>NW_017729002.1:17581102-17593591 GCF_001723915.1 Gavialis gangeticus
GGGAGGGAGGGAGGGAAGAAACTGACGCCCCTATAGGGAGGGTGGAAGAGAGCTGGGCAGGGCTGGGGCTGCCACCCAGCTAGGCAGTGTGTGTGGCTTGGGGCCCAGGGCCCGGGGCCGCAATGTGCAGCTACAGGACCCCAGTGGGGAGCTAGATGGGCCACAGGTGGCTTGACTAGGGGAGGGTGGCCTCCTGCTGTGGCGTGCACTCCTGGGGGCAGGGGGGACCTGCGTCCCTCAGATCTGTGCGTGGGCTGGGGGTGGGTTCCTATCTTGCCGCCCCCCCCAGGGCCTCCGCAACCCGATGGGCATGACCCAGTGTGGCAGTGCAGGAAAGCTACTTGCAGTTGCGAGCTCTGCACTGCCCTGGCGATACATCCCAACTGCATGGCATGCAGAGACGGGCACAACCTCATGCCATTGCCTTCACTGCAGGGTAGCGCAGAAAGCAGCTTTACTGTGTGCCTGCTGTTCCCTGGCATGCCAGGTCGAGCCCACTGGGCTGTGGAGGCCTTGGGGGAGGGCAGCAGATTGGGAGCTAGAGCCTGCAGCCCATGCCCACTCTCACTCCTGCCCTGCGCACGTATCTGGGGGGTGCAGATCCCCCCCTTTCCCCAGGAGTGCATGTTGCGGTGGAGAGTCGTCCTCCCCACCCGAGCCCACAGCAGGGGGGAGGTGAGCTCTGCTCCTCTGCAGCAGCACCACCTCCTGCCAGGGGCAGGGGGAGCAGGACCTGTTGGTGCAGGGTGAGGGGTACCAGCAAGGCTGCAGGGGCTATGTGTGAGGCCTTTTATTTTAATCATGGATTTGGGGGGTTTTATTAGAGAATTTGCAAGTTTTTATCAGAGAATTCACAATTTTTTAAAAGGGAAAACAAGGATCCCTGCTGATGTTTCATTTTGCTTTTTATTTGGTCCTTTTTTAGTCATGTTATATATAAGAACTTACTCAAATCATGATTTTGTTTTTCACGGAAGCCACAATTTGAGGTGGTTTTTGTGAACAGCAGCATACTCCACGATTTTCAGCAGAATTGGTGGGGGGTGGGGGGAACAAACTTATTGAAAATATGTTGCTCCCAGTAGAAGCCAGCAGTTCTCACAGCCACTGACACACAGAAAGGGAGCCAAGATGGTGGCTGCAACCTCCAACCTCTATGGCTGACTGACCAAGAGGACTGCCTAATCAGTGGAGAGGGGCGGAACCACATGAATGGCAGCCCCCATGGCCAATCATCAGTGAGGGGTGGGGTCTCCACTAGGGCTACACAGCCATTCAGCAGCATAGGGGGGCCTTGCTGTGAAAAAAATCACGAAAATGGTTGCGCGCACCGCAATCAGGCCATAAAATTGCCTGCCTGCTTCATTTATTTTGGTAGGTCCCTAGTTGTATATAAAAATAAACAAGCAAGCAAGCAGCAACTCTTCCAAAAACCTGGCCAATAACTTTGTTAGATGACTAGGATTTTTAAAATATTTTTTTCAACTTTTTTTTTAATGGACTAACCTTCAGTTTTTGTGAGTGCCTGAGAGTCTTCGTCATGTCACCAATGCTCTCCACTGATGGCACTGCCTGTACCTTGGTACCATCCCCTGACTCCAGGCCAGAAAGCAATGCTTGTGCACAACTGCAATGGGGCTCCTTGACTTTCTGACCAGATATCAGGTAAGTCTTCAACCCTAAGGAAAAAATGGTACAATTAGAACAGTAGAAAGCCACTTAATGATCAGCTTTGGGTTTCTTACATATGAAATATAGAAAATAGATATTCTAGATGAACATCACAATTCAGAAATATATAAAAAATAGCTAACTTCAGTTGAATACAAAACTCAAGAATATGGATAACATTAACATTAAGAAGTTACCAATTAGAATTGTCTATTGTATTTGGAAATGGAAGATGCATTGTTTAGGATTGTTCAACAAACCACTGTGCAGTTTATGGAAAACTGCACATTCCTTATTCTGCTCTCCTGTGAATGGGATTGGAGTCATGAACTTCAACATTCTAATCTCACTTTGGACATTCACACCCTCAGTGGTCCTTAACATGTTTATACCCTGAATTTTAAGTTGCTGACAAGTAGCAGTTCCACTGATATTTATATCTCCCAAGGATGTATTACACATTGACCTAAAAATCAGATTATTGATCTTAACCTCCCTTCCTGCATCTATGCAGCAGAGATAATTTGTACATTGCATACCCACAGAGCAGGGGCAGGTAAATTCTGGCCCATAGGCCAAATCCAGCCTGCCAGGCCATTCTATCCAGCCCGCAGGGCCCCTAAAAAATTTAGTAAATTAGTATTTATTTGTTCCTGGCTGCCTGTCAAAGATGAAAGGAGCCAGGGGCAGTAGGACCCAGGGGGAGCCAGCAGGACCAAGCAGCCCAGTCCCACCCCATCTCCAGCCAATTCCCTGCCCTCACACTGCCAGTACTGAGGGGGTGGGGGGATTGTAGGGAGGTGCAGCATATGTGTGTGTGTGTGTGTAAGGAGGGGCAGAGTGTGTGTGTGTGTGTGTGTGTGTGTGTGTGTGTGTGTGTGGAGGGGCAGAGTGTGTGTGTGTGTATAGGGAGGGACAGAGTATGTGTGTATGTTCGTAGAGTGAGATCCACACACACACCCCACCATACACATGCACCCCCCCACTGTCACAGACTCACACCCCCACACCCACACCTCCCAGCCACCCTCCCCCACACACAACCTCCCATAAACCCCATACCCACCCAAACACCACATCCACACATCCTCAGCCCCCCACAAACCTATACCCTCCACAATATACAAGAATGAGACTTCATTTTAAGCAATTATATACAATCACCTCTGCGTACACTATACAAACACATGTAAACAAAGACAAAAATATATTTTAAATCAATTAATGAATGTTGTAGATGTTTGCTTTTTAGAATATAATTTGGTATTTTTCTGATTCTGAGATGGCAAGCCCCCTTGCTGAAAGGAGTACTTCAGGGGGCAAGGGGAGGGATTAGGGGGAGGGACTTCCAGTCGTAAAATGGCAACCAGGGGGCAGGGCACCTGTGAAGGGGCAGGGCTACCCACGAGGCCCTCGACAGCTTGCCAAAACTTGGTAAGCAGCCCTCCGCCCGAAATAATTACCCACCACTGCCACAGGCATATCGTAAGGGTTAGTTTATGCTATTATTGCTCTGAAAAGGTGAAGTGGTAAATAAATGCTAGAAATTTTAGAGAGGTATAGTTGAATTATAATTAAAGAAGTGTAACACTGGTAAATAATAAATATTATATGTATATTTTTGCAATCATAAAATGATTTGAGACATAGTGGGTGGGATACAAGATCAAACAAAGTCTGGCAAATCCTAGCTTGGCATTGTGAAAAATTAACCAGATCTTAAGCATCCATTTAGAAAAGGAGACCTGAAGACCTAAGTGGTTTATCCTATTCTTAATGTTGCTTATTTTCTCAATATAAAAGTTATGACATTCAAGAACATTCTCAAGGCATGAAGACACAGACAGATGCAAAAGCACTGTGTCCAGGGCAGGGGTTGCTGTCTATTGTTTTCGGCAAACCCTGCCCCTTTCTTCAGGGTCTTCCCCTTATGACCGACTCAGAGTTGCTCCCCGTCGGTTGTACACGTCCGGACCGCCTGCCATGACTTTGATGATCACCTGGTTCAGTGTTTATTGTCCAACGTGTGTCAGTCTGAAGTTGAGACTCCGGGGTCTTTGGGGTGTCCCATGTAGCCGAGGGTTCCGCCGCCCCTACACCTTCGCCCGTTCCACCCAATTAAAGGGACCGCCCATCACATGTGTCCCTCGTCAGTTCGTTAACACAGATTCCACCACGGAAAAGGTAAATAACAACACAAAGTTAACAGCTAGGGTTTCTCACCCACCGGGGGTGGCCTGAGCACCTTGATGGCCCCCTGGGTGTCTCCCTGTCCGCTGTGGGCGTCAGTGCCCTCCCTCAGGTGCTCCTCAGGCCTTTCAGTCCCTTTCCAGGTTCCCTGGGGACCCTCGATCCCTTTAGGCACTGTTGAGGTCTATTCACCTCTTTGCTGTGCTCCTCTATTAAGGTAAATATGGCTCCCGGCTCCCGCCGGGACGAACCGCTCTTCCGCGGCGTCTGCAGTTGCAGGGATGGCAACGCCGGAGGTTCCTGGCTCCCGGACCCGCAGGGGTTTCCCTTACCCCAGAAGACCCGACTCCGGTGCTGGGCTACTTCCCTTCACTCCCAAGGGTCCCAGCCAGCCTTTCCTCCACCGCCGCTTGCTTCCAGTTCCTCCCTGCCGGCGGCAGTCGGCATTTCCTTTATGGGGCCCCGAGCTGCTGCGAGCCCTTCCTCCTGGGCACACCTGCGGAGGGTAAGTAACCTGGCCCTGGGACTTTGTGCCGCGGGGCATACCGCGGCTCTATTAGCGCCACGGCATGGGGTTTTAGGGCATGCCGGCTCCTCTCCTCCCCCACACACTGGAAGTTTACTCTTTGCTGTGACACTTATTTCCAATGGCTTTCCTTCTTTTTATAGCAGTATTTTACAATGTAATACATAATAACGTATTATATTTTGTTGTATTGGTGTCTGTTTTGCTGTGTAGCCTCGGAGCTCTTTGACAATATTTTTGTATATGTGTTTGGTAAACACAATTATCTCCACTTTGACTTCTGGGCCGGGGGGGCTTGTATTATGGTAATTGGGAATTTGTTTAAAAAAGCAGTTTCCACATTCTCCACAACCTTTAACCGCACTGGATTGTGGCTCCTCCACCCTTCATGCTTCCTATACATGGCAAACCATATTAACCAAAAGCAGGTTTTTGCATTTTGCATTAAGAAGTTCTCACACATGGCTCTGTCTCATGTTTTAGTTCTAGTTTGTTAAAATAACTAATTAGTGGCACCAAAAAGAAAACTCTAGTTATAAAAGGCACATCTTACTACCTCCTTTATTCCCTCAACTCCTGCCACACACGGTAAACAAGAGCATAACTCAAAATATTTCATATCAAGAACAGACACACTAATACCCCCATTCTGAAAATATATACATAGATATTTTTGTTATTATTATTACTGTTATTAATAAAAGTAATATAAGCAGAGGTGTTCATGTATTAAAACTAAGCACATTTCAAGGATCAAAGTTTAAGAAATTAAAATGGGAACAATTCTTGTCATTTTTTAAAAAAAATTAACAAAAATGCTTTTAAATTCTGAATCTTTGTAACACTTTCCTAAATAACCTTTTCCACTTACCTATTTTTTTGTTTTTATTTGCTATTATATCTCTGCTATCTTGACAAAATTATATTTGCTTTACTACAATTTGTTGTGATTATATTTGAAAATGAAGCAAGGTAGCTTCTGTGGTCAGTCTAATGAAAGATTTTTTTAAATAAAAGAGGACAACATTGTTCAATAATCCTCTGAAACTGGTTTATTATTTCTGATAACTGGTTGTTAAATTGTTATAAATCTGCTAAGTTCATCATTTTCCCTTTTCATTTACCACTGTAATAGGTTACTAAATACATTTTATCAATAATTATTTTGTCTGGGTCAAAAACATATATATTTTTTCTAGGTAACCTATCTATCAGACCACAACACAGCAGACTAGGTATTGCAGCAGTAGTTCAGTCAATCTGCTAACAAAAGAGGGCAGACTGTTTTAGGTAGAATACAGCTAATATTTGGTGAAGTATTTGTATACCTTGCTGCAAAACAATATGAATCCAAAAATCACAGTAAAGAGAACTGTATGAAATACATTCTCACATTTATAAGGGAAACCATACTTTTTGCTCACTTTAAATAAAAAGTGCTTTAATTTGTTCTGTTCATTTCCTCTCCAACAGATTTATTCTAATTAAGTGTTTAAAACACCACCCTTTGAATTCTGCTTTTCAGTGAGAAGCTACATTGCCAAACTTTATCCTGCAGCTTACTTCATCTGTTTACTGTGAAAGTAAAATCACTTCAATGAGACCTCTCTGGGGCATCAAATATTTGTGAATTTGCCAATCCCATCAGCAGAGATCCTGTATCTGAATGAAAAATACCCTTAATTTATATACTAAATTATATCCTGATTATAAGATGACCCCCAATAATTAGGTGCTATACATGGAAAATGTATAAATCTGTTATAATTTTCCAGGTATAAAATCTAATTATTCGATGTTTGCCTTAAATTTGTGCTCCTCTGACTGCTACAACAGGGAAAATTAATAAGGGGGGTCAGGTAGTCCTTTGCTTTCTGCTTCCGCATAACTTTTTCCCTTAGCAGCCCCTTTCTTCTCTCATTACTCTCAGCCCCCCTGCCCCCCCCCAAATAAAAAAGGATCTATGTGCTAATTAGCCCCCACTTATGACTGGAACTGAGTGTTTTTGCCACAAGTCCTGGGATACTTCAAAAATGTATACACAGATGAGGCACAGGGCAACCTGGTCTGGGGCTTTACCTCACAGAGGGCAGGACCACACTCATCATATGTGCCAGGCTAAAGGAGGGGCTGACATTGGCATGCAATGTTGTGGCTCACCATGACATGAAAGAGTTGGCAGTGAAAAGGACTGTGCTTAATGGGCACAGCTATATATCTTATTCAGATAGGCTATACTAACCTATCTTGTGGTAGGTTCCAATCAGCATTTCTGGCACTGGGGGAGGGTGTCAGAGCTTGTTCCAGCCTCTCCAAGTGTTGACCTGGTACTGGAGTACCTCCGGCCCTGGTGTTTATTCCCTCTTGGGAGAGCAATTGCCCTTATTTATTTTTTAAGGGACACACACACAGACACACACACACACACACACCAAGTTTCCAGCAGCATGTTTACTCAAAGTGGACCATATCTTCTATAGTCATGCTCAATGTTGGCTGCATTTAATCTACTGTCTGTAATCAACTTTACAGACAGACTAACAGAAGGCAGTATTCAGAAGGATAGCCAACATGGCTTCATTATAGGCAGGTCATGTCAGACCAACCTCATTTCCTTTTATGATCAGTTAACTCACCACCTGGATAGGGGAAATGAGTTTGATATCATATACTTGGACTTCAAAAAGGCCTTTGACCTGGTCTCCCACAATGTCCTCACAGTAAAATTGGGAAAATGCAGCCTCGACTACTTTACTCTCTGGTGGCTAGGTAACTGGCTCTGTGCTAGCACCCACAGAGTATTTGTTTGATGGAACTGAGTCATCATGGCAGAAGGTGACCAGTGGCATCCCTCAGGGTTCAGTACTCAGACCAGTGCTTTTCAACATGTTCATCAACAATTTGGATTCCAGTATTAAGAGGGAACTGGCAAAGTTCAATGACAACACCAAACTATGAGGGAGTGTGGTCATGCTTGAAGACAGGCTGGCAATACAGGCCAACCTGGACAAGCTTGCGAGATGGGTGGACCTCAGCCTGATGTCATTTCAAACGGAGAAAGGCAAAATGTTCCATCTGAGGAGAAATAATCCACAACACTTACAGGCTTGGCAGTGCTATGCTTGCCAGCATCACAACTGAATGAGACCTGGGTGTTTGTAAACAACAAAACAAACATGAGCCACCAACATGATGCTGTAGATGGCAGAACTAGTCAAACACTGGCAAGTATCTACCAAGGCATCTTGAGCACGGCTAAGAATGGCATCCTCCTGCTCTACTCAGCCTTGATGAGACTGCAGTTCTACTCAGCCTTGGTGAGACCGCATCCAGTTCTGGGTGCTGCACTTCAGGAAGAATGTAGAGAAGCGCAAGAGAGCCCAAAGGAGGGCCACGCACATGATTAGAGGCCTAGAGACCAGGTCATACGATGAGAGGCTGAAAGACTTGGGACTGTTCAGCTTGGAGAAAAGAAAACTGAGAGGAGACTTGGTGGCAGCCTATAAGTGTATCGGGGTGTACTTCAGGACCAGGGGGGCATCTATTCACCAAGGCCCCTGAGCAGAAGACTAAAAATAATGGGAACAAACTGACTGAAGATTGCTTCAGGCTAGACATAAGGAAAAACTTTGTGAGTCGAGGGTCTGGAACAGGCTCCCCACAGAGGTGGTGCAGTCACCCACCCTGGCAATCTTCAAAAAGCGTCTTGATGCCCATCTTGCTGGGGTCATCTGATCCCAGCAGTCTTTCCTGCCCAAGTGCGGGGGGCTGGACCCGATGATCTGTAAGGTCCCTTCCAGCCCCCAACTTCTATGAAACTATGAAAGAGTTCAGATGAGATTAAGAATTTAACTGTCTTCTGCCATCTATGGGGTGGTCATAGTTTTCACACTCCCTATATAGGGAAAGGCATAAATCAAATAACTGAAGTGTCCTGAATCTCACAAACAGGATGAATAACTGCACTTAAAAACAGATGACATTCTTTATCTGAATATAAGGGAATCAATAAGCAAAAAACTGTCATCGCTGAAGGCACATGCAATTACTACCAGAAAAACTTATGGACTGAAAAGCATGAAGAAAATTTCTTCTTAATCTCAACAGAAGATCCTGCACAACCAGTCAGCCTCTATGTGGGAAACATCTGGCTTAACTACATTGTCAAGGGGTGTGTCTGACTATTTGCACATACCTGAATTATTCTACTCACTGTCCTAAAAGCAGATAAAAATACTTCACAAAACTAAAGGAAACTGCCTATTATCAAAGCTTTGAGTTCTTAAATAGAAGATTTATTACTATTTCTTCAATAAATAGGAATATACTCTATACCCATGCTTAGACCAATACCCTTTCACACACCAGGAGCAGGAAAGGAAGGTGAAACAGTGCTCCAAAACACTGATGAATGTAAACCTAAGGTGGCCAAATTATTCCTTTTATGAATTATTGGACCAAATCAATTAATCAGATTCATTCAAGCTTACCTTTCCTACTTGGCATTTCATTAAAAAATAAATAAATGAATCTGTAAAGAAGAGTGAGGTTTGGCAGGCTAGAGGACTTGGGTACCTAGAACAAAGTCTGGGAAGCTGAGGATGTGAAAGGTAATTAGCCAAGTTAGTCTGAAGCCAGACTATATTGTCACCTAATTGGCATTCCTTTGATTGTCACCTACAGGCCCCAGCTTGGACACATCATTAATTAGTTCCAAGCCCTCCTGGAAAAGGATGACCATCTCAAGATAGCCACGAGGGACAAACCTGTCCTGGCTTACAGACAACCCCCTAACCTCAAATGCCGTTTCTCAAACAAAAAATTAACTAACTCCCATCCTAACCAAGGCATCAGATGTTGAAATGGACCCAAATGCCTGCTGTGCCCCCATGTCAGTACAGGACACATCATCACTGAACCAAATAACAGAGTACAATATCTGAGGTTCATACACCTGCAAGCAGCATTATCATTGTCATATATGCCAACATCTGCTTATGCTGTCCCTCTGCTGTCTACATCAGACAGATGGGGCAATCTCTATGTGTAAGAACAAAGGAACACCAATCTGACATCAGCTGAAGAAAGAAACAAAGGCCTGTGACAGAACACTTTAACTTCCTTGGACAATCCATCACTGACCTCAGGATTGCTGTTCTCAGGCAGCAATATTTTAAGAATCAGCTTGAATGGGAAATTGCAGAACAAGAAATCAACCACAAACTGGACTGTTTTAAGTATGGTTTAAACAGGGTCTATGGATTCTTACCCCACTACCTGGATTAGCTTTTGTGACCCTTCTGTTCCTATGAGTTCTTTGCCTCTCCTTCTGCCCCCCTTCTTCTCCCTCCTCCCATCCTACCCTTTGCATTCAAATCACTCCACTTTATACACTGTTCAATTCTTATCTTTTCACAGTATCTGATGAAGTGAGCTCAAGTTCAGTGAAGTTTGTACTCTGGATACTGTATTTACTTAAATCCAAGATAAGGCTGAAAGAGAGCAAGCAAGCAGGAACACGACTGTGGTCTAGTGAGTGAGCACTGCCCTGGATGGGAAAGGATATGGGTTCTGGTCCCTGGTCTCCCAACCCCTGTTCTCAATGCTATTTATCCACTGAATGTAATGCAAAAATGCATACGCAGTCCCATGGACGACTGGTGCCATCTTCGTCAGAGGGGACATGTGCCCCCTCAGAGACTGGGCAGTGTTCCCACCCCACGCAGTTAATCTTGCTGATAGGGAGGCGAGTCCCCCATGTGTAAAACTTACCAACCGGTGAGCGGCTGCGGGGCTTCCAGAAGCGGCTGTGGCCTACATCCAGCACTCACTCCCCAGCCAGTGCTCGCAGCGGGGGCACCTGCCCCTCTTCCCATTGCCTGAGCAGGGAGCAAGACCTGACAGGGGGTGCACCAGTGCTCTCAAGGGGTACACATGCACCCACATGCATTCCCTACATGTCACCACTGCACAGTCCAGGGAGCCTACTGACTGAAGGGCTATCCAATTTCTCAGAGGCTGGAAGCTGCACAGGCCACACCAGCAGGGACTGCACACAGTTCAGGCCTCGTAAGTGCAAGCCATGGAACCCCTGCTGCGGTAACCTGGTGGGTGCTGCTCCCACTGCATCGCAGATGTCCCAGTTTCATCCTCAACTCCCCAGCTGCAGGCTTCCCTGCTGCACCACTGTGCCCTGCCCCACCCCCTGGCATGGGCACAGGAAGTAGTAGAAGCTAGAGGGGGAGCCTGGAGCCCCTGGATGCTGCAGCTGGAGCAATGAGGGTAATGGTGGGTGGGTGGGAGCGGGGGAGGAGGGGAGGGTACAAAATTAATCCTTCATGGGCTGCCAGATTGGACAGTCCCATGTTACTTTGGCAAGGGGAGTACTGGGGGTCTAATTTCTCTCTCTCAAAGCTATTTATTCAATGACTTTTTAATGCAGAAGGCACAAACTGTCATGGGAGCTGGGACTGGAATCCAGGATTTCCCTGTCCCTTCTGACTGTCTTATTCTGTGCCCTAGTAATCTAGTCTGTCCTCCTGTACGTCAGTTGCCACTAAGAACCCCCCCTCCTTTCAACACTTTATCTATATTGGGGGTCAAACTTGCCCCGGGCTGGATCTGGACTGCAGAAGCTCCTCCTAGACCAGATCCATGGAGGCACCAGCAGCTGTGATGGATCCAGGGCCAGGACCAGCAGAGCAGACCCAAGGGCTAGCAGCAGCAATAGCTGGGCATCAGGAGTCCAGGAACAGGCAGCAGCATGGTTCAGGGAAATTGAACGGAAGTTGGGCAATCAAGGGCTGTATCTGCCCTCTTTTGCCCCATACCACCAAAAGCAATGTCGACTGGGGTCTAGGAAGTGCAAATTTTTGTGGCAGGCCATGCTCCACTGGCTATGCCCCCCAACTGCCAGTAGTCTGCCAGATAATCAACAGGCCAGATGGTTCCACAGGCCGGATCCAGCCCATGGGCCATATGTTTAACACCCCTGATCCTAATATGCAATCCACATTTGATGCCACAGAGGAAGGCAAACATTTCTGAGATTGGCACCAATCTGGCCTGGAGGAAAATTCCTTCCTTCTCAAATCAGGCATTCATCTTGACTCAACATAGGAACAAGAAACACCAGCCAAGTACCTGAAAAAGTTCTGTCCCACCTCAAAACAGCACTCTTTCCTGTATAGTGTCCTGCATTCAGCAGTGGCCTTCCCAAATGCATCAAAGAAAAGACAAAAAATTAAAGAAACAAAGCAGTAAATATTTGCTTAATCATGAATTGGAGAAATAACTCCTTCCTAATCCCCACAGACAACTGACTGAAGCATGAGATTCCAGTAATTCTTACTTAAAGGTTGCAAGTGTTCTGACGCTTGAACATGTGATGAAACTGGCTTTTAAAGTGGCTTAATTGCCCTTTTGCACCACTTTAAAGGCATCACTGTTTACACCTGAAGTGGCATACTTCATTTTAATTTCCTTACACTGTATATGTGCAGTGGTGTATTTAGCTTTAAGTGACTTTGCTATGTAGCAAAGTAAAACACATCCAATGTATTTTAGTTTGCTGCATAACAAATGCAACAATACAGCTGGAGCAGGCAGTGGGGATGGTGCATGGGGCACTGGAAACCCAGGTGTGCTTGGGGAAGCTTGGGCTTGGCAGGCTTTCAACACACACTGCACCATCCCCACTGCCTTCTCTGGCCTCCAGCACACCCAGCCACCCTCCTGAATTTTTAGCTTTTATCATTCCCAAAGGCATGAGAATTAGTCTGATTTCCAGAAGACTTTTTGGTTGGTTGTTTTAGCAAAATTCTTATGATTTGAATAATTATTTCAAATAAAAGTTGTGGATATATGATTGAGGAATATACTACATGTACTGACTGCACAATATGGGGATAGGCACTAAAAAGTAGTTAAAGTAAAATTGACAGGCCAGCTTCATTAGACTTGAATGCTGCTTTCTCCCTGCTATCTTGCTGAGAGGCAAAACAGGCTGATAAGTGGGGTCCTGTCCTGCCTATATTCCAGGTTATCAAGCTCTGTGGTTGTTAAAAAGTTGGCAACTTTTACACAAACTGGTTAAACAGCAA
>NW_017729002.1:17598591-17599830 GCF_001723915.1 Gavialis gangeticus
CCCTCCTGCTGCATTCCCACACTGCCCCAGGGGCAAAACATCCCATACCCAGGTGGTTCCAGGCAGTGGGAAGTTGGTGGGGAAGGTGCACAGGGCTCTGAAAGCCCACCAAACCTGAGCTTCCCCAAGCACACCTGGGCTTCCAGAGCCCCATGCACTGTTGGATTGGGCCAGGTGCTGCCTGTGACCTGCCTGTGCCCGCTAGCACCCTGCCTGGGTGGCCCCAAGGGGTGCTGCTGCCACAGAGGGAAGCACTAGCCCCCCACAGCTCAGGGGATGCACGATCTGGCAGCAGCTCATGCAGGCAGGGTCAGCCAAGAAAAAAAAAGAGAAAAGAAAAGTGGCAAGGGGCCCTTTTTTTCCCCTTCCCCTAGCAGAGCCTGCCCATGTCTCACATGACTGGGAGGCAAGCTGCCAGTGGGCCGAGAGGCCCCTAAGCTGTGGGAGGGAGCCCAGACTGTTCCTCCATGGCAGCAGCGCCTGCTCACTAGCACCCCACCTGGGCAGTCCCAAGGGGCAATGCCATCTCAGAGGGAAAGACCGGGCCCCCCTGCAGCTAAGGGGCTGCATGACCTAGTGACAGCTCACCGAGGCAGGCTCCGCTGAGAAAACAAAAAGAAGAAAGTGGTGAGGGGCTTGATCTTCCCCCCCTCACAGAGCCTGCCCACCTCTCCCGCAGCCCAAAGGCGGGCTGCTGGCAGGCCCCAAGCGGGGGGGGGGGCGGTCCTTCCCTCTGCAGCAGTGGTGCTCCCCAGGCAGCACCTGCCTGCTAGCAGCCCGCCTGAGCTGTCCTGGGGAATGTCACCACCATGGAGGGAAGGACTATATTGGGAGGATGAAGAAGGTGCCGGGTAATGTGGGACCACTGCAGGATACGCTGGGCAATCTGGTGGTTGCGTCAGAGGAGAATGCAGACCTCTTTAACCAATTCTTCACCTCTGTTTTCTTGTGCAGGGACCGGGACTTCCCTGCTGTGATAGAAGCCAGACTCGAGGGGATCGCCTTCAGACCTCAGGTTGGGGAGGACCGAGTTAGAGAGCTTCTGGAGGGGCTGGACGCGTTCAAGTCAGCGGGTCCGGATGCTCTCCACCCCAGGGTGTTGAGGGTGCTAGCTGGGGTTATTGCAGGGCCCCTGGCACGGCTCTATGAGCGATCGTGGTGCTTGGGCCAGGTGCCAGATGATTGGAAGGTAGCAAATGTGGTCCCCATCTTCAAGAAGGGGAAGAGGGAGGACCCGGG
>NW_017729002.1:17599841-17603320 GCF_001723915.1 Gavialis gangeticus
GTTAGGGCGGCTAGGAGCTGGAACCAACTTCCAAGGGAAGTGGTGCTGGCCCCTACCCTGGGGGTCTTTAAGAAGAGGCTGGATGCCTACCTGGCTGGACTCATTTGAGTCCCGTCTCTTTTTGGGGTTTTTTGTTGTTCTCCCGCCCTGGCGGGGGGTCAGGCTAGAAGATCTACTAGGTCCCTTCCGACCCTTAATCTATGAATCTATGAATCTATGACTGGGGCCCCCTCAAGCTCAGAGGCCACTTGGCCCACCGGCAGCTCATCCCTCAGCTGTGGGAGAGGTGGGCAGGCTCTGTGAAGGAAAAAAATAAAAATAAAAATCAGGCCTTTTGCCACTTTTTTCTTTTCTCACCGGAGCCTACCCACACAACCTACCATTGGGTCACACAGCCCCTGAGCTGTGGGTGTCCCCAGTCCTTCCCTCCATGTTGGCGGTGCCCCCTAGGACTGCCCTGGTGGGGTGCTAGCAGTCAGGTGCCACCTGGGGCGTGCCACTGCTGCAGGGGGAAGGACCGGGCCTCCCTGCAGCCCAGGGAGGGAAAAAAAAGGATTGGGCCTGTCATCAGTTTGCTTTTTTTCTGGCAGAGCCTACCCGTGGTTGGGGGGGGGGGAGGGAGGGGGAGCTGAGCCATCACTGTTCTGTCACAGTGATGGAAGTCCCCAAATTGAAACGGTGGGATTTTAATCAACACAGTTAAAAATCCACCACATAAAAACCCACCATTTCAATTTAAGGAGAACTAAACACCCACCATGCATACAAGCAGCCATAAAAGGCAATACTTTCTATTGCCTGTAAATAGTGAATGAAGATTCACAGGTGTGCAGTCTCCATGGCCAGAAGGGACAACAAAAAGCATGATCTCTTCCAGACACTGGATTAAAGCATATATTTCAGAAAGATATCTAATCTTAATCTGAAGATTCCAAGTGATGGCAAGCGCACCACTTTGCTTGGAAACTGCATCTTATTTCAAAGTTGAATTTGTCAAGTTATATGCTAGAAGAAAATGATCTGATCACTATCTCCAAAGTTTGCACTTTCTTAGGTCATAGGTTCCTCTAACATGGCAGTTTTTAAACATGTTAACTACTGCTAAAAATAAGGCCTGCATATTCAAACCTTATCTCAGTAGTGTATAATTATTTGATATGAAATGTTTGTTTTAACTTGTCACCTTTTGGAGTACTGGAGCCAATAGTTAGATAAAAGTACTGTTTGAAAAGGCATAATAATATTTTGGAAAGATGACTAATGTGTATTTTTCTGCTTATCCAAGTTTTATGTACTGTACTAAGTATTATAGAAATCAGCTTTCTCCCTAAGTATTTATTGGCACTGGAGTTCCTTGGGCATGCTTACTGATCCCTGCATTCTGCAAGGGACATTAAACAGTACTATGAAATGGCTTTAAATTCCAAAAGAACATTTTTTGGAATTTAACTGTTGTATGCTTATTTCATATTACAGAGTAAACTTCAATAGCCTGAAGAACAGTTCAGCAGGACTATACAAACCTTCACACTTAAAAAAAATATGCATGAAACTGACAAAATTAAAAAAAAAATAATAATATTCAACTTGGATCCAATTCTCACATACACCTATTTATATTACTTATATTTCCCACAAGTTCATCTCAAATTAAGAAGTATAGAACAGGGTCAGTATTTTCTCACATATCAACAATGCAAACCATGATTGAACAGTTACGGCTTTAATCAAGAACTCATCATTTTGGTGAATAATTCTTTTTTAATAAGTGAATAAGGAGGGGTTACTTTGTTTTTTCAAATACATATCTTTTATAAATCATTCTCACACTGTTATTTTATATGTAGTGTAACCATTCACATGCTATTATTTTGTGCGGTTTATGGAGAAGTGCACCCTACAGCACACATTGTAAAAATCTTGATCACCTGATGGATATAGTGGAGTAGGGCCAGTATATTTAATAGTATGACAGAGCAGCAATACTAGTAACAACTAGGGCTGTGCGAAATTTCGCCAGCAGTTTCATTTCGATGCTGTTTTGACTCATTTCAAGCTCGAAACAGCAAAATCGAAACTAAAGAGAGAGCTTCAAAACGGTCTCAAAACAAAACGAGGCAAGTCAAAACATTTTGAGATTTTCAAAATGTTTTGAGTTTTGAAGCTCAAGCTGGGCTTGCCTGCAGAGAAACAGAAACTAAGTAAGGAGAAGGAGGGGGAAGAGGTGGGAAGGAGTGCTCTCATTATTGACTGTGTAGCTGGCCAGTGACAGTATTCCTTCCCTGAGGTCCCTTCCAATCCCAGTGCTCTGGGGGAGGGATGGATAAACTGCATAAAAGGCAGTGTTGTTTGAACTGCCCTTTCTGCCTTCGTGTCAGTTACTGAGCTGTGTGTTCCAGTTTTGCCGGTCAGCAGCTAGAGGTGCAGGGCCCCAGAACCCAGAAGCCCCTGCACCTATCTCCTTGAAAGCTGGCAGGCTTCACAGCCTCATCAGGGGCTAGCAGGCCTGCGGCTTTCACCCTGCTGAGCCTTAACACACACAGTGTCACCCATGCCACGAGTTTTGCTTGTCTGCAGCTTGAGGTGAAGTTTCCCCAGAACCCCTCCACCTACCTCCTTGAAACTTGGCAGGTTTTGTGGCCTCAGGAGGGGCTAGCACGCCTGCAGTTTTGACCCCACTGTGGCTTAACACATACACATGACATGAGTTTTGCTTTCAAGATTTGAGGTGCAGTTTCCCTGAAACCCCTGCACCTATCTCCTTGAAACTTGGCAGGCTTCATGCCCTCAGAAGTGGCTACCATTTCTGCAAGTTGCATCCAATTCATGCCAGAAATGACAAAGTTATAGTCTGTTTCGAGCTTCCCCATTATAGTCTATGGGCAAAATGTTGAAACAGCATCAAAACAGCAAAATGGTTTCAATGGAACAGCAGTTTTGAATCAAAACGAAATTCAAAACAAAACTCTGTTCCATCGAAATGCAAGTCAAAATGGAATAGTGCCATTTCGCACAGCCCTAGTAACAATCTCTTCTATACTGTGGTAACTGTAATATGAACATGCTTATTACATTTGGATACAAAAGCACAGTTAAAATTATGTTTGGCCATTGAGTTATACAATTTTTGCAATTACATAAATATGTGTTGAATTTTATGAAGCCCCAATGGACTTTTAAAGTGGTAAGCAAGCTGTTAATAACTTTAAATAATATACTAGCAAATTGCCCATCAAGTATGATGGAGGGGCAGGTGGGGACAGAGGCCTGCATCTGGCCTCTCTCCACTGCTCCCCGTCTTGTGCCGTGGCCAGGGCCGTGGCCACTCCTTGCCTCCCCCCAGCCGCTTCGGGCCGGGGCTGGGGCTGTTTCCCCCCTCCCCCCGCTACTTTGGGCTGAGACTGAAGCCACTCCCCCCCTCCCCACCGCTACTTTGGACCGGGGCCGCTCCCCGCCTTCCCCCTGCCTCTTTGGCCCGA
>NW_017729002.1:17604035-17604642 GCF_001723915.1 Gavialis gangeticus
CTCCCCTCTTCCCCACCACCTACCTCTCCACCCTGGCTGTTGTTGGGTGAGGGAGGGGGCGCCTCAGCCCCTGGCTCCATAGAGCAGTGTGGGGGGAGGCAAGGCCAGTGTTGCTCAGCCAGCACCCCGCACCCCCTCCACCTCCAAGGAGCAGGGGGGAGAAGGTGAGGCCAGCACTCCTGGCCTTGCCCCCCCATTTCATCCCTTCTGTCATGGCAGTGCTCCAGTCCCCATTGTCATCCCCTGCCTCCAAGGAACATGGGGGTAGGGTAAGGCCAGCTATGCTGGCCTCGCCCTCCCCTGCTCTGGCCCCTCAGGCTCTGCTGTCATGGCTGGACTCTGCTATGTGTCTGTCTGTCCAGAGCACTCTGATTGGCTGTCGAGGCAACAAACCAGAGTGCAAATAAAGCATTAAGGACAGACAGACTAAGGTTTTTTGTAATATTAGAATGTTAAACTTATGTTGTGTTTTATAAAACCACTATACTTACTCTGATTCTCTATGCCCATAGAAGTCAAAAATAAAATTAATGCAAAAGAAAATACTGAAAATGGCACTCCAACTACAATGGGGGTCATGATTGACCACAAGATGAACATGAGCCTT
>NW_017729002.1:17607402-17612206 GCF_001723915.1 Gavialis gangeticus
GGGAGAGTTTGCCCACAGCCTGCCCTCCACCCCCCCGCCCCATGGCAGAATAAGCCCCTGCTAGCACTCCTGCAAGCCCGGACTGTGCTCCTGCTGCTCCTGGTCCCAGGACACCGGCATGGGCCCCATGCTCATGCTCACTGCCATTTGCCCCCCATCTGCCACTGCTGCCCTTCTCCTGCTGCTTCCCCATCTCCCCCTCCCTCCCTAGCCACTCCTACACCATGTCCCAGCTGCTCCTGTGGCAAGTGGGGGGAGCAGGGAAATGGCTGTGGCAGGTGGGGTGAAGGGGCAGCGAGCTGGCATGTAGAGCACAGCAACAGCTGGGTGGGAGCACAGGGCCAGCACCAGTAGGGCCCAGAGCGGGGCAGCAGGACTGCAAGGTCCAGGCTGCCAGGACCTGAGCTGCACTAGTCAAGCAAGGAGAGGAGGGAGCCAGCCCGGTTCCATAGAACCCCTGCTAGCCTAGGCCCTGCCAGTGCTGGCCCTGGTGTGCTGGTGCAGGGCCCACTCTCCCACCCAACTGTTGCTGCCTCTGCGCGCCCACTCACTGTCCCTTCCCCCTGCCTGCCACAGCCATTTCCCTGCTCCCCACTGCTTGCCCACCCGCTGGCCAGCACCACATGATTCCCAGCTGCAGCACAGGGACTGCTGAGAACTGGAGCAATCACCCATGGTCCTCCCCTGCCTCCCTACCCTCCCTCCTTCTTACCTGTATTCCCCGTGGAGCAGGGAGGTAGAGACAGTCCTGGGCCAGAAGCCTCTGCTAGGCAGAGGCTTCTGGCTGGGGTTCAGGTTAGGAGGGGCTGGAGCAGTGGGGGGCAGGGCAGGGTGGAGCCAGGTTTGCTGATGTGGCTGTTCAGTTCTGCCGCCTACTCCCCCTGGGTCCTACTGCCTCTGGCTCCTGTTATCTTTGACAGGCATCCAGGGGCAGATAAATATTAATTTTCTAAATTTTTTAGCGGCCCCATGGGCCACATAGAATGGCTTGGCACCTGGATCTGGCCCATGGGCTGTATTTTGCCTGCCCCTGGCCTAAGCCCTCCATTTGTCCATTTGCATTTAGATGGTCTTTACTTATATGATTACTTACTAAGTTTCCAATCTAGCAACCACCAGCAGATTTGACTCCAGGCCTTACAGATGAGACTTCTGTAACTTAAGCTTTTCTAACTTAAGCCAGCCTTTGCAATCTAATTTAGACTGCAAAAGCAAGCTGTTAGTGTCTACGTGGAGGAGCCACTCAGGGAATACATGACAGGTGCTTTGCTGGTACGTTATGCAACTATTTGTGAGCCCATTCTAGAATATGGGTTATCATGATGCCAGGTTCTATTCTTGATTCTAGACGCACTGTGTAGTGTAGCACAGTGATGGGCAAAATATGGCCTGTGAGCCACACGTGGCCTGCCAAGCCATTCTATCCAGCCTGTGAGGCCCCTAAAAATTTTAGAAAATTAATATTTATCTGCCTCTGGCTGCTAGTCAAAGATGACAAGATGCCAGCAGCAGCAAGATCCAGGGGGCACTGGCAGCAGAATTCAGCAGCAGCAGCAGCAGCGAGGCCCAGCTGGCCCTGCCCCACCCCCAGCTGGAAGCTTCTGTTTAGCAGTGGCTTCTGGCCTGGGACCCTGGGGCTGTTCCCCACTTCCTTCTGCCCAAGAGTGGAGAATCAGATAAGAACAGGGGGGAGGTGAAGGGGAAGGGGGGAAGGATCACCAGCACAGCAGAAGCCTGCCTGGCCCAGTCAGCACCATGTGGTTCCCAACTGGTTCCTGCTGCATAGTGTGGTCCCGGCTGTGCAGTGGGGAGTGGCACGTAGGCGAGTGGAGAGTGGTGGCAGCAGCCAGGGAAGGAAGGAAAGTGCCAGAGGAAAGTCAGGGGTGGGGGGGGTAATAGATTTATAGACATTAGGGATGGAAGGGACCTCAGAAGATCAAGTCCAGGGACAGGAAGTCAGCAGGGAGAGTACAAGTGGTGGCAGGCAAGAGTGCAAGGCCAGGCCTGGCAGCAGCAGGAGCCACCTAGGAACCACGGAGACCAGGCTGCCTCCTGCTGTGTTCTGCAGTCCTGGCACTGCAGCTGGAAACTGCACACGATGCTACAATGCCAGGACCGCAGAATGCTACAGGAGCCAGTCTGGCCCCCGCAGCTTCTAGCTGGCTCCTGCTGCCACCTCTATCGCGGGGGCCTGTAGGAGCCTGCAGCTCCTCCACTCGCACTGGGGGAAGCCCCATGCTGGAGCTGGCTGCCTTCCTATGCCACATAGGTCCCTAGACTCCACCAGGAGTGGAGGGAGCCCTCCCCCTTCTTCCCCGTGGAGTCCACCATGGGGCTTCTCCCAGTGCAAGTCGGGGATGGAGCTGCAGGTGCACAGTGTGGAACCCCCGCGATAGAGGCAGCCAGGCAGGCTATGCTCCTCACCCTGGCATGCAGCACTGGCCACAGCCACATCCCACTGGGTGCCAGAGCTTGCACCAGGCACAAGCTCCCTGAGCCCTGAACCTCTGCCTCCTGCTGCTGCCAGCAGCAGGGACTGTGTGCCACGTGGGGGAGCAGGTGGGGGTCCCCACACCCCCCACCCTCCCTCACACACCCACACCCTGCCCCCAGAACCTCCAATGACTTATAAGATTCCTTGTTGCCTTTCTCCCACCCTTCTGTCTATCTATTGTTCCTTCTTTCTCCAGCTACTGCAGAAGACTTTAGGGAACCGCAAACATATGAAAGTGCTGCTAAATATCCTGGATTACTGAAGGAAGATATGACAGACAAACATGAAAAGTTCCACTCTAGCTACTGGGAGAACAATTTTTCTGTCTCATGACTTGCTGTTGAATATGGCTAGGGGTCTTAAGTCCACCATGCAGTGTTCCAGGCAGACAAATGCTGAAGAGCTGAATTAGCATAGACCTGAGCAAACATTTAGATGCTCCCTATATAGAACTGTGAGTTTTAAAACTGTGTAATCACAGGACTGGGAAACACTTAAAAGTCTACTTCAATAGCTTGCTTAATAACTTGTCATTCACTACAGTAATGTGCCAGATGAACTAGTCAAGATTACCATTCAAACAAGGTATATATGCATTGTGAGGTTTATATTATGAATATATTTTATTTTTTCACGTAGCAAAATAGCATTTTGCTTAATAAAACAATTCTTAACCTTTTTCAAGATCTATCATTAGTCATTCAATAAATCCTCTTGATCAACATTAGATAATGTGATTCAACTTACTTTTACTCTAGCTTACCACTGTGTTTAATTAGTTCACTGTAATAATGGGCCCTACACAAGAAGAGCAACACGTCTTTGTCCTAGTGCTGACACCAGTGTATTTTTTAGTCAAAAGAAAATACCAAGATATCTGTCAGCCAAATAGCAGGAAAACCTTCAGTTGCCATACAATGGATGGGTGCAGGAAGTACTTCTGCTCCAAGGTTCATTCATTTTATAGGTTGTCCCATGTTCTCTTCTGCATTCTATACAAACCTAGCAGTCTCCTTGTTTCAAACCAAAGTTGACCCTAAACAACTAGCTTTTCAAGTCCACTTGTATTCTGCATGTGATTTATGCATCCTTTGCAAGCACACGCTCAGACTTGCTGCAAAAAAAAAACTGGCCGGTTAAGTTTCAAACTTCCTTAAGGCATAAAGTTATTAATGATAAGCATAAGGATGTCCATGCTTTGCAAAGTGAATAAGGCAGACCTTCAGTTGGTTAAAGCGATGCAACTCCACTAACCGATTTACATCAGTAGAAAAGTTGTCCCACTAACAAATCCAGTTAATTTAGAGATACTAATTTAGTCAAGTCCATAATTAACTTAGCATGTGTAAAATACATACACGTTTACAATGGTGATGAGGCAACTCTTTTTATTTAGTGTGGTCTGAATGTTGTTTAAGAGATCCTTAATATCCCATTTTCTACATGAGCATGCTCAACATTTAAATATCCAACTATTCTGAATAATCCATTAATAAATTAATGTATTAATAATCAAAAATGTCAATGGGTCCTGAGCATTTCTTACTTTGAAAAAACAATCTATACACCCATTTCACAGTGATTTATGAAAAGTAATGCCATGATTACCATGATTTTGGTAAAAATATAGCAAATCCAGGAACATTTTATCAATAAAATATGGATTCCTTTCCAAGTGATAACAACAATTAAAAAACAGATAAGTGAGGTCCATGGCCTCCCAATATATTTACCTAATCTGCTTTTGAAAGTTAGTTAAAAGTAGATAATTATTCAGAACTTTTTCCACTTTAAAGCCACAGTGTTTTCAACACTATTTTTAAAAAAGATAATAAAACATCTGTATGAGATTTTGTTTATAAAAAAACAAGTCTTTTTTACAAATATTCCCTAAATATAAACAAGTATTTCATCCCTGTCATTGCAATTGACCTGATGGGATGGGAATTAAAGATGATGATGAATATTTCTCAAAATTTTGGAACAAAAAGTTTCCATATGGTTCAATCTTGAGAAATCTCCTAAATGTATAAACAGCACAATATAAATAACTACAACAGTTAATTAACAATTTCCCATTATCAAACCATATTTATTCTCTGCAAATTCTTGTATCACCTATCATCAGTATATCTGAATGCCTTTAAGTAACGCAGTAAATTATGCAACTAATATCTAACATGCAATTCTTGTTTTCTCTTATCCTACCCCCAGGGAGAGATCTGTGTGCTAAATGCACTGTTGTGGTTTAATAGGTTTTATTTTGAGGACTTTTTCTTTTCATTATTCACTCCAGGCCAATCTTTATTC
>NW_017729002.1:17617206-17634448 GCF_001723915.1 Gavialis gangeticus
TTCTCTGCAAATTCTTGTATCACCTATCATCAGTATATCTGAATGCCTTTAAGTAACGCAGTAAATTATGCAACTAATATCTAACATGCAATTCTTGTTTTCTCTTATCCTACCCCCAGGGAGAGATCTGTGTGCTAAATGCACTGTTGTTGTTTAATAGGTTTTATTTTGAGGACTTTTTCTTTTCATTATTCACTCCAGGCCAATCTTTATTCCCCTTCATGCAATTTTCATCCCTTCCTTTATGATCTGAACATGTAAGCCTGTGCACACAGACTAAGCATGCAAAGTAGGGTTATATACTAGCCAGGGATGTACTACTTGAGTAGAAAAACTGGGGTGGGGTTAAAGGAAACGATGAAGGATGCCAAGAGGACATGGCAACAGGTGCATATTTCAGCCCTACTAGCTAAATGGTGAGAACAATCACACAGGAAGCAGAAGACCCAGGTTCTGGAACCTGCAGCTCTGACTTCCCAGCACCAGGGCACTAGTCAGGCATTGCCTGGACCCCTTTTCCAGCAGTCTTTCTGGAGTGGAGCCACTGCCCCTTCATGTAATAGCCATAGGAAAAAAGATGGTGAGCAGTACAGTAGGCAACATCTGGCCCACTAGGAGCAAGCCTTCAGGCTAAAACTCAGGTTGCCCTATCTTCCAGGCCAACAATTACCTCAGTGAACCACATTTGTTTGCTTTCTCCTGGACCCACATATCTCCCTCACATGGCTGCCCCTGGAGCAAGTGTCAAAGGAGTGCCAGAGAAGAGCCTGGAAAATGTCTGATCTGTGGCATGGCTATTACAGCACTATGCCAAGGGTCCAGAATGGTGCAAATCCCCTCAAGATGCAGGACTTAGAACCAGGTCTCTAGCTTCCCAGGTGACTGCTCTACCTGCTGAGCTACTGAGGCTAAAACACAGCTGTGCTATCTTTCTCCTCCCTGCCACACTACATGGGTTTCTGGCTGTTTGCATTTTTTAGACTTAGATGCAGCACATACATGTCCCCCAGCCACATACCTTCCTAACCAGTATGTAGTGTATTGCACAAACTCATGCTCACAGTGCAGGAGTAATATAATTGTTACCTGCGTATAAATGGCTTTTCCCCACTTATGTAGCTAAAAAGCTGCCATTCAGATGCACAAAGGGAAATGAAATTCCACCCTGTACGTTCATGTTAGAAATTAAGCTAGGTCAACAAAGCATACCTTGCGCCTGGAGTGGAAAGTCACGATCTGTGATTGTACTTAGCTCCTGTCAGAATTTGTCTTCACTACGAGCTTCTGCCCACAAACTTAGTTTAGTCAGCAGTGTGAAGAAATGTAGTCCCTGGCTAATGTGCCATATTTTCTTGCTTAAAGTGTACACATTCCCCCAAAAAACAGCTGCTGAAAATTAGTGTGCTGTATATTCAAGGAACTGTGGTAAGAACTGTTTCTGCCACTTACCAGACCAAAAAAAAAAGTAAAGTCTGTGGTCTACAGAGAGCAGAACAATGAGCAGGGTTGGCTTCCTAGCTGCTTCTCTATTGCTACTTACTACAGGGAAAGAACACTTTTTTCTTCAATCTGCCTTTCAAAAATGGTGTATATCTTATGCCAATGCTTCTGCTGAAACTAAAACCTGGAGGTTTCTGGCTAGAGAAGCCAACTCCTCCACTCAGGGGCAGTAAGGTAATTTTACCCCATGGTCAGATTGGTAGGGAACTGGGGTGGGGGAAGGGGGGGATTCGTCTTCCTCTGTAGTGGGAAGCTGACCTCTTTGTTGGACCTTAAGAATATTTGAACAGCCCTTGCAGCAGCAGGCCACTGGCAACCATTGTCTTTCTCCTTTATCTGTGCCAGGTTAGGGTGCTATGTTTGCATATAGGTGTCCTTCCTTCTTGTGCCCTTGTGAGAAGGTATTTAGCAGATTCATTGAATACTGACATGACCACACCATGAGAGCTTCTGCTACGGCCTCAAACTTGTGACCTCCAGAATGTCAACTCTGCTCCTTAGCACCCATGCCACCCCAGCTCCATTGATAGTTAGGTAACAGGGTTGACTGTGGAGTTGTAGTAATGGGTTAGACAAGGGTTTTATGGGATGGTTTAGATAAGGATGATCTTTCCTCAGGCAGGGAGTTGGACTAGATGATCTTTAGAGGTCCCTTCCAGCCCTGCTTTTCTATGAATCTATTATGGGGCACATTGTATGTGAAAAAATACAGTAAATGTGCCCAAAGAAACCCCAAGTACAAGCCCAGTTTTACAGGCAAATAATACTTCTAACAGTATAGTTTGTTTTGCTAATGGGAGATGGTTCCCACTATATTGTACAGTAGGCAGCTTTGCTGGTATAACTGCCCACGCTAGGAGCACTTCACCAGTATAGCATACCTGTATTACAATATCAGCAAAGTACTTCTTTTGCAAGTATTAGGTGTGTGTGAAGCGGGCCCTACTCAATTCGGATTTGGCCTGAATCAGGGACAGTGATTCGATTCGTTGATTTGGCTCACTGTCCTCAATTGGATTCAGCTGAATCCGAATCTGAAGATTTGATGCTGATTCGGAGAATCAGCGATCCAGACAGACACAGCTTTAAAAGTTTATTCTACATACCTTGAGGTAGCAGACACAGCTTGTGAATGCTGGGATGCTGGGGCGCGTCAAGTGTCCCACAGAAGCACGGGGGTGCTTCCCAGCGCGCTCGGCAGCAGACCCAGAAGTGGACTGGAAGCACTTCCGGTCCGCTGGGGAGTGTGCTGGGCACCCCCCCCAACACACACCTCACCTGCTGCCCAGGTGCACCCTCCCCCCACCAGACCCATGAGGAACCAGTTGCTGAGCTGGGGGGTGGCGAGGGAGCACCCCAGCACACTTCCCAGAGGACCCAGAAGTGGATTGGAAGTGCTTCTGGTCTACTTCTGGGTCTGCTGCTGAGCACGCTGGGGAGCTCCCCTGTGCTTCTGTGGGACACTCCATGTGTCCCAGCATCGCAGCATTCATGAGCCGCCTGCCATCTAGAGGTATGTAGAAAAAACATTTAAAGGTGCGTCTATGTCCAAATTGCTCAATCTTTCTGAATCTCTCCAAATCGATTCAGAGGGTCCCAGTTCGATTCAGAGAGATTAAAGGGTCCTCTGATTTGATCTGGATTCAGAGATTCAGCCACCGAATTGGGCCAAATCTCCACTGAATCGAATCAGGGACTGAAAGTTCCCACAGCCTTAGTAAGCATAGTCTCTGACTAGCCCCAAGGAAAGCTCTGTCTCCTGCACAGATGAGCTTAATCTTTTTGGTAGAAAGGTTCATTTAGCCAGAGAAATGGTCTTGATAACCATGGCCCACATTCTGGAACTTTCAGTGATCCTGCAAGTCTCAGAGTTCAGTACTAAACTATTTAAAAAAAAAAGAACAAGGAGGATATTTTTGACCACTTAAGAAAATTCAGCATAATTCTTTGAAAAACAAATGAGATGTTATTAGTAATATCATACTATGTGCAACTGCTTTGAGGGTAGGTCACCTTAAATTTGGGCTGCCACTTAGGGGTCACCTCCACTGACTTGCCTTTCTGTCCTTCCTACCTCCCAGTAAATGGGTGTCTTACTTGCCATGACCTTGGCGTTATGAAGCACAAGCCCTTGATCCTGGGGGGATTTGAGAGCCACATTCCCCTTTTCTCATCTTCTGGCCTAAATCAACAATATAAAAATGCTGAGTCTCAGAGGTCTCTGCTCCTAATTATGCTCAGTTTCTTTGGGCTCTCTGCTGCTCACCAGGCCTAGACTCTCAGGATTCTAACAAGTCTACAGTAATCCATGTGGAGGCTGCCACGAAAAAGTTACTAGTATTAGACCCGGGCACCCACATACTCTCTTTATCTTTTATGTTTTTATAGCCTCCACTTGTGGCCTACTTCAGTAGATCCCACCACCTCCTCCTCCAGGCTTCCTTATTTTAGGGAAGCATTACAATCCTCCATTCCCTCCCTATGGATATAACTTCCTTATTCCAGGGTATCTCATTCTTTCTACTGTGCTAAGGAGAAAACTGTTTCATTCTTGCTTCTGCACATATTAGGGTGTTGTGTGCCCCCTTTTGCAGACGCATGCGGTTTGTGGCACTGCAATGCTCTTTGTGGCACCACAAACCACATGCCTGACACATTAAGTGCTGCAAATTTTCAGTGCGGGGGCAAAACTTGCTACCAGGAAATCCTGATAGCAAAAAAACTGGCACGGAAAAAAAAATGGTGCATGCGAGAGCAGCATGCACTGGCAGACATGGAGGCTGGGTCCTGCTGGGAGATGCTCTGGCTGCTGGCCAGAGTGACTCCAGTGCTTTAGTTGTCCCCCAGTGGGAGCCAGGGGGAGTGGGGAATCAGCAGTTTCCTCAAAGCAGGACAATTTGCCCTATACTAAACCGCACGTTCAGGGGTGTGCACTGTGGCAAAAAGTAGTGGCACAAACTATTTTTGCTGCAGCAAGCACACACCCTTGCATATGGGGACACGTCCTTTCTGTCTGTTGTTCCAAGAGCACTTTCTTTTCCTCTGCCATATGCAATGAGGTTGTGTCTACGCAATAAATTCTGGACCAGTTCGAGCCAGAGTCAGCTGCTCCTGGGTGCAACGTCAGAGCAGCCCCAGACTGGCAGCAGTCTCAGGGGGTCAACCCCAGGCTCTGGGTGGCAGGGTAGGGCAGCAGAGGGCCCAGCTGGGTTACGAGTGCTAAAGTGTGGAGCCATGCTCACAGCAGGACCATCCCCAACTATATCATTCCAGCCAGGGCTTTGTTGAGTTTGGCCTCCAAGAGCTGCTCTAATTAAAGTGCCGCAACATCTCATGTATCAGCATCCCCATGTTTCAAAATGGGAGTGGGGGTGTTTGAACCAAAGCTCATTATACGAGCTTTAGCTTGAGCACCCCCACCACCATTGTTAAACATGGGGATGCTGATACACGAGATGCAGAAAGCTGCTGGCACACAGATATTGCCGCACTCCAGTAGACTCAATTAATGGACTCTGCTCCAATGTGCTGTAATTACAGTGTCAGAGTAGCCTCTGCACTCCTATACAGGCACCCTGTAATAATAGGTACTAATTTAATGTGCAGTAATCAGCGCTACTGCGCAGTAGCACCGACACACGTCTTTTAAGTGCCACTGATGTGCAGTAGACTAATTCTATTGTGCATTAGTGCATTAGCTCAAATTTGCTCTGACGCACTAATGCACAGAATTAGTCTGCTGCACTTTTAGCATCTCATGTAGATGTGCAAATAGTATATTGAGAGGACAGAAAGGAGTTATTATATGAGTTGTTCTGAATTAGTATTCAGACTATGGAATTTAAATTAACAGGTAAAAACATGTACTTTTGTACCTGCAATGTCAGTGCATAATGTTCAAAAACCACTGCCTATAGAGCAACAAAAGTGCACTAGATGCTTTCTAAACGGGCATACAGTCAGTTGCCTGCCTCTTGCACTGTGTATCAGACATTTTCTATATGTTCATAGTGAGGACCATATCTTAGTAGATAAATATCCTATGGGCTTATCTTGCTTCCTATTCACAATCATACAGACCTCCTGGTTTCCCAATTATGGTCACAAAAATCCTTGTGGCAAACACTGCTATTTCTCATTAATTGCTTAAGAAAAACTACAATCTCATTGTTCTATTTCTGGAGATGACACTATAGAAACATTTTTGTGGAACAGGCTCCAGCTAAAGAATTATTTTTACAAATACACACTGTGAGCTTTTTAGAGTGGGATAATATATTCCTTTGGATTTTGCCATACTGCAGAAGCTATCAGCATTCAATAGTAGAAGGCAGTCCCAGGATTGCTGACCTCTAGCAGCAAAATTTTAAAAGCCAGTTTCAACAGGAATTTTTGTAACAAGATCTCATCCACAGATTGGACTGTATTTAAACAGGGTTTAAACAGGAACTATGGATTGTTATCCCATTACCTGGACTAGTTTTTGTGATCCCATTGTCCCTATGGGTCCTTTGCCTCTTTGCTCCTCCCAGCACTATCCCTCTTACCCCTCCTTCCTCTTCTCTCACCTTTTGTATTCAGATCACTCACTCTACTTTATACTCTGCTCTATGCTGTCCTTTTACAACATCTGATGAACTGAAGTCAAGTTCATGAATGCTTATCTACTCTGCCTTCTGACTAATACAACTAACTCCAACTTCTCAGTGGCTCAGGACTGCGCTAGCAAAGGCTACACTAGCAAAGGATATGCCAGCAGGGGCCACGGTCCCCAAGAGCCATATGCACCCCCTGCTGCAGCATGGCGCAGAGCCCACCCCCGTCAAAACCCCTGGTAAATGACTGGTTTGCTATGGTCAAAATCCCCTGCTACTGAAATCACAGCTCCACAGGCCAAATCCAAAAGTTCTGTGGGCTGGATTCAGCTGCTGACCATAAGTTGCTAACCCCTGTGATAGATAATGCCTAGTTCTCCCACCTTGCAGGCTGAAAAATACAACTTTGAGTGGCCTTAAAATGATCGGTCAGGAAGCAATAGCCATAACTGCTGGTCTACACAGGTCCTAAAGAAATGTAAGTTTTAAACATTTTAATCCCCTTCAGCCTTAGAGCTGAATGACAAATGCTAACCAGATATCCTATAATTCCTAAGTTTAAGTTTGCTTCTCGGAGACAGTATTTGAAAACCAAGTAGTAGGAAAATCTGGATATCAGTGACATGGGCAAAATCTGCATGCCAGCATCATCTCAATACAGACTTACTAAACTCTCTGTCCTTTTTTGACTTAAACAGCATTTTGTGAATAGAAACAGCTATCTTATACTTATGGTCTGAAATAACAGCTTTTAGAGGGTGCTGACAGAAGTGACAATTGTAGCGTGATCCAGCCCCTGGAGTAGAGGTGTGCTGATATGTCAGTCCATATTGGATCAGCAGCAATAAAAGGAAAATTGGTATTATTGGCAATCAGTTTCTTTTGGCCGGTGTAGCCAATAACGTCTCCAATAAATGCTGCATGCATATGCATGGATGCAGCATGCATGCGGCCAGGAATGCAGCCCGGCAGCTTAGAGACAAGAGTCCAGCCCGTAAGTCTGTAGTGGAAGAGGTGTGGGGGGGAAGGGGGGGCAGATCAAGGCCCCAGTGGTGAGGGAGGGAATGGGCTAGTGCTGGGGCTGCCCAGCTGGGGCGGGGCAGGGCCTGGGATGGAGCCACAGGTGGCTCATCAGGGGGGTGCAGGCAGGTGGGGATGGTTGGGGCAGCTCCCAGCTGCTGGTGGGCATGTGCACCCCAGATTTGTGTATGGGGCGAGGGCAGGCTGCCCACTGTGGGCTCAGGGCCAGGGGCTGCACCGGCCTCTTCCCATCAAGGGGGGGCTGAGCCAGGACTACATTCGGGGCAGGTGGGGGTGGGTGCTAAGGCGGGGGCTACAGCCATCCTAAAATTCACCATAACCCCCCTGTAGCCCACCTCCCAGCACCACTGCCCTGCCCCTGCCCATCCCCCTGCCGGAAAGAGGCCAGTGTAGCCCTTGGCCCTGAACCCCATGCACAAATCCAGGGGGCGCATGTACCCCATGCCTCCCCCAGGCATGCATGCAGTAGCGGGGAGCCGCACCCCCTCCCCCAGCACCTCCCAGACTAGCCACCCACAGCTGCATCCCATGCCCCACCCGACACCAGCTGGGCAGTGCCTGTCCCTGTCTTAATCCCATTCCCTCCATCACCATAGGTGCCTCAATCTGCCCCCTCCACCCTCATCCCTCCCCCATGCCCCTTCTCCCCCACAGACTTACAAGCCAGACACTGCTCTCCAAGCTGCTAGGCTGCATATTAGCTATTGAATTGGTACCAGCTGATACGGCCGATTAATAAATCAGCCATTGGTATTGGCCAACATTTTTTTTTAATCAGTGTACCCCTACCCTGAAGTGCTCTAAAGCTGTGCCCTAACAGAAGAGCACAGAGAATTGCTGTAACTCATGGGATTTCCTGCAAAGTGCCATGAGTTGCAACAAGGAGTACATCTCTGTCAGTACCCAGAGTTTCCATATCAGAACATATGATTCTGAGGAAGACAATGAATGTATCTTCAGTTCTATCAAGCAGATTGGGTAAATGGCTTGCCATCCTCTACTGCTCTCAGGAGAATAGTTCTTAGCATAGACTTAAACTAAATAAACTCACATTATTTCTGATTTTCCATCCAAATGTTATTACACCTTTCCTAAAAGACTTCAACTCTACCATAGTGTGTGGTAGTTAAATGAACTTCTGCACAGTCAAATCTGGATGAGTCTGAAAAAATTACTTGAGAACTAAGATGCCGTTGCATCTAGGAACAAAATTCTGTGCTGTATCTCTAAGGTAATCTATGGTTAGCTTAAACCCTGTTGAGTTCCCCGATGGGTGTTTTTTCAGGGGCTGGAGACACACCCAGAGCAAATTATACAGCCCTGTAAATCTGCCTAATTTAAATGCCCAAGGTTCCTGGGCTGCCCCGTGGGCCACAGCATTACCTAGAATTGTACAGCATTGCGTGTTGTGAAACGGATTTTGGCATGCCCTCCAGAGACAAGAGCACCCCCAGTAGGTTTTCTACATCAGGACTTATGAGGGGCTCGTCAGAAGTCAACCACATGAGGTGCACTGCACTTCCTCCACTCAGGAATTTTCTTCCAGATAGATATTGAGCTTTCAAGAGCTCTATGACCTAAATTCTATTGCATTATATGTGCCCACCTACAGCTACGCAAACAAAAAGCTAAATAATACACCTCTCTCATAAGAATTCAGAGCATAACCAAAAATATGAGAATATATCTATTTTTGAAAAGACAGGAAGATCCAGAATGGGGCCTGTAGAAAGAATTTATCCTTTATATCCAGAAAAAAAAAAAAAAAAATCAGTAAAGTAAATAATTTCAATAAAGCTAGTACTCTATACTAGGGCCATGTAAAGCTTCGGTCCGTGATTCAATTCATCAGAGATTCAGCCTGATTCGGTGACTGAATCTCCAAATTCAAATTGAATCAAGAGACCCTTTAATCTCTCCAAATCAAATTGGAACCCTCCGAATCGATTCAGAAGGATTCGGAAAGATTCAGCGATTTGGACACAGACACAGCTTTAAATGTTTTTTCTACATACCTCAAGGTCCCAGGCAGCTCAGCAGCATTCCGATGCTGGGGTGGATGGAATGTCCCACCAGAGCATGGGGGGCTCCCCAGCACACTCAGCAGCAGACCTGGAATTGGACCAGAAACATGGCCGGTCCACTTCTGGGTCTGCCAGGGAGCACACAGGGGGTACCCCTGAGGCCCCCGTGGCTCAGCGACTGGTGCCTCCTGGGTCTGGGGGGACACCCGGGGCCCTCCACAGCTGATCACTGAGCTGGGGGCGCCAGGGGGCCCCCACACACTCCCCAGCAGACCTAGAAGTACTTCCAGGCCACTTCCAGGTTTGCCGCCGAGCATGCGGGGAGCCCCCCTGTGCTCCTGCAAGACATTCTATCCACTCCAGCATTGCAGTGTTCACGAGCCGCACCTGGTACCTCAATGTACTTAGAAAAAACATTTAAAGCTGTGTCTATGGCCAAATTTTCTGAATCAGCATTGAATCTTCAGATTCAGATTCGGCCAAACCGAATCAGGAACAGTGATCCAAATCAACGAATCGACTCACTGTTCCCAGTTCGGGTTGAACCTGAATCGAATACAGTTCATTTCACATGTTCCTACTCTGTACATGTATGATATTTCTTTAACACAGCTTTCAGGGTAGGAGTATTATGGATTCTAAAAATCTCTTCACTAATATCTGCGGCAAATCTTATCATGTGTACAGTACTGTCTGTATGCAGTACTGTTCAGCGAAATCCAATTGACAGATTGTTGAATAACCCACCTCTTCCAAGCAGAAAAGAAATTTTTTGTTCAACTTGTACACTGTTTCAAAGAAGAACATACACTAGTATTTTATATCACTACAACTAGTTGCTTGATGAAAGAAGGAGTACCTAGTTTCAAGATTACTAAAATCATACCCTCTTCAAGTACAGAGCTCTGTTCCACATACTCTGAATATACAAAATATACTACTACTGATTAATTTGTTTTTCCTCCAGAGTTTACATAATGACTTATTTGTTCTGCAGAAACAATTAATATATTGAGATATACATGAGGAGGTTCCTGATACAATTAACTACATTTTGCCAGTTACAATACTAAGTATGTAAAAACTTTTGCCTCCCTTCCAACTCCAAGTTTTCTTTCCCAACAAATGGTATGACTGGTTATGTATATGACAACCTACACACAATTCCATGTCCAAAATCTCCATAATGAATAACTTCCACCATCAAAACATACTTTTATAAAGTGTCTTAAATGTGTTCCAAAATAAGTGGTCAGGCTTATATTTTCCAGGATGTAACAGCAGGAGAATTTGATGCAGGATTCACAAAAATACTGTAGATATATATCCAAGAATTTAAATTTGTATTGAAAGGAATAGAAAAACATATTTATGCCTTGCTTCAAAGCTCCCTTTCTTAGAGTAATGAGGTCAATACCATATTTATTTGAATCCAAGGCAAAGTGATTTTCCCTGTTTTACATGGGGGGAAAAAAAGCCCCTTGTCTTGGACTGAAATACAAGACAGTGGGGGCAGGAAGGGGAGAAGGGGACGGAGCAGCTGTGGCTGTGATCCCAACCCAGGGTTTGTGTCAGAGCCACAGCTGTTGCCTGCCCCCCAACCTCTCCCCATGCAGCCTTGTAACAGCTGATAAGGCAAAAGAGGCAGGGGGAGGCAGATGGGGGGAAAGGTGGTAGAGGATTAGGTGGGGGGCAAAGGCTGTGGGGGCAGAGATAGCAGGGGAGGCAGGCAGAAGGAGGAAGGTAGGTGCAGTGGATGCAGGCATGGGGGGGAAGTAGCAAGGGGCAAGTGGGCAGTTGCCAGAGGGAAGACACAATGGAGGCAGGCAGCAGAGGGAGTATGTGGGGGGGCAAGCAACACAGGGGGCAAAGTGTGAAGGGGCAGGGGCAAAAGTCAAGCTGTATGACTCCACCACTGCCTATTCCCCTGCCACTACCTATTAACCTGTTACAGTGGTGGAAGGAGGGAAGAAATTTAAGATGACCCCCCCAAAACACTTAGATCTTATACATGGAAAATTCTAAGAAATTGATAAATTGTCCATGTATAGAATCTAATTATTGGGGAATCTTCATAAATTCAGGGTCATCTTGCATTCAGGTAACTATGGTAAATCCATGATATTCACAAAGCCTTTGAGGGAAAGCAAACATGTCAATCAGTGTGCCAGGGAAGGTGTGGCTCCACCTCTGAAAAACTGCCAGCTGAGCTACTTCCACACCCTAGGAAATCTCTCACTGATATAAATCAATAAAGAATATTAAGCTTTATGAGTAAATAGAACAATCCTCCAGGGCAAAGAATTTCATGGAAAACCAAAACTTTCAGCTCTGAATTCCTTACTTTTCTGCGATTAACAGCCCAATCAAGATGGGCTGGATCTCTAGATCTCCCTAGTCCAAGAAAGGAAATCCTCAAGTAGAATAACGCAAGGATATATTTTTCTTTTCTTATGTGCAATGAGATTCACAAATCTACAAAATTAAGACTCTATACCAGTGTCCCCTTGGATGGAGACAGGAATGGCATAGCAGTATATATAGCTAATTACAGATCAGAACTGGGGTAGCATTGTGTCATCCATCTATCACAGGTTGCATCAGCTGAAGGCTAAATATGTATTTTTCTAGAATTTGCAGGTGTGACAAGACGACCATGTGGATTCATCACAGATTTCCTCCTCTTTCTGTCCCTGAAGTTGCCTGCTATAAAAAGCAAATTCTGATTTTATAATAAGAAGATATGCTCTCTAATTTGTATGATTTTGAGACTGAAGACGACCATCTGCAACTGGAAGATACAGTAACTTTCTCTCTCTTTGCATTGAATGATAAAACAAACAAGGTCTTTACTTTTCTCAACTGAGCTGTGTGGTTAATAAATACATGGGCAACTTGTATCTCCTGAGTTTGGGGGGGCAGCAGTGGGGCACAATCAGGGTAGGGGGTCCCCCAGCGGCTGGTGGCTAAGTGCACTAGCAGCAGAGGAAGTGCCAGCACTTCCACATACAGCATGGCAGAGCCAGTTTCGGGGGGGGCACTGTGCCCCCCTACCAGCTGAAGCATTCGCAGTCAGGGGGACAACAGTGCTCTCGGGGGGGGGCGGGGGGGGGGACATGCCTCCTTGTGCTTTCCTATGCGTCGCCTATACATTATATTACAGTTCATGAGCAACTTAGCCAGAGGGGGCAGATGCTCCCCCAGCGACCGGGGGGTGGGGAAGGGAGGGGCCAGCGGCCAATTGCACAGACCAGGGGAGAAGGTCCCCTCATGGCCGATTGCGCTGCGGCGCTCCCAGAAATGGCCGCAACACTCCCACTCCACAGCCAGAGCTTGCAGGGGGGGCACGGGCACTCCCGCCTCCCCCCCACCCGTTGCCTTAGCGGGGAGCGCGGCCTGTCAGGGGGTGCACATGCACCCCATGCACCCCCTATGCATCACCGCTGAATAAATACTTTCAGATAGCTGTGGATATCCACAGAATGCTAATTTGTCTTTGAGATGAACTGGAGCTGGAAAGAAGTACAGAAGGACAATTTCTTGTGCTCTTTGGAGCCTGGGGTTAAACTTTGGTGTGAAATCTCTGTCAGTTCAGAGGTTAAAGAAGACGATCTGCTAATTCAGATGTTCTACGATTACTACAAAAATGCACTTGAATAGTTAGAAAGTGATTAACCAACTTCAAGAATGGTTCAAATGAAGGGCCCATAATGGCACTGAGAACTAGGCAGGATTTCATAGATATTTGGGCTGGGAGGGACCCCGGAAGATCAGCGAGTCCAGCCCCCTGCCCCAGGGGCAGGAAGTCAGCAGGGATTGTAGGATCCCAGCAAGATAAGCATCCAAATGTGTCTTGAAGTCATTCAAGTGGGGGCTTGAACCAACTCTGGCAGCAGTCTATTCCAAACCTTGGGGGCTCGGACAGTAAAGAAGTTCTTCCTTATGTCCAGCCTGAATTGGTTGCAGCAGAGTTTGTGACTGTTCAATCTTGACATCCCTTGGGGCAGTCTGGTGAACAGACATTCCCCAGAATCCTGATGAGCACCCCTGATAAACTTATAGGTAGCCACCAGATCACCCCTGAACCTGTGCTTTTCCACATTGACAAGCCCCATGGCTCTCAGCCTCTCATCATAAGGTCTGTTTTCCTGACCTCTGATCATGTGCATGGCTCTCCTCTGCACCCTCTCAAGGTTCTCCACATCCTTTTTGAATTGTGGAACCTAAAACAGGATGCAGTGCTCCAGCTGCAGCCTAACCAAGGCCAAGTACAACGAGAGAATGATGTCTCGGGACTTGCTTGAGACGCATCTACGGAAGCAAGCCAGCATTATGTGCACTTTACTAGCCACAGAATCACACTGAAGGCTCATCTTCATCTTGTGGTCAATCATGATCCCCAAGTCCCTTTCATCTGTAGTGCTAACCAGCGTAGCACTACTGAGCCTACAAGCATGCTGCAGGTTTTTCCTCCCAAGGTGGAAAACCTTGCATTTTTTGGTGTTGAACACCATCAGGTTCTTGTCCGCCCATTTCATGAGCGTGTCAAGATCTGCCTGGATCACTCTCCCGTCCTTAGGTGTGGATGCTTTACCTCAGAGTTTGGTGTTGTCGGCAAACTTGGCCCGTCCGCTTCTGACACCAGTGTCCACATCATTGATAAAGATCTTAAATAGTATGGGCCCTAAGACAGAGCCTTGAGGGACCCCACTGGTCACAGCGCACCAAGACGATTGACTTCCGTCAACCACCACCCTCTGGGTCCTACCGCGGAGCCAATTCCCCAGCCAGCGGATCATGGTGAGGTTGAGGCCACAGTTAGCCAGTTTAGCCAAGAAGTGATTGTGGGATACCAGATCAAAGGCTTTTTTAAAGTCAAGATATACAACGTCAATCTCTTCCCCCTTGCCCAGGTGATAAGTCACCTGGTCATAAAAGGAAATGGGATTGGTCAAGCAAGACCTACCTGCAACAAACGAATGCTGGGTATTCCTCAGGATATTGCCTTCAGCTAATCTGTTAAAGATGGCCTCTTCGATAATCTTTTCCAAGACCTTCCCCAGGACAGAGGTCAGGCTGATGGGCCTGTAGTTTGCTGGATCTACCTTCCTCCCTTTCTTGAAGATAGGCATGACATAGGCCTTCTTCCAAACTTCGGGCACTTCACCAGAGCACCAGGAGTTCTCAAAGATCTGTGCCAGGGGCTGAGCTATGATGCTTCCCAGTTCCTTGAGTACCCTTGGATGTAAACTGTCAGGGCTGGCTGACTTGAAGGTATCTAGCCTGTCAAGGTGTTCCTTCACGAGGTCAGCTTTGATGGAAAGCAAGGAATCTCCCTCACTTGGGCCTCCCTGACCCATAGTGGGTAGGGCCGTCCCATGGGACTGGTTAAAAACTGACGCAAAGCACCCATTTAGCAAGTTCGCTTTTTCCTGGGTATCAGTTGTCAGTTGCCCCATCTGGTTTAGCAGGGGTCCAATGTTGCCCTTGCTTTTCCTTCAGCTCCCCACATATCTAAAAAAGGACTTTTTATTGTCCTTGATATTTGTAGCTAGCTGGAGTTCCATCGCAGCCTTGGCTTTCCTGGTTTGCTCTCTGCAGGTCCGGACCACAGCAGAGTATTTCTCCTTGGTGGCAGTTCCAGCCCTCCATCCTTTTTAGGTCCTCCTTTTAAGACACAGGAGGTTCACCAGTTCCCTGGAGACCAAGGGGACTGCTGTGCCCTTTTCCTGCCTTTCCTCTGAGATGGGATGGACTTTGCTTGCACATTCATGATTGCTCCCTTGAGGAGCAACCACCCATCCTGAACTCCCCTCTCCATTGGGTTGTAGCCTTTTAGGGCGTCTGTGACAAGCCGCCTTAGCTTGTCAAACTCAGTTTTTCTGAGGTCAAGGACTTCAGTATTACTGACTTACCAGCTTTACAACGGATGGTGAAGGTGATCAGCTCATGGTCACTGTCACCCAGCTTCCCTTCGATTGTTAGGTCACTGATTAGGTCATCCCCAGTTGCCAGTACGAGGTCAAGCAGCGTTTTACCTCTTGTCAGCCTGTAGGCTTCCTGCGTCAGGTAGGTCATCCACACACGAGAGAAAGCTTTGCAACTGATCGGATTTGCCTGAGTGCTCCTTCCACGAGATGTCTGGGTAGTTAGAGTCTCCTATGACAACCATAGTTTCATAGGGTCAGCTAGGGTCAGAAGGGAACTGAACTTATCATTTAGCCTGACCCCCTGCCACAGGCAGGAATGAATGCTGGGTTCACAAGATCCCAGACAGGTGATCATCCAACCTCCTTTTGAATTTCCCCAAGGTAGGGGCAAGGACCACTTCCCTGGGAAGCTGGTTCTAGATTTTGCCACCCTAACTGTAAAATATTGCCTCCTGACCTCTAACCTAAATCTATTCTCCATCACCTTATTACCATTGTTCCTTGTCACCCCAGGTGGTGCTGGGGAGAAAAGGGCTCTACCTATTTCTTGTTGATCTCCCCTGATAAGTCTGTAGGCAGTCACCAGGTCCCCCCTCAGCCTCCTCTTGCGGAGGCTAAACAGGTTTAGGTCCCTCAGTCTCTCCTCATAGGGCCTGTCCTGCTGCCCTCTCACCAAACAGGTGGCCCTCCTCTGAACTCTCTCCAGGCTGGCCATATCCCTCTTGAAGTGTGGCGCCCAGTACTGGACGCAGTAGTCCAACTGCGGCCTGACCAAAGTCGCATAAAGGGGAAGTATCACCTCTCTGGACCAGCTTGAGATGCATCTTTGGATGCATGATAAGGTATGACTAGCCTTGCTGGCTGCAGTCTGGCATTGGTGATTCATGTTCATTTTGGAGTCAATGATGACTCCAAGATCCCGTTCTGCCTCTGTGCCTTCAAGAGGGGAACTCCCCAGCCTATATGTATGCTGTGGATTCCTTCTCCCAAGGTGCAGCACCCTGCATTTATCTACGTTGAACCCCATCCTATTCTTATCTGCCCACCTTTGTAGTCTGTCTAAATCTATTTGCAGCCTCTCTCTCCCTTTGAGTGTGTCCACCTTGCCCCACATCTTAGTGTCATCATCAAACCTGGACAGCATGCTTTATACCCCCTCATCCAAGTCACTGATAAAGATGTTAAACAGTGTGGGCCTGAGGACCGAGCCCTGAGGTACCCCACTGCTCACACCTTGTCAGGTTGAGTACAACCCGTCCCCCACTACTCTCTGGGTGTGCCCCATCAGCCGATTTTTTTTTTTTACCCATCCAACTGTGTAGGCATCAATGCCACAGTCGCTAATGAGAATGGGATGAGAGACAGTGTCAAAGGCCTTCTTAAAGTCTAGAAAGACTACGTCCACAGTGACAGCATCATCCAAGGATTTAGTTACTTGGTCATAAAAGACAACCAGGTTGGTCAGGCAGGACCTGCCTTTGATGAACCGATGCTGATTGCCCCTGAGCATGATCTCCCCCTGCTAGCCCCCCACAGATGTGCTCCTTGATTCTCTCCAAGTTCTTCCCAAACACCGAGGTTAGGCTTACAGGCCTATAGTTACTTGGGTCCTCCTTCCTCCCTTTCTTTAAAATTGGGACCACATTAGCCAGTTTCCAATCCCCCAGCACCTGGCCAAATGACCACAAATGCTCATATAATCAGGCCAAGGGCTCCGCGATGACCTCTGCCAGCTCCCTCACCACCCTTGGGTGGAGGGCATCTGGACTTCCAGACTTAAAAATGTCTAGCCCTTCCAGAAGATCCCTAACTACATCTGTACTGACTGAAGGCCTGACAGAGCTATCCCCGAGATTGTCCCTACCTCTGGTAGGTGGGATGTCCCGGTCCCTGTTCAAGAAAACAGAGGCAAATAAACTGTTAAAAATATCAGCTTTCTTGTCTGGCATAGCCAAAAGATTACCGTTTGCGTCTTGCAGGGGACCTACATTGTCTTGTGCCCTCTTCTTGCTCCCAAGGTACTTGAAAAAGGACTTTTTGTTGTTCTTAATCCTGGACGGTAGCCTGAGTTCCATCTCTGCCTTGGCCTTCCTAATAGGTCTCCTACATACACGGGCCGAGGAGGAGTACTCCCTGCTTGGTGAAAGATCCT
>NW_017729002.1:17639448-17639740 GCF_001723915.1 Gavialis gangeticus
GCCTCCCCCACTAGTCTCCTAAGCTCAATGAAGTGGGCCCTTCTGAAGTCAAGGGCTTTAGCCTTGGTGTGAGCCCTTGACACCCTGTACCGGATAGTGAAATCCAGCAGGTCATGATCGCTATTGCCCAGGTGGTCAAGGACCTGCATCCCCTCACCAGGTCATCCCCCGTGGCCAGGACCAGGTCCAGTGGGGCTGTGCACATCCTGGATAAGGTGACAGTCCTGTAATACAGCCAGGAACATACATGAGTGGCCGGACCTGGCTGTCTGCTCCTCCCAGCAAATGTCTG
>NW_017729002.1:17644740-17655124 GCF_001723915.1 Gavialis gangeticus
TTACCCCTAGTGGGGCTCTGCACTTCCTGGATAAGGTGAAGGTCCTGTAAAACAGCCAGAAACCTACGCAAGCAGTCAGACCTGGCTATCTGCTCCTCCCAGCAAATGTCTGGGTAGTTTAGGTCACCCATGACAATAACATCCCTTGACCTAACCACCTCCATAAGCTGATTGGAGAAGTCCTGGTCCAGCTCTTCCCCCTGGTTGGGTGGTCTGTAGTAGACACCCACCGTAAGGTCCCTTTTGCCACGCCCCCCTTGTTGTTTGACCCACAGTGTCTCTGCCCGACCCTCTAAACCCAAGCTAATCCTTGACGATGTGAGGTGCTCTTTGACATAGAGCACAACCCCCCCAACTATCCTCTCTGCCCTGTCTCTTCTATATAGGGTGTATCCCCAAATGCCCACCACCCAGTCGTAGGTAGGGTCCTACCAGGTTTCTGTGAGCCCTACTAAGTCTGGATTCTTACTCGGAATCAGGTGGCACAGTTCCTCCTGCTTACTCCCCATACTGTGAGCATACACCGGGAGTGAGAGGCCTCAGCCAATTCCCTGGTGAACTCCTGGTCAAGGTCTTGACTCTGGGTAGGCGTCTGTAGTAGACCCCCACCATAGTATCCCTTATGCCGTTTTCCCCACGGATTTTAACCCAGAGGGTCTCAAGTCATCCACCATGGGTGCCAACGTTGGCTTGCAGGGATGCATAGCTTTCCTTGACATAGAGAGCTTTTGTCCATTCGATCCCTCCTGTACAGGGTATAGCCATCTATACCCATGGTCCAAGTCATGGGTGGAGTCCCACCAGGTCTCCGTTATCCCAGTGACATCATAGTTATTTGCATTTAGAAGGAGAACAAGTTCCTCCTGTTTATTCCCTAGGCTCCTCACAACTGTGTATAGACACGCAAGTGTCCCCTTGGGGGACCTTGCTCTGCCTACATTTTGTTCCAGGGCTGTGCCTTGGCCTGCTGGCTTTGCAAGGGCTGCTCAGTGGGCCAGCAGTGGCAGTAGTTCCCCCATCCCCTAGCAGGCTTAGTTTAAAGCCTGGTGGAGCAGGTCAGCCAGTCTGGCTGAGAAGAGCCTCCTCCCCAACAGAGAGAGGTGGAGGCTGTCCCTTCTCAGCAACTTGCTGCCTCTCTCTCCAAAGAGCGGACTGTGGTCATGGAAGCCAGCGCCACAGTCTTTGGTTGACTACCTGGATCCTCCTCTCCCTCCTTAGCCCATAGCCTGAGACTGGGAGGATCAAAGAATACACCACCTGTGCCCCCAGACCCTTTAGCCCCACTCCCAAATCCCTGTAGCGCCTCATGACCCAGCTGGGAGCACTCCGAGCTGTGTCATTGGTGCCCACATGGATGAGCAGCATGGGATAGTGGTCAGTGGGCTAGAGGAGCTTAGGGATCTTTGCCACAATATCTCGGATGCGGGTTCCCAGGAAGCAGCAAACTTCCTGGGCTAAGGGTTTGGGGTGGCAGATTACCTCCTCAGTCCCCCTCAGAATGGAGTCTCCCATGACAAACACTGCGTTTGGTAATAGGGAGAGCAGGGGCAGTAGCTACAGTGTCGTCTGTGTTGCCTGCAGGAGCTGGAAACTCAGCAGGCTCTGCTGGGGCTGCAAGTGTTTCGTACCTGTTGCAAAGCTCCAGTGGAACAGGGGCCTTGGTACGGCAGGCCCTGGGGCCCCTTGCCACCTTGGTCCCTGGGCTGGACAGTAAGGGAGGTCCCTGAGTCCTCCCTTGTCCTGGAGGGAGACCGTGATCTACCCACCACCTCCCGGGGTAGAAGGGCCTGGCAGTAGGAATCAATCTCTTGCTCACAGTCCCTGATGGAGCGCAGTGTCTGGACTGTGGCCTGGAGCTCCTCCAGCTGGCACGCCAGAGACCCACAAAGGGAGGTGGCCATGCTCCCGGGCCCCAGAGCCTGAAAAAGGGACAGGCAACCCCTGCAGCCGAGAGCCAGGGGCTCCGTCTGCATGAAGCTCTGAACCATAGGCTCCATCTGGGTGGCGGTCTCCAAGGTGCCAGAGCGGGGCGCCGCAGACCCCGAGAGGACCCTCGGGGTGCGGCACATGCCCATCTGTGTCATACCGCTGGTGGGCTGGCTACGGCTGGAACTGTCTACTCTGGGGGGCTCACAGGCAGGGCCTCGGGCCCTCTCGCTTGCCCTCCTGTGCTAACCCCTCCGCTAGGCCCAGGAACACATCTGTTTGTGTGGCCTCTTTGCATGGCTCCCTGGGGGGCTGGGCGAAGTAGGAGCTGGGGGGGCGTGACCCTCCTCAGCCCACTTAGCCCGCTCCCAGCTGACTAGGTCCCTCCCTCCACGGGTCCCTGCTTATCTGCAGGCATGCCAGGGCTCATCGGGGGTCCTGGTGTCCCTAGTCTCATTGGGGTGCAGTAGGCTTACACCCCCAAGTTGCCTTGAGGTTGCTGCTGGGGTCCCTAGGTTCACAGGGGCACAGCAGGCTTACACCTGCGAATCTCGCACTGGAGCCAGGACTCTAATCCTATAAAAAAACTGAGTGCACTTCAAGAAAGTGTCTGGACATGTGCGCCAAAAATTCCACTGATTTCCTTGTGCATTTGATCTTTGAGGGTACATTACATAACACAGAAAAGATCTTGAAGTTGCCTTCAACCAGCTCAAGCCATGTAAGCCACCTTTCCCTGTCTATATCACAATTTCTGGCCCATACTGTGCTCCTTGTTTGTGAAGCTGAATCTTTCAAGGAACCAGTATGTAAACTACTGGGCTTAGCTCTACTTACGGGCAATAGAAAAGGAAATAATACGCAGAAGGGCTAGAAGTCAGACTTAGAAAATTGTGAGATTGCTGCAGGTGGATTTCCTTGTGCTTCAGGGCTGTACATATCCTAAACACACTGCAGAAAGGGACAGGGTGAGCAGTTGCAGGCCTGATCTTACACCTAGAAGCTCAGCAGAACTTCCAAGATCAGGCTGTAGAGCTGCCAGCAGCTGGGCTAAGCAGTTTACAGTATAGATCAGTGATTATCAACTTTTTTAGTTTCACTTTTTTTTTTACTATACAAAAAGAATACAGTTTTTCTGTTACAAAGAACTCAGAAAGACCACAACCATGGATTTCTTTTTGAAATTTCTGAGTTTATTTTATAAATCATGCTTGCATACCTAACAGTGCTAACATTGTGTGGCACTTCACATCACCCTTTAAAGGATCTCAAGGCACCCCAGAGTGCCATGGAATCCTGTTTGAAAATCACTGGTATAGAAAGCTGAGTTTTACTTGAATGTCTGAAACGCCACACCTAGCCAGAATTCATCATGCAGATTTGTGGTACAAAGGTGAGATTTTTGGCCTGGTGCCCATAAGTAAACCTCAGCCAGGCCCTGGAATATGCTAGATTTCTTTTTCTAAAATAAAAAGTAAAACTACCACCTCTTTTGCATAACTGCTTCAGCTTAAGAGACTCCATCTAAAAGGAAACCGGGTAAGTTCAGACTGTCTATCCCTCCAATCTCCTAAAACCAGGTAACTGCCTTTGCCAAATAACGTGCACTTAGTGTGAATTTTAACATGTTCAGTCTCAATGGAACTAAATTACCAGTCCTGTGCCTTTCTTGATCTGTGTTTTAGCAAGGAGAAGAGAGACAAACAAAGAGTCCCTTTGCCATCTTCACAAAAAAGGTACTTGTTGCATTGGCTTTGTGACCCTGCCAGCAAAAGGACTACACTGAAATCTTTAATCCCAGTGGGAGATGCACAGATCTACTGCTGAAGGATCACATTCTTTTACCACTGGGTAGAACATCTCTGCTGGTAGCAACCTTTCTGGATGATCTGTCCAAAGGAGGTGCTGCGATGACATCTACCTAGACTTAGTTAATTGTGAAGGGCCTTTATAATGAAAACTTGACACTTTTAGGTAAAATTCTCTTAGTTAGAAAGGATTAGCCAATGCCAATCAAGGAAATAGGCATATTTATTTTTGGCAGCAATGCCAAGATAAGTATTGGCTAATGCACACTGAGCAACTTTCTGGTGTGTGGGAAGTGGAACTAAAATAAATATGGGTCAAGAAGCCCATTCCAGCCTGCCAGAAGCCCAGAAGGGATTCATTTGTGGTCTCCAAACTCTCACCTAGCCATCGCTTTCCCCATTGTTCCAGCTGCAACAGCAGCCAAAGTCTCCAGGCTCCCCCTCCCTCCTTCAGCTGCTGCTTCCTCCCCTTGCCTAAGAGGTTGGGGTTGTGTGGCACAGCACAGAGAGCCGAGGGTGACTCTGGGCCACATGGTGGGGGGAGGGAAGCTGTGGGCAACAGATCATGCTTGCGCAGAGCAGAGATGTCTGTGTGTGGCAGGGTGGGGGGGGAACACCACGAGGATATGTGCCCATGTGCTCATTCAGTGCAGCACTGGGTGGGGAGGGGCGTGCACAGCTCAGTTAAAGCAGTGGGGGGTTTCCCAGTATAGTGGTAGGGGGTGCCTGTAGCCGATGCAGATGCACGGAACAGCAGCAGAGGGGTCCACGTGGCACAAAGTCTAGAGGCCCATGTCTCACCTGCTGGGGCCTCTGGGGGCTTAGAAGCTGGACAGCCCTGACTTACACATTACAGCATAACAACACATAGCAGCAGCTAGTAATGACAGCTGCACATTGACTTGCAATGACATGTAGGGAAAATAACCTGATACTTTCCCAGTTTTGCAGGTATAGTAAGGAAAAACCTTAACCCATTAGTATATCTACCCTCACATATCGTTAGCCTACAGAGAGGACATTAGCTGTACTAGTCTTCAGTCAAACAGAAGGTAGGTTAGGGTGGCTCATTAGAGACTAACTTGTTCAGAGGAGAAACTTTCAAAAGCAACAACCCATTTTGTCAGATGCATCTATGAAAGCTCACATCTCTGAACCAGTTAGCCTCTAAGGGGCCACCCTGCCCTACCTTTTGCCTAGCACGCACAGAACATCTGCTCATCTCAGTCCTAGTTTACAACATTACAAAGATTCAGTATGCTCTTGTCAGAAAATCAGTAACCACCTGGGGATTTTTTATATTTTTCTGTTTGATTCCCTAATTTGGAGACAGACTGCTGGCCTTCTTGCCAAAAAAGTTTATGCACACCAAAAAACACACTTTATGGTGGTGTTTATGTACACCTACAGGAAACAGTATCTATAGTCATTTCTACATTTATTGGTCATGATACCTTTCATGAGGGCAAGGAAAGGAACACAACCTAGGGATTATCCTTAACCCTGCTTTACACCGTTTGAGAGAAACACAGGCTTTCTTTCATACACTTAGAATGTCTCATAAAGTAATCTTGGAATCAGATTTTTCAGAATATGAAGGAATCAAGGGCACTTTCTCTCCTCAATACTTCATTATAATACTGTTAGACCTACTACTCTCATACATTTCTGTATCTTCTCTGTTAGATAATTTAAAGAGATAAATTTCTGAATGAGCGTCTGATATTGGGGTGGGAACAGGAAACCTAGTAGTCTTCTGAATGGCTTTCTTGACCTGGGAGGGATTTAAATAGAAGTTTGTATTGGACTGGGTTGAGAAGGGGCTTTCTAAGGTCCTAAGCTTTGTTCAATGGACAGTCTTAGGTGCAGCCTTGACGTGGCTAGCACAGGAGCAGCAGTTTCTAGCCCTGACGGTTGAAGGGAGTTCTTGACCTGCTAGCTGCATTGTGAGAAAGAGGTGGTCTGATGCTATTAGTGGATAGTAACCTTGACCTACTGAGAGGCTGGACAGGTGTTAGATAGAGGTGCACCAATAAATCAGTTCATATCATATCAGCACTGATAAAAGAAAAACTGACATTACTGGCAATCAGCTTTTTTTGACTGATGTAGCCGATAATGTTGTTGATAAATGCCGCGTGCACGGGCACAGGATGCACGTGATCAGGAATGCAGATGGCAGCTTGGAGAGCAGTGTCTGGCCGATAAGTCTGTTGGGGGGAGGGGGCATAGGAGAGGGAAGGTGCAGGAGGGGGGCCAGATCGAGGCCTTCCCAGTGAGGGAGGGACTGGGGCAGGGCTGGGATTCATCGGGGGGGGAGGCGGCTCCCACCACTGCACACACCCCCAGGGGAGGCTTGTGGGGACATGGATATGCACCCTCCAGATCTATGCACTGGGTGAGGACAGGCTGACTCTGTGGGCTTGGGCCAAGGATAGTGCCAGGCTCTTCCCAGCAGGGGGGCTGGGCTGGGCTGGGGCTGTGCTCAGGGCAAGCAGCAGCGGCACTGGGAGGGGAGGCTACAGGGTGGGCTACAGCCACTTCAAAGTTTACTGTAGTCCCCCATATCCCCCCTCCCAGAGCTACCATCTCCTGCTCCAAGCCCTGGCTCAACCCCCCTGCCAGAAAGAGCCCTGTGCTGCCCCCAGCCCCAGCACACAGGAGCAGCAATCCGCCCTTGTCCCATGCACAGATCCGGGATGCATGCAGTACACACCGGCAATTGGGTCGGTATCAGCTGATACAGCTCGTTAATAATCAGCCACCAGTACAGGCCCATAAAATCTTTATCAGTGCACCCGTAGTGGTAGATCATGCTGTAGACTGAAAGGAAAGGTCATGATTATGGGGTCTCCTTACAAGCTCTCCTTGCTCTCTGTTGAATCACTACTAGTAGTTCTATGCTGCTACAGTCACTGCAATGAAGATGCTGAGTAGCTGCTCCACAATCAAGGCCATGAATCAGTGCTTCACCAGTTGTGCAGACAGCTTCCTTGGCACTTTAGCACTCCCCCAACATGAAGAAAGGAGACACTATTGCCTAGGCCAGGTCCACAGAATTCTGCTGCTGTGGTGATACAGTTGCTTTCCAGAACTTTTCTTGTTCTGGGGATGAGCCATCTGGAAACCCTACCTCTGGGTCTCTGCTGAACAAGTAAAAATCTCTATGCATCTACCATACTGGGGTGAGCAGGGGGGAGATACAGCAGACACAGTGTCTCTCTCTCTCTCCTTCTTAGTTTTCTCCAGAATGCTGCACACCTTACATGGATAAGTAGGAAGGAATAGAAAGTCACAGTGATTACTAGAGAGAGATCGGGCAGAATGGCACATTAGAAACTAACTGGTTGGAAAGAGAGAAAATCCCCTTTTGCTGACAAAGGAAGACCATGAGATACTGCAGATTTTTACCCAGCCTTTCCCCTGCTTTCTATAACTCTGCTGTGTAAGACAAGCAGAGGTGATATGCAGCTGAAAACACAGACAAAAACCTGAAAGTTCTGAAGCTACAGATTTGGCCTGTCTTCAGCTCTCCACAAGAACAGGTTCCCAGTGTCACAAATCTATAAACCACATTATGAATAGGAATGAATAGTCAGTGACTGCCTGAAGGGAGGTGGGGGGGAGTTGCAGGTAAAAAACAAAGCCTTTCTTCAAACTCTTTCATATCTATTCAGATCTTAAATCCATACTGTATTTTCCTTATTGTCAGATCCCCTAATGTCCCCCCTCCCCACCATTGCATAATTCTTTAGCTCAGGGGTAGCTGATCTACAGCACTAGTACTGCAGAGCAGCAGACTGGGCAGGGGAAGGGGTTGGGCGAGGTGTGTGGGGAGGGTGTGGCACTAAGCTGTGGGGCACCTGCCAAAAAGGTTAGCCTCTACTGCTCTAGCTCACAAACCCCTAACAATTTATCCAGTGCAGTTATACACTGTGAACAGAACCCTTTAGCACTCTTAAAATGGGAAACCCAGAAACAACTCAAAATAAGCAACCCAAGAGATACAGGAAATAATTTATTATTCATTTTCATGTTAAACTAGAGACTGCCAGTTCTGAATATAACTGAAGCAGCTGCAGCTTTTCTAATTAAAAAAAAAAATAATTAAACCATTCTGCTAATTTCTGGGAATTTACTGGCTAAAGGGGAATAAAAATATTTAATGAAGTCTGAATTGAATTTTGAGTCTTAAATACCTAAGTAGCTTTCTGCCTAGGTTGTATATCACAACGGAACTATACCACTGCAAATACAAGTTGGTCCTCCAAACACACACAATGAACTATGACTATGACTTTCTTTAGATACCTCAAATTGTCTTGAAATTAAGATTGAAGAAAATATCAGAAGTTTGGAAAACTGAAAATACTTTCAAGCCTTTATGGAAAAAACACCTTAAATTTGTATTCAGTGGCACAAATACTGCAGTCTAAAAAATTATGGTTCCAAAAGATAAATATGTTGGTGGTTGTGAAAGTTTAGTAATCTGAAGCAAAAAACCTCCTGGTCTCCCTAGCAGAACAGTTTAAGTTTAAAGCCTTGCATCTATTTATAGAACTTGGGCACATGTCACTACAATAGTTGATTGTACTGTGCAGCTGTTTTGTATATCTAGAAGGGCAGGAAAGAACAGACTGCACTTTGATCTTTCCCTTTTTTGGAGATTTAGAACAACAACAAAAATTGCCAGTAGGAAGGCAGACAGTATTTTTGGATGGCAAGCGTACCAGTTTCAAAAGGTGTGGTTTATATCCGTAAGACACCGGGAGATTATTTTTAGCAACCCTGTAAATGAGAATTTGGAAATGGACAAACTATTACACCTGTCACAAAAATAAAGTTACACTGAATCTTCCATTTAAGTGATGCACATATAAAAGACTACCACACTAGATGGCCCATTCAAACTGAATACCACTATTTTGTAAAGCTACATGGATCATGTCTCAGGAAATGAAAATCAAATATTTGTTCAAGATAGCCTTTACAAGACAAGACAACCATGTACAATCATTAAAACCTGTCAGTTTTTAAGCTATAAATTACATTTAAAATGCACAAAACAGACTTCTTGTATTCGTAAAAAAATAATAGAAACATGATTTACAAAAGTTAGATCACAGTTCACAAAACTGCAAAGTATATATACATGGTTATACAAAGTACATTTTTCAGGCATAAATCTGAAACCTGTACTTTCCAAAAAGTTCTTCCAAAACTTCTGGCTTGGGACAATGTCTGTTAAGGCAGAAACTCTTGCCAGACTAGTAGATAAGTTGCTCTGCTTATGCATCCTTAAATTTTGTAGCTCTAACCTCTATATTAATTAGGTATTTTATGAGAAAAATAAACTATCATAAGGGATTAAGATAAACTTACAACATACTCTTATTATTCAACTGTATTGAGTTTTTGGACTTTTTGTGTTAAACTCAGTTTCAAAACTTCAGAGTTCTGAATGAAGAGGAGGGAGTTAAAAGCAAAACAGTTTAAGAAAAGGAAAAGGAAAATTTGAGCTGGTGGCAATTCACTGGCAGCCTCTTTGGAAAAGGCCAACCCATTGGAATTTTCATCAGAAAAAGCTCCTCCAGTGCTACAGCTGAAATGTCAGAAGTTACACAGAAAATGATAACCAACAATTTTATCTTCTCGCAATTATTACATGCTTGCCCATGTAATAATGAGATTGGATTAGTAGAGAAGGTTTTAAAATTAAATCTACTAGTTCAAATTTTATTCACGTACCACCTTACAGTCCACCACCAGCTCTCTGCAAGACAGTGACTAAGAAGATACAAACCTCCAACACCACTAATCAAAACTGATAGGACAAATGGTTAATAAAAAGTCAAAAAGATGTTTTCCCCAAAAGCTGGTGACCAAGTAAAATTTGTAACATCTGCTGCATACTTTTACAATAACTTAGCCAAACTGGTACTCTAAAAATCCCTTCTAGTGATATACATATCCATTTTAGCAAATTCCTCTGGAAAACATGTTTTCATCCCTTTGGCAAGGAGAGGAGCAAATTGTATGTTATGCCAAAAATCTTCAAGTGACAACAGAAAATTTGGGGGTTTTATCATCTTTTCAGGTAGCATAGCATATAAAGAAAAGAGCCATGAAATTATCCATCTAGTTAGATGCTGCTGCATGTTATACGTAATCTTCAATTTTAAAGAAAGTAAAGGTCAGGGTGAGCAAATGGCAGTTTTATATCGCTCATTATCATCATATCTGAGCATCTGGAAGAGATTACTGCTGTCATGAAACCTACTCCGATGGTCAGAACTTAAATAAGTCTACACTAAGCATCTATAAAGACTTGGAAGTTCTTCATTTATACCCCACAAAAAACATTTTCTAATCTGCTGGTGATTTGATTCACACCTTACAGAAATATATACCTTACAGAATCCGAGATGACTTTGAGTTTAAGATGACCCCCCTCCCCCAATAATTAGATTCTAGATATGGAAAATTTATTAATTTGTTTAATAATTTTTCATGTCTAGAATGTTATTATTGGCACGTCACCGTAAATATGCTCCCCACTACCACTGCAATGGGAAAGCAATGGCAGGGAGGCAAGCAGCAAACAAGGAATCACCAGCCTGATCCCAATACCTTGCTCCTCCCCTACATTT
>NW_017729002.1:17660124-17668455 GCF_001723915.1 Gavialis gangeticus
ATTTTTTGCACACTCCGTAGACATAGTTTGCAAACCCTGAGGGGTCTGCAGACTGTGGGTTGAAAACCACTGCCCTACATTTTCCATGTGCTGCCACTTGCTCCCCCCACCCTACTATCTGTCCTCTCAGTACCTGCCTCCCCACCATCACTTACGTTCAGTCACAGTTCCACCCCACTCAAACCCAGGGCATAGAGCACATGGTGGCTCAGGCTCCACCTGGCCAGGCAGCAGCAGTTGCAACAGCCCCAGCCCCAGCCCCAGGCAACAGCTGCTGCAAGTAGGCCAAACAGGGGCCAAAGCCACCCTGTGCTCCATGTCCCAGGCCAGAGCAAGGCTCGAGTAATAGCCAGAGTTGGAGCCATCACTGAGGGTAACTGTTGGTGGGGGGGGTTAAGTAGAGCAGGGCAGTGGCTGTAGCTCCAACTCTGGGGCCAGCGGTGCAGCAGCTGCCTGTCCCCTACTTTGTACTTGAATCCAAGATGATGGGCTCCCCCCAATATTGAATGGGGGGGAACTTCATCTTGGATTTGAGTAAATATGGTACATGTTAAAATAAATTCTTAAATTACTTAAGTAATGCATAGTTCTGGGCAGCTACCTGGACCTAAGTCTACAAGTACATTTAAAAAATGACCAGCAAATGACCAGGATATAAGTGTTGAATTAAATATTGTGGGTATTAAGTTGGCACCCACAGGGAGCTAGGTTCTTTCCACACTCACAGAATCCATTCCCTGCTTCCAAGATCTTTTCTAGACTATGAAGTAAAAGGTGTGACATTACCTTGTGAACTTGCTGACACATTCTAAACATGCTAAACTGGTTTTTATTCATAGATTCATAGATTAAGGGTCGGAAGGGACCTAGTAGATCTTCTAGCCCGAAGATCAGCTAAAACCTAGGAGGAGTCTGGGCTTAAACTCAACCAAGGGTACTGTCAATGGCCTACCACTGCAAGGACAGGAAGAAGTTGTTAAATATGCTCAAGAAATCCAAGAAAGAGGACTATATCCCCTGCTATAGAGAAAGGAAACCCGGTCAGTCGCTCTCCCCCCACACACACATATCAAGAGGCAGGGCCAATCTAACCATAAATGTGACAATCAGTCTGACCCCGAGTGGAGGAGCAAGACCTCTACCCAGAAACCTCCCAGGCCAGGTTTTTTAAGTCCCAGCAGAAGCATCAACAAACCCCAGTCAAACCACCCAGCCTTGGCTAATACCCAATTCTTCTGAAGAAGGTACAACAAGAAAAACTGTGACACCATTGCAACAGGAAGGGAAAAAATTCCTTCCTGGGCAGCTAAACTCAGAAGTATGAGATAACCATACACCTTCCACTCCACACTGCAACCTGGGGACCGCAAACACTACTCCATGTATCAAACACATTATTAGACCAACTAAAAAACTGCCAAAAAAAATCTTTAAAATGATCTTTTTCTGCAGAAAAAGACAATTTGTTTTGTGAAGTCTTAGTAGGTCTAACAAAAGGTATCATCTCTGAACCGAGAGTTCTAGAGTTTTGCATTACTCTATGTACCACACATCCTCACTGGACCCAGAACTACCCTTTCTATCCTCCTATCCCCTCCACAAACTTATCCAAGCTATTTACATTTTTTTTCATAACAAAGCTGGTTGCAGTGCTCCGCATCATTCTCTTTCATTCTGAAGACAAGGTAAAAGAATTCACAGGAGCCTCAATCCTGCTCAGGTGCTACTGCATTATGAAAAACAAGTAGGGATGGGAAACAAACATTGGGGCTAGTAAAGAAAAAAAGAGCTATGGTAAAATTTCAAAAGCCTGTAAGACACCTGAAATGTGTCACCTCAAAAGACACTTCAAATGAGACTAACTCTTAAATGACTTAAGGCAGGGGTGTCAAACTCACTCTGTCCCCAGGCCAGATCCCAACTGTGGGGCTCCTCACAGGTTTTATATACATTAGGGCTGGAAGGGACCCCACAAGATCATCAGGTCTAGCCCCCTGCCTAAAGGGCAGGAAATCAGCTGAGGTCACATGATCCCAGTAAGATAGGTATCCAAGTATTTCTTAAAAATGTCCAGAGTAGATACATGCACCACCTCTGGAGGCAGTCTACTCCAGGCCCTGGGGACTCAGACAGTAAAGAAGTTTTTCCTTATGTCTACCCTAAAATGGTCTTCCAGAAGTTTGTGACCATTGGACCTTGTCTTCCCTTGGGTTGGACCTTGTCTGCCCTGGTGAACAGATGCTCTCCCAGTTCCTGATGCACCCCCCTCATGTACTTATAGCCTGCCACCAAGTCACCCCTGAGCCTACGTTTTTCCAGGCTAAAGAGTCCCATGGCTCTTAGCCTCTCCACATAAGCACACAACTCTCCTCTGGACTCTTTCAAGCTTCTCCACATCCTTTCTGAATTGCAGAGACCAGGATTGGATGCAGTACTCCAGCTGCGGTCTCACCAAGGCCAAGTAAAGCAGAAAGATGACTTCCTGGGTCTTGCTTGAGATGCATTGGTAGGTGCAAGCCAGAGTTTTGTTTGTTTTGCCAGCTGCAGCATCGCCTTTGTGGCTCATGTTCATCTTGTGGCCAATCATGACCCCCAAGTCTGTTTCAATCATGGTGCTAGAGAGCGTTCCACTGCCGAACCTATAAGTATGATACAGTTTTTTCTCCCAAGGTGGAGCACCTTGCATTTCTCAGTGTTGAATGCCACTAGGCTTTGATCCACCCACCTTGCAAGCCTGCTGAGGTCAGCCTGGATTGCCAGCCTATCCTCTAGGGTGACCACACTTCCCCATAGCTTTGTGTCGTCAGTGAACTTAAGCAGTCTGCTTCTGACACGAGAGTCCAGATCATTTATAAACACACTGAAGACTACAGGTCAGAGAACAGAGCTCTGGGGAATGCCACTGCTCACCATGCACCATGTTGATTCAGTTCCACTGACTATCACTCTCTGGGTCCAACCACGGAGCCAGTTCCCCAGCTATCGGACCATAAGGTTGTCGAGGCTGCAGTTCCCCAATTTTACCATGAGGACATCCTGGGGCACCAGGTTAAAAGCTTTCTTGAAGTCCAAATATATGATATCATCCTCTTCTCCTCTGCCCAGGTGATATGTCACCTGATCATAGAAGGAAATAAAATTGGTCATGCAAGACAATGAAGACATGCTACAATGAAGACATGCTGGCTCTCTTTCAGGAACCTGCCTTCTGTTAGCCTGTTGTTAATGGTTTCTTTGATGATTTTTTCCAAGTTCTTTCCAGGTATTGAGGTCACATTGACTGGCCTGTAGTTCCCTGGATCTTCCTTCCTCCCTTTCTTGAAGATAGGCACCACACTGGCCCTCTTCCAATCTTCACGTACCTCACCCAAGCGCCACGAGTTCCTGAATATCCTTGCCATTGGCCACGCTATGTCAGCCAGTTCCTTTTGCACTCTTGGATTCATTCCATCCAGGCCAGATGATTTGTGGATGTCCAGCCGCTCAAGGTGTTCCCTCACAAGATCTATGCCAATGATGGGCATATGTTTACACTTTCAGAGGTAATCCTGCATCTTGCCAGGCAGGGTGATCCCCCTGGGCTGGTGGAAGACCAAAGCAAAGTAATCGTTAAGGAGACTGGCTTTTCCCTGGGCGTTATCAGCTGCCCCATTTGGTTTCGCAAGGGTCCAATGTTGCCCTTGTTTTTTTTCCGACTTCCCATGTATCTGAAGAAGGACTTATTATTGTCCTTGATTTGTGTAGACAGTCTGAGCTCAGTTTCAGCCCTGGCTTTTCTAGTTTGCTCCCTACAGGTGTGGCTCAGTGCTGAATACTTCTCCTTAGTGGTGTTTCCTGTCTTCCATCCTTTATAAGCTTCTCTTTTTAGATACAGGAGGTCCACGAGTTCCCTATTGAGCCAAGGGGGTCACTCAGCCCTTTTGGTGCTTGTTCTATAGGCTGGAATGGACTTCCCCTGTGCTTCAAGGATTGCATCCTTAAGGGGTCATCACTCATCATGGACTCCCCTCCCTGCCAGATTATGGCCACTCAGGACCTCGACAACTAGCCTCCTAAGCTTGTGAAAGTCGGTTTTCCTAAAGCTGAGGACTTCTGTATTGATGACTGACTCACCAGCTTTGCAGTGGATAAAGCAAGTCATCAACTCATGGTCACTGTCACCCAACTTACCTTCAATTCTCAGGCCACTCACTAGATTGTCCCCTTGGGCCAGTACCAGGTCCAGCAGTGCCTTACACCTCTTGCTGGCTTGTAGACCTTGAGACAAATAGAGCTCATCAATGCATGTGAGGAAGATTTCTGACAAATCAGATTTGGTTGAGTGCTCTTCCCACGAGATGTCAGGGTAGTTGAAGTCTCCCGTGACAACCATGCACCGAGAGTGTGCAGCCTCTGCCAGTTCCCTAGCGAATTCGTGGTCAAGCTCTTGCTCCTGATTAGGAGGTCTGTAGTAGACTCCTACCATTATATCCCCTTGACCATGCTCCCCGCTGTATCCCCAGAGGATCTCCAGTCTCCCTCCTTGGTTGCCAATCTCCACTTGTAGGGAAGTGTACTGCTCCTTCACATACAGAGCTACACCCCAGCCCTTTATTGCAACACAATCTCTCCTGTACAAGGCATAGCCATCTATACCTGTGGTCCAATCATAGGTGGAGTCCCAACAGGTCTCCGTTATCCCTATGAGATCGTAGTCATTTCTGTTTAGCAGAAGGGCCAGTTCCTCCTGTTTGTTCCCCAGGCTCCTGACATTTGTGTAGTCAAGTGAGCCTGCCATTGGAGGCCCTAAGTTTTCCTGCACTCCTAGAAGAGCCCCGTCCCTGGGCTGGGGTAGGAGTGAGTTCCCTTGTACAGCCTGACCTGCTGATTTTGTGGTTGACATTTGGTGGGCTTCCACTTGTGGTTATCCGCCCATCCACCGGTGAACTTAAGTCAAAGCCCAGTCAAGCAGGCCAGCCACTCTGGCTGAGAAGAACTTCTTCCCCATTCAAGTTAGGTGAAGGCTGTCCCTTCCCAACAAATCACTACCTCTCTCTCTGAAGTGTGGACTGTGGCCATACAACCTAAAGCCTTCACGATGGCGCCACAGTCTTCTGTTTACTTCCTCAGTTCATCTCTCCCTCCTATGCCCATGACCCGTAACCTGAACAATTGAGAAAGCTACCTGCTCCCAGAGTCCTGTAGTCATTCATAACCCAGCTGGGATTGCTCTGAGGTGTGTCATTTGTGCCCACATGAATAAGGAACATGGGGTAGTGGTTGGAGGGCTGGATAAGTTTTGGGATCCTCTCAGCTACATCTCCAATACGGGTCCCTGGGAGGCAGCAGACCTCATGGGTTAAGGGGTCAGAGCGGCAGATAACTCCCTCTGTCCCCCTCAAGAGGGTCTCCCACAATGACCGCTCCGCATTTCTTCTTAGGGATGGCTTCTGGTTGCCTTTCTTCCTCAGATTTAGGAGCCAATGGCTCTGCTGGCTCTACTGATGCTGAGAAGAGTTCATACCTGCTGAGAAGATCCAGGGGGGGTGGTGACCCTGGTGTAGCATGACTTGCAACTGGAGACCTTTGTCCAAGCAACCCCTGGCTGAACATTATGGGAACTCCTCTTGTCCACCCTTGTCCTGCCAGCCAACCTTGCCCTTCCTTCTTTCTTCCGGTGAAGAGCCTCACAGTAAGAGTCAAACTCCTCTTCACCATCCCTGATGGCACACAGCCTTTGTACCACCAGTCACAGAGTATCTCTGGGGTGCGACACGATCCCACCACGGTACAGGTAGCAGTCTGGGCTACTACTATGCCAACCCTTCTCTTCAGGCTTTCTGCCCAGAGCCTCATGCCCCTCCTGCTCGCCCTCCTGTGCGAACTCCTGCACTAACTCATGTTTGTGTGCTCTGTTTGCATGGCTCCCAGGGAAGCTGGGCCAAGTAGGAGCCGGGACAGGCACGACGCTCCTTGGCTCCTCTCAGCTGCCTCCAGCAGCTGTCTAGCTCCCACCCATGGCAAGCCCCACCTACTTCCCAGCTGTGCTGGGGGTCACAGTCTGCCACATGACTCACTGGGGGTCATGGGCTCACAGAAGCACGATGGTCTTCCACCCGTGCATCTCTCTCCAGAGCTGGACCCAAACCACGGCTTCTGCCACTGGCAAACCCTTTTAAATTCTGCATATGTGCAGTGGGCCCGCTGCTGACACCACACTGCTCTCAGGGGCAGGGGATCCCTGCCCTGCCAGAGAAGGGAACAGGTAAGTGCCCTCCTTTCCCTATCTCATGTGCCAGGCGGCATCAGTTATGTGGCTCCCTGGGGGAGGATCCAGGTAGGCTAAGCAGAATCCAGGCGGGGAGACAGGATGTGACCCTTCTCAGCTCCTCTCAACTGCCTCCTACAGTTGTCTAGCTCCCATCTACTGTGTGCCCCACCTACCACCCAGCTGCACTAAAGGTCAGGGTTGGGTTCTACTGCATGTCCTGCTGGGGGTCCTGGGGATCCTGGGTTCACCGGGACGTGACAGGCTTCCACCCATGCATCTCTCTCCAGAGCTGGACCCAAACTGCAACAGGCTGAATCCAGACTCACTGGTAGTGGCAGGACAAGTGGTGCCAGGGAGCCATGGGGGTTAATGCAGCTGTAACTCACGTCTGTCAACAGCTAGCATCCTGATGCGTACCATACCCCTGATTTCAGCACCCCTGCCCCACCTGCCCTGCCCCTGGATTTCCAACTCCTTTAGGAGCCCCACAGGCCAGATAATATGGCTCTGTTGGCCTGATCCAGCCTGCATATCATACATTTGATACCCCTTACTTACAGTATATCTGCACAGACTAACTCTTAAATGACTTACGGAAGGGGTGTCAAACTCATCTGACTCCACAAGCTAGATGAAAAGCACATAGTTAGTCCATGTCAGATGTTAATGCATGGGCTAATTTACACAATGGAGAAAAAGGGTATATTATCCTGCACTAAGTTGTGCGCTATCATGGCTACACTGTTTTCAATATAAGCTTTACATAATTTTAAACTAGTTCATTATCTCTAAATCACATTACAGTGCTCTGTGCATATACACTTTAAGTCAGCGGTGTCAAAGATATGGCCCAGGGGCTGGATCTGGCCCATACAGCCATATATTCTGGCCTGCAGGGATAGAAATTTGACTGGGAAAAGCAGCCATTGCTGTGGCTCCAGAAACCACAGCAATTAACACTGCTTCTGCTCATTCTGCCATCAAATTTCCAGCCCTGAGGGCCAAACGACATGATAGCAGAACTCAGTTCAGGGTAATTTACCCTTTTTTCTCTGTAGAATAATTTAGCCCAGGGGCAGGCAAAACTGCCTGGTGGGCTGGATCCAGCCTGTGGGCCATGTTTCATATGGCCCAGGATGCCCACCAATGAATTGTAACCCACCAAGCCCTTGCACCCATGAGGGTGGAAGTGAGGCACCCACCCATACAGCCCCCCCAAAACACTCTATTGTGCCTTGCTCCTAGCCTTGTGGGCAGAAGGCCCTGGCCCGGCCAGCAAGCAGCTTCCAGGCAGGGCTGTTGTCCCTGCTGCAGCCACCCTCAGGGGAACCTGCTTGGCTTCGCTGGTGTCTAGCTTGCAGTCAGTAGAGAAAAAGCAGGGTGACAGCTGGTGAGAGCAGTGGAGCTGCAGCTGGGTGGAAGAGCAGAGAGCAGCATGGAGCCCATGCCCGGGGGGGAACCGGAGCATGGAGCTCAGCTGGGCAGGGTATGGGTAGGAAGGAAAGCGTTTGGGGGGTGGGGATCCTCTCCCCACATCCACCACTCCTATAGTGCACAGCTCCCAATGCCAGCAGTTCATGCCCAGTGCAGGTGCTGGGGTGCTGGCAGCTCCTAGACGCACAATGGGGGGAGTCCCGCACTGGAGCTGGCTGTTTTCCCCAACCCTGCTGTGCAGGTCCCCAGAATCTACCAGGAGTGGAGGGAGCCTCGCCCACCGCTTCTCCATGGAGTCCATTACAGGGCTTCCCTGAAGGCGAGCACGGGAGCTGCAGGCATGCCACATGGAGCCCCCATGATAGAGGCAGGCAGGGCAGGCGTGCTCCGCAACCCCACGCACAGCTCTGGCTGGAGCTGTGCCCCACTGGGCAGGAGTGCCCTGAGACCCCCCCACTTACTGCTGCTGCTGGCAGCAGGGGCTGCACGGCCATGTGAGGGAGTATGTGGGGGTTTCCAACCCCTACACCCTGCCCCCACAACCACCACCAGCAGATACACATACCCCAACATACCCTATGGCCCCCCACACCTCTCCTCACCACACACACCACCCTACACACATATACACCACCATACAGACACAA
>NW_017729002.1:17673455-17677025 GCF_001723915.1 Gavialis gangeticus
CCCCACATGCAACCCACACCCCACACCCAATATACACGGGTAAGACTTTATTTTTGAGTTATTATGCAATCACCTAGAGGTGACTGCATACACTATGCAAACACAAATCATGACAAAAATATTTTTTGTAATAAAATTAAAATATGTTATAGTAAGTTTTTTACTTTTAGTGTACGATTTGGTTTTTTTCTGGTTCTAAGATGGCAACACCCCCTCTCAAAAGAAGTATTGAGGGGCAGAAGGGGGCAAGAGGAGGGACTTCCAGTGGCAAAGGTCAGGGATTAGGAGGCAGGACTTCTGGTCCCAATATGGCAAACAGGGGCAGGGCAACTGTCAAGGGGCAGAACTACCCATGCAGCCCTCAACAGCTCACCAGCCAAAATAACAGCCCACCCCTGAATTAGCCCATGCTGAGCTTGTTAATGATGTACGTTTTCTGTTCTGGCACATGGTACATTTATTATCTACATCTGAATCTACATAAGATACCTGCATTTACCAATGCAAGCATATTCTTAAGCCCATAAAGATCTCTCACAGGGAGAGAAAGGTGTCCCAAGGTGGGAATCAGTTTAAGTGTTTTAAGATTGTATCTAAACAACAGAAATTATAGGGAGTGGAAGACAGTGGAGAAATAGTACTATTTTGCAAGTAACACAACAGAATTGACATAAAAAGAACAAGTTTGTAGTAGAGGATATCTGTGCAATTATATACTTTTGCCAAAGGTGTTCAACAGCCCACAAAAAATTAACTACTAAGGACTGTCAGAGATGTTGGTTAAGAAGAAGGATTTTGCATGTTAAGGGCTGAAGAGCAGAATAATGACAACTAAGTTAATAAGGAGAGCAAGTAATGCTCAGTGTGGCAGAGAAATAGAAAGGATGGATGGAAAATAAGTCTAATGCTGAAGCCAAAGATGAGGTGTCTCAATTACCACCTTTTTCTGTGTCAAAAGTGCTTATAATGTTTCAAGAAAAATGTCTTACATTCAAAAGCTTGTCTAACTCTAGACTTATTAGTCCAACAAAAGAGATCAACCAAAAATAATTCTTGCCTTATGTATAATACTTTACCTTTTCTAACATTTTATTTTTCCTTGAAGATCTCACAAGCAGATATCACTTACTCTTCCATGAACCTTAATCTTTTAATAAACAGGTTGCCAATTTGAATGCTATACAAAATCTTGATTCACAGGACTGATGTTTAAAAGGGAATTTGGATGCTTTCCTTTGCAGGTTCTCATTTGATACCAATACACATTATGTGAAATGAAATTATTTCTGTAATAAGTTTGATAACGATGGGAATAGATTTGAAATTTACTGAGTATACAGAATGGAACATTAAAGGATACTATTCAAAATATAATTTGAAGAATAAAAAGGAAAATATTTATTTTAAAATCCTGTTCGTTTTCTTCTTGAGTATGTTTTTCTGCTTGTAGCTCGCATCCCTTTTTCCTCACACTATATTCCTTTTCTTAATAGGGTGAAAAAAAAAAAGTGTCACTCCATAGGCAACTCAATGCCACAAGATACCCAAGAGGTTTCCAAAATTACTACATCAACTCTGTTCTGTTTCAGATTTCTCCAACATGAAAACCTCCAGTAGAGATTATTGACAAGAGACTCACCCTTATAGCCCTTAAACAAACATTACAATGAAGCAGATAGCATCACTAAGTCCAACAAAGTATGGGAGGTATGATTCAGAACCCACAAAATGCATCATATGTCTCAAAGTAGGTTCACAGTCAATGATTAGCCAAAGTAGATCTGCTGGAATTACACAAATAAAAGAGATACTGGCTCAGTGTAGGACAGTTGCTGAATTCAACACCTGTTATGGCAGTATTTTTGAAAGACTGTCGCATTGTGTTGATCCTACACTGCAACATTCCAAAAGCCTCAACTTGGCACCATCCTTCTCTTACAGTTCTTTGACACACAAAGGACAAATTGAGGGAATGTTAAGAAAGTGGTTTAAGGTAGAAGATGAAAGGGAAATCCTACCAACAAAATCGAGTGAAAAAACACACTAGGATATCAAGCAGGTCATCTACTCCAGCATCTCAACTGGAGGTGTGTATATTCTGCCAAAACCATTCTAATAAGAGACTGAGCCAATGCAGTACGCAAGCTGGCAGAGAAGAATGCAGTGTTGCATTGCTAAATTGGTGTTGAAGATCTAACAGCTGCAGAGACACATTACTATCCTGAATGCAGGTGGTAGGAACAACAGATGCAACAAGTCTCTTCTTCCCTTTTGCATGTGGAGATTGCACAAGAAGATATTTTTTCTCTGGAAGCGAGAGCATGGCATCAAGTAATCAATGACCTAGATGCCCATTTTGTAAAGAAAAGTGTGTACAGCGTGAAAGATATACTTGAAAGATACTGCACTTTAAAAGAAAATGAAGGTGGTGAACATCCTCTGGCCACACTGAAGGAAATGAAGCAAGAACTTCAGACTTACTACAAGACCACCTTCTGGTTTCGGTACCAAAGAAATGCAAATTTTCCACTCCTTATCTTTCAAACTGTGATAACTGGTAAAAATTGTACAAGTAGTTGTAACTTTGCATATAAATGATGAATAAGCTGTTGGCCCGCAGTTCAGAGAAAAGTTTTTGGACACACAAAACTTATACTATGCTGCTCTCAAAATCAAAGCAGATTTGAAAGTTACAGCCAGCATGAAAGAATATAGAACTCTGGATGAAGAACAAGCCCAAAATGTATTTCTGAAAACCTTTACATATTGATCTATTTCATTTTGGAAGATGACTCAGATGTCGAAAGTCTTGTGCAAAATAAAAATCTAGACAGAGATATACTTAATATATGTTAGGATCTGGTTTACCCGCAATTAAGGGGCAAAAAGCTAACACCAAAGCATGTTGGGTTAGGCTTGCTGATAAATTATGCAACTAGATCCAAGAAGCTGGTACAAAGTCTCCATGCTTCTAGATGCAGCATACCACATGACATAGTTCATTGCATTGAGACCACCATTGCTGAGAAAAACTTAAAAGGAATTTTGAAAAAAATGGAGTTATCCCAAGGAATCTCATTCCCAGTTGTTTTGTTAAGTTTTCAGCAGGCAACCTCAACATTTTGGAGGAGACACTGGATGAAAAACAAATACTTCATGAAATGCAAATTGTAGCATTTCAAAAGGACCATTGAAACCAACTGAGATTGAAGAAAGCACCAACAAAATAGGAAGGAAAAGAACCTTGAAAGATGTACCACCTAAATTAACAAAGTCATTCCAGCAATGATAACTCCACAAGTCATTGACACCACCCATCCACAGTACAGGTACTAACTCTAATGAAAAGCTTGACAACACAGCTGTTCAACAGATTTCAGCAGAGCTACCATGGATACTGGGTAGAACATCAGCTGACAACCAGGAGACCATTGCCATACCAGGGTGGACAGAGTTTAACAAGTTTCTTTCTGATGATGCTTCACCATCATTGATAGTTGGATTTTGTCCCATACTGCCTGCACCAGAATCTAGAATCATAGAAGTCGGGTCAGAAGGGACCTTGTAGAT
>NW_017729002.1:17677036-17682859 GCF_001723915.1 Gavialis gangeticus
CGGAGGCAAAGAAATCATTAAACATGTTAGCTTTGTCGTATACTACTCTTTGGAGATTCCACTGGGTGTACGCCACCTTTTTGTTAAGCAGGCATTCCTGGACGCCCTCGGTGAGCCAGGGGGGCTTTCGGGCACTCTTGCCCCCCTTGCTTCTTGTTGGGATGGACTCCCCTTGGGCCCTGATACAACACCATTTGGATTGTCATCATGCAATATAAAACAATTGCAGGACAACTGGCACAACAGTCATAACTTTTGAGCAGACATTGTACTGCAGAGTGAATGAATGTGTAGGCTTGGCCAGAAGGAATAATCATTTGACTGCGAGGCTTGCATATCATCATGGTTAACTTACCAATTGGTCAGCCTTTTGCCACTTCAGGACTTGAAGATTGTTGGACAGAAAGCACGTTATTTTCAGAAAACACTGCCACCAAAATAATGAAAGGAATATTGTACAACCGTGCTATCAGAGCACACAAGATAACATTCAAAGCTATATGGCATATTTTGATAAACAAATTCATTTTGTGGTTGTCCAGTTCAAGCAAAGGATTGGATTATGATGTCATTGACCAACTTTCTAGTAGCATAGCTGTTGCATTCAGAAACAATTATTACAAAGCAGGAAGGAACGCAGTAAAAGAACTATTAGCATATCTGCCAACAACTGTCACTCTACTTCCGGAATTTGTGGAAGAACACTCCCATCAAGGTATGTACTGGATGAACTATTTGGAAGTAGTCAATACTCCCTTGTTCTTCATCAGGGTTGAACGTGAAGAAAACTGGCATAAGCATTTACATGCCTTTGAAGAAATGCTTCTGTTGACAGCTGTGCATGATCATACCAAGTACACAGGATGGGCTCCAGAATATCTTAAATGTATGAAGGATTTAGCAAATTTTGCTCATACCATATATGCTGAGTTTACAGAAGAAGGATTCGGGGTCAAGACAACTAATCTCCCATTTGTAAACATTAGGGCTATCAAATGATTAAAAATATTGATTGCACTTAGTTGCATGATTTTAGAAAATTAGCTGCAATTAATTGCCATTTTAACTGCACAGCTAAAAACTCAAAATTATGCACAGAAAAATTCAAAATTATGCAAAATTATACAGGTACTTCGTATGGTTGAGGTGGGGCTGGGGAGGAATTTGTGAAGGTGTGGGGGGGCTGTGGGGGTGTGTGCAGGGCTTGAAGCCAGAGCTGGGGAGGTCCCCATATGCCCTGGCAGGATACAGGGTCCTATGGGTCAGGACTGAGGGGCAGCAGCAGGTCAGTGAGGGCTGTGATTTAGGAGTGAGGGGCAGGGGCACCCCCGAGGTGTCCTCTTTTTTAAAACTGGAAATACAATAACCCTACAGGAATGTAGCCCACTGGTGTGTAGAACAACACCCAGCAGGTAAGTCTGTAGAGGGGGAAGGGAGGGGCAGATCAAGGCCACTACAGTGACAGAGGGAGTGGGGCAGAGGCAGGGGTAAATGGGGCCCCAGGGTTCGGGCGAGTCGTGGCATGGAGCCACGGGCATCTCATCGAGGACACACATCCCCTGTCCACCTCGCGGTGGGAGGCGCAACATGGTGCTGTGCAGCTCCTGGGGCAAAAGCAGCAGGGTGCATAGCTCCAGCCAGCAGCAGGCAGCCTGCCTCTACCCCATACACAAATCCACCTGTCCCTTGCACAAATGCCCCCCCATCTTCCCTCTCCCCTTCCACAGACCTACCTGCTGGACACTGCTCTACACACTGCCGGGCTGCTTTCCTGGCCATGTGCATGCTGCGGCTGTTCATGTGTGTATGTCTGTGTCTCTATGTGCACCCATCCCCCTGCCCTCCTGTTGCAGCAGCCTGGAGCCTGTGCCCAGGCTTCCCTGAGGCTGCTCTGCACTGCAACCACTGCCCTACTGGGCAGCCGGGAGGCAGTGGTGATGGTGGCAAAGCGGAGCTTGGGCGTGGGCTCCAAAACCACGTGTGTGATTAACGCATTAAAAAAACATAATGCAAGAACTAAGTAACACATTAATTGTGCACATTAACGGCAATTGACAGCCCTAGCAAACATTTCAAATGAGCCGGCATTAGGGAACATTAACAAGGTTTGCAGAATTGCCAGTGGCATAGTAAATATACCATGCAACAGATCAGCTAGACAATGATGGGAGCTGAACTACAACAAAAGAGGTCACCTAACCGACCAGGTAAATCATATGTTTTGGAGCAATACAACACCTTTCAATCATAACCAAACACAAACGACACGAATGAAATGAGATTACAATGATGACACGTTATTACAGAGCAATTTGAAAGGTTCCACTTGTTTAAGATTTCTAACTATGAGCTGTTACATATTTCTATGGGATATGTTGTGCTGGAAAATATTGCATTAGACATTCTAAATGCACATGAAAAGAAAGAGAACTTGTGAACACCATTATCCAGAAATGTCTTACTGCAGATGCTACTGAGAACTTCTATGCAAGTACACCCAAAGCAAAACTGAAAACTTTCAACGATGTGAAGTCTACTACGGTATGCTGCAGCAAAATGAAACAGATGCAGAATGCAAAGGAGATCCAGCAAAAGCTATTCACAGTGGTTGCAGCAGGTAGAAGATTAGACGTGCACTCTCTCTTACAGCCCAAACTGTCTGGATACCCTCCATCACTTTTTAAACCTAACAAATAGCTCAACAGGGTTGACAAAGGAGCCTTGTCACAGGTCTTGATTAGAGATAAACAGTAACTGTTCTGTCAGATGCTACTTCTAAGAAATCAGCTGTTATTTTTGAAAGCATGGCTCTTGTACAGAGAACAGGAAAGCCAAAAATTGCATGATTGTTTGGAGATTTGGCTGATTCCTTCCTGCACAAGTGTTTGCCAATGATGCCAATATGTGCAATCAAGTTGACATTGTCTTTGATTGATACATATCACCATCCACAAGCGCAGGCACAAGAATATTAAGGTGATCTGCCGATTCATTAGCACCAGATTTATTTCAGTACTGGCATCATGGAGTAGTTTTATATCTTCACCAGCAAACAAAGAAAACCTAGTTAATGTTCTGTGAGGGACTTCTTACAGAATCATGCCCGTGTTTCCGAAGGTAAGGAGTGCTCATTTTTGGTAGTTTCGCTGAAGGCAAAGCAGAGCACTCTGGCTCATGTGACAGTTCGCAAATGCATTCACATCAAGAAGAGGCGGACACAAGAATGACCTTACACAGCAAACATGCAGTCAGGCAGGGATACTCTTCTAGTACTCTCCTGTGATGACACAGACATACCAGTCCTCCTCCTATGGCATAATCTTGCCTAAACTTCAGATTAAGAGAAGCAACGTAGTAAGATTAATTCCAGTTCACGATATTGTTTCAGAATTGCCTGAGCCATTCCTTGCATTTCTAATTGGAGTCCACAGGGGTTGTGACACCACCAGCCAGTTCATCTGGTCATGCTAAGAAAACTGTTTGGCAAGTATTCGTTCAACATCCATAACTACTGCCAGGTCTAGGAAGAAGGCCTGATGTTGATAAAGATGCGTACAGCTGTGCAGAAAAGTTTGTTGTGTTGCTTGTATCAGTCATCAACATCTTTGACAACCCTTCTGGATGTTAGGGTGAAATTATTCCATCAAGGAAAAGCCCTAGATAAACTTCCACCTACATGTGACACCCTTGTGCACCATGTACATATAGCCAATTATCAAAGCCTTGTTTGGCAAAGTGCGCTTGAACCTAAGCCCACCATTGCCATCACCTGACCAGTGTGGTCAGCAAGCTGAAAATGATGTTTATGTTTCTATCATAAACATGCCTGAACCATTACCAACAGAATTCCTTTGTATAACAAGTTGCAAATGCAAGACAGAATGCCAGGGACCAGCACACTTGTGCAAGCAAGGTTAATGCGCCCTGCACTCCTGGCTGCAAGTGCTAGAAGACAGCATGTTGCAATCCATATAATAACTACAGAGATTCAGAAACAGATTCAGAAATTGATTCAAGTGATAAAGAGCTTTGAAAAACTGCAATTAACCATTGTATTAATGTTATATGTACTGTTGCATTACCGTTATATTAACACTGGATCAGACTCTTACATTTTCCTATTGCCTTGAGTCAAATGTCTGTGTTTTTCATTGCCACTAAGTTATGTATTATTAATATCTGACTTCTCTGCATTGCAAAATAAAAAAGAAATTGTACTGTCCTATTCAAGATAACTCGAATAAGTAGGCTAGCCTGAGTTATAATGTTTTTCAGTACTGTAGGTCTGCTATGAAATTTGTAGTGATAGAATTTGTGAGGTTTTAGTAGTAGAGTATTGTTTACTAAGCTTTTTAATTAGACAAGTGGATACACACATGCTAATATATCATCCATTTTGGAATCCAATATGGTTACCTTGACAGACATGTTACGAGTGAGCTCCTTGCTTTGTATAATGTTGGTTTCATCATTGGAATTAATTTTCTAACCCTATTGGGGACTGAAATATTGACCAAAACATGAATTCAAGGCAGTTGTCTTGGATTCCAATATAGCGCCTACACACACTACTTGCCAGATTGGCAACATGATCTTCTGACACAGGTAGACCACCTGTACCTGAAACACACTATTGACAATTGTGGCAATGAGTTACTCATGACAACAAAATCTAAAGACCTTATTGGTAAATTTATACCCTACTATATATTTAGAGTCCATATACTCTGAAACAGCAACAGTCTCTCACTCATTCTTCATATAGCATCTGCCATAATGAGGTCTCAATTTTCATTAGGAATTTGGGGCTTTAGAAGAAGACTAAAATAATTCTAAGTAGTAAGTGATATTGAATGCCCTTATTTGGGACACTGGACTGCAACAGCAAAAATTTCTGGTAAATGCAAAATTATATTTTACTACACTTTTAATAGCTAAGAGGGACATTTTTCACTCTCTTAGCTACAAATATTTGCTTGGTCAAGTAAATTAATGTAATGTACATGTCTTCCTCAAGAAATAATATAGCTATACATTTCCTGCATTAAATGTTGATACTGGTTTTCACTAGTCTTTCCTGTACATTGGTATTAAGAATCAAAGTGTAAATAGAAGTTATTGCCCTTAATTATTCTTTTCCTATTCCAAGATGTATCCAGTGGTGTCACAATTCATCACCATGGAAGCAACAGAATATCAGTCTCTGGACCCAGGAGGAAGGCGAAGAAGTGAAGCTTCAGTACTTAAAAAATGGCAGGTTCATATGCTGGTGGAAATTATAAAACTAGTAGGGCCTCCAGGCTTTTCTAAAAGATGTCTAATTAAAGATTCCTAAGCAGAAATAAAGAGGAGGAAGATATTTCCCTGTGAGGCAAGAAGGCAGTTCAGAAGAAAATAACTGAGTAGAATTGCTACCTTACCGCTAGAGGTAGGTATTGGGGAATGTAATGCAGTGTAGCATTTTTTCAAGCAGATAGCTCCAATGTCTAGAGGGAAAACTGTTCAGAATAGCCTCAAGCCAAAAGCTTAACAGGACTCAGTAATAGTAAAAGATATTAGGGAATGGACAAAAATGAGAAAGTGTTAGTTTACTTGTAATAAATAACAGCACTTTACAATCTATAAAAAAAATTGCAATTGTTTATATTTATAAAAGGTATCTCTGCAGGAAGATCAGTAGTGGGGTTCCACAGGGCTCAGTCCTCAGGCCTGCACTGTTCAACGTCTTCATCAGTGACTTGGAAGAGGCAGTTAAAAGCACCCTGTTCAAATTTGCTGATGACACTAAGATGTGGGGGGATGTGGGCATACTAGAAGGAAGCA
>NW_017729002.1:17683266-17685120 GCF_001723915.1 Gavialis gangeticus
GGCTAGACGAACACCTTGCTGGGGTTGTTTGACACCAGTACTCTTTCCTGCCATGGCAGGTGGTCGGACTTGATGATCTGCTCAGGTCCCTTCCAACTCTACTAACTATGAAATTATTATATTAGACCATTCTTCAGGAGGCTTAGAAAAAATAAGAAATTTCCGAAGTCCAATGTATTCACGTGTTGTGTAAAATCCAAGACAGCTTCTGATTTTTTAATCAATATATTATAAGCCTAAGGAAATAAACTTTCATTCAAAATATTCTGTTTTTTTCCCTTAAATAATCTCCCTAACTATGACCTTGCATGCTACCTTTTAGGCCACAGCAAGTTTTACACAAAAACTGTATGATTTTACAGACAGATTTTGTTACAATCTAAGAAGCTACATTAATACTATGACAGACCATTATAATGTTCAGTATGGAAGAACATGAATCCTCTCAATCTTATTCCTACTGCAAAAAACATTAAACATTAAGTTGAAATGTCAGACTGGCTCAGTCTGAGCTAAATTTTAGCTTTAAGTGGTGTCAGCTGTTGTGCAATGACAAAGTATTCTAAAAGCTTCCATCTCATTGGTTTCATGCCCAAATGGAAGTGAGCCACTCTTGATGACATAAATACACTGCAATAAAACTCATGTAATTACTGCTAAACTCAAGAACTATGTTCAAGTAACATTTAGGATCTTACTTAAACCCACGAAGACAGGAAACTCAGAGGAGAGATTTCTGATTCCATTCTTAACTTGTGCCACATGCCTAGATATTTCAGAACAGAAAGTACGTAAAAATATAAAATACTTTTCTAAGCCTGAAACACGAGCTAAAATGCAATTTTCAAATAGAACAACATAATTTAATTATTCCACCTTCTCATTGTGAAAACTAATACTAGTGTTAACGAACACTATATACAAAGGTCAAAAGATGATGCATTCAATGCAACAGGGAAAACTTTCACATTGTACTGGACATGTAACATCATTAAAACACAAATAGGAGTACTGGCCTTCACTGGATTTAAAATGAAATCATTATGGCTGGCTCATGCATTGAGCCAAGTCTGCTGATTTAAAGTTTCTACCTATCACAGATCAGACACATCACCTGAGACACACCAAGACATGTATAACCATGCCTAAATTAGAGCAAGTATCTTGACAGAGAAGGCTAAAATGAAACAGAACTTACCACAGTGCCTAGTGACAGGAACATATTAGACAGCCTTAGATATACTAGAGCAATTCACATTTAGACAAAACTTTTGTCTATTTGATTGAATTTACCATATAATTAATAACTTCTGGTTGATTTCTAAAATATGAACTCATTTTTTAAAAACTATGCTGTACAATCAACCAGTAATACATCACACTAACATGGAACTCTACACAATAACAGTACAAAAATAGTTAATGCATGGTGGCCAATTTTTATACTTCAATATTTTAGACAGAATTAGTTCTGAAACATTCTTAGTTTATGTTATATGCCAACAAAATTCAAAACCCTATGCATAAAGGGAAGCTTCAACACAAAAACAATCATCAAAACCAATAAAAGAAGAGAAGAGTGCATAGAGTATGAAATAACTTAATCCAGTTAAGTAAGTCTTTACAAATGAGGGGAGAAAAACCTCTCCAGGACAGAGACCTCAAATACCATATTTACACAAATCCAAGGCAACTTCAAATTGAAGACAACTCCCCAATAATTATATTCTAGACATGAAAAATTATAAATTTGCTACAATTGTCCTTGTATAGAATCTAATTATTGAAATATTGTCTTAAATGCATTCTCCCAAAGCACCAGTGGGGGTAAGGGACCAGACCCCTGCCTGCCCC
>NW_017729002.1:17685305-17698141 GCF_001723915.1 Gavialis gangeticus
CACCAGCGCAAGGCCCAGCTCTGGCCAGGGAGAACCAGCAGTAGCAGCTCTGGGCCTAACCAGCTCAGGGCTAGAGTTGGACCTGAAGTTGAAGTTAAGCAGCAAAAGGAATGGGCAGACATGAGCCACCCCAGCCTGGAACAGATGATGGTTCAGCTCTAGCTCCAGCCCTGAGCCAAAGCCAGAGCTGAGCTTTCACCTGTCCCCAGCTGGTGATGAGCCTTTTCCCTGCCCACTCCCTCCCCCCACTCCATTTTGATTGAGGGAAAAAAAATCTTGGTTTCGATTCAAGTAACTACAACACTAGAAATATATTTTCTAGCAAGCATCAGTTTTTACTACTATGTTCCTCACAATTTTCAACTCCATTTCTCCCACTTAGTCACAACCCTGGGACCATTTATGACCTGGCACAGCATATCACTTCCCCTCCCTAAGGCTTCTAAAGAACTAACAATGCAAGTTAGTATAATTAAATGTTTACTCTTTAAATCTGTACAACATCACAAGGGTGTACCAGCAAGTCACTGGACATTTTTCCAAGCAAGAAAATAAGCTTGGCAGCTAGTTTTGGTGAGAAATTTGTTTCCTTTTATGGGCCACAATGTCAGTGAGATAAGAGATGGGAGGTGGAATACAGAAATAACCCATTTTGCATGTTAAGTCATAGCTATTCCCTTTTTGCAAAAGATAAACCTTCCCACAGACACCCTGAGGTTTCCTTTGAAACTTTTTAAAAGAACTGCATTAGTTTATTCATTTAAAATAGCTCTGTGATTCATTCACTACTTCTGTAATTTTAAAGTATGAAACAGATGTATTAAATGGATAAAATATGAGTTTATGAAGCATCTCCCATGATGAACTTTATTGTATTAATCTAGAACTAAGACATTTCATATGCAGAGAGAGGATTAGTCTGAAGTCAACATCACAGGCAGAGGAAGAAAAACAGGGGGAGGCTGACTACCCTCCAACAGCCGGTCAAATGATCTAATGATATATTTGCTTATAACTTGAGAATGGCTGGTCCCATCTACTCTAAACCTTCCAAAATCGCTGAAAACCAATGGAAGAAAATTATAGGTGGGTTATTTTTCACTTGACCCTTTTTGGGTCTTCCAGTGACTGGGGTTACTTCACTTGTCAGATAAACTGGCATAACTTCATTTTGGATGCAGTGAATTCATTTCAATTGTCACTGATATATTGATGCTCTCTTTTTTTTTTTCTTCTCTCCTTGTCAAGTATTAAATGTTAAATATGTTGTACTATGTTCTCTAAAAGTAACATCTGCAGGTAAAAATATTGTTTGTACTAAGTTCTTTGAAAAGAAACAAACACTGTAATATTGATTTATATGAAAAGCTAGCATATCCATAAAACATTGTGTTCAACTGATGTGTGTGTATGGATATGTAAAATCCACATTTGTTACTATATCTATATAGATAGTGGCATTTCATTTTAATTGCAACAATGTGGATTTTGGATTTTTTTTTAAATCAGAGAATTTGGGATTTTTAAGCAGAGAAAACCAAGATTGCTGCTACTCATACACAGAAAGGATACCGCCTACTACTACTCAACAGCTTCTTACATTAAGTAAGTGATTCTCTGTGCTAAGATACATAAAATTAAATCTCACTGATAAGCCATGTAGGAGGTCAATATGGCTTTACAAAATTTTTTTTTTTTTTTCAATATTTTAAACCTAGGAAGTTATGTAGAAAACTTACTTAAGTGGTATTTTGGCACATATATGTAGGTAGGGTTTCTGTTTCATTGTGGACATGTGCACATAGCTCAGTTGAAGTCTGAACATGTGTAGGTACCTGGCTATGCATACATGCCCCTTGCACATACATAGTGGCATCCAAGGCCTTGAAATGTAGGTAGCCCAAAACTATGATTAGTGTGTGGCAGACTGCAGTTTCTTCAATCATGAGAGGAAGAGCAGTCCTCCCATGCTTTAGTTCCAACAGCCAAGTGATTAGTGCATTCTCTTAGTAAGCTGAAGTACCATTCTAGGTTCTAAGGCCCCTTCACCACATCACAGGTCCGGTATTACCCTGGATCCTCTGGCACTCTTTTGAAGCTGGCATAAACCAGCCCAGAGTGGTAGATATGTGGGGGCAGGAAGAGAGATGCAAGAGAGTGTGGGTAGCTCAGTGAGGTGTGTGCTGCCCTGGGAAGGTGTGGGAGGCCTAGCCTGGAGCTTTGCTCCCATGGAGGCAGAAACTTTTCCTCTGCACAACCTTCCTTTACTCTTTGCTAGTAATTACTATACACAAGGAGCTGCAAGTTCAGCTTGAAAAAGAGAACGGAAGCTGCACCTCAATAACGTCTGACTTGCGGTATAATTTGCAAACAGGTGTGCTGGGAAATCAAATACGAGCCCAAAGTACCTCTGGGTGAGGAAGGGTCTAGAACCTGGGTCACTAGCTTTCCAGTTTGAGTGCCCTAACCACTTAGCCTTTGAGGCTAAAACATAGCAGGGCCCCCTCTTCCTCTTCATTTCCAGCACCTGCCCTCTGGTCTGTATGTACATAGGCAATAATTACAGAATCACATACTATTTTTCTGTAAGCCTGCAGTCTTATTCAATGCACAAGATGAACTGTGCTTTGAACAGCTTAATTACAATGTATAATGAATGTGAAGGTCATTTGTAGGTTCCCTGTCTAATTTGCTACAGAAGTTGTAAGATGTCTAGTGAATATAGCAGGGGACAGGTACAATAAGAAAGATTTAAACATTAAAACAGCTGATGAGCATCACATAAAGTTGGATTATAGTGCCTACCTGTGAAAGGTTTGCTTTAACTGCATGCTCCCAAGGACAGACCCAGGTGGGTGCAGTACTGTGGATACACTCTCCTTCTGCCCCTGATGCTCCTGTCTCCAGCTGATCCGGGTACTGGGAGAGCCCCAGAGCCACTCCAGTCCCACTCCAGCCACAGGTTACAGAAGTGAGGGATGTCAGGCTCAGCAGAGGACAGCAACGGTGGCACACATCTTCCTCCTTCCAGCACCTGCTCCTTGCCCACTCCCACCCCATAAACCCTGTGTGTCCTGTTGATTGGAAGCAGGCACTGGAAGGAGGAACCTGGCCAGAGAGTGAGCCCCAGAGCTGCCCCTGACTGGCTCCTGCCCTGCACTGCAGGGAGCAGTTGTGTAGGGAGTTGAGCTTGGCTGGACCCCAGCTGACTTCTTGCCCATTGGGCAGGGGGCTGAACCCAATAATCTCACAAGGTCTCTTCCAGCCCTAATGTCTATGAAATCTATGGAATGGCAGCAGTGGCACACAGGTTCCTCCTTCCAGCACTTGCTCCCAGCCACCAGGGGACACCTGCAGAGAAGGAAAGGCGGCAAGAAGCAGGAGCTGGAAGGAGGAAACAATATGCCACTACCACTGTCCCCTGCTGAGCCTGGGACCCCAGACTGCTGCCCCCAATGGTCCCCCAAAAGAGCAGCTCTGAGAATCAAGACTAGGGTGCTGTAAAGATAAACTCATTCAAGTTCGTGAAACATAAAGATACTACAGGAAAGCCATGGAAAAACCATGACAAAAATTAACAATCCTGAGCACTATTTGGCTATATCTGGTAACTAAGGTATGTGGCCACATACTAAAAAGAGAGTAAAAAATAAAAACTACCCCATGCTCCAAGTGAGACAGTAGTCCTATGGAAAATAATAATAATTGATCATGTAATTAAATGCAGTATCATAATGCAGGGGTCACCAACCTGTTAGAGCAGCAGGATGGGCTGACAATAGGGTTACCGTATGTCCAGGTTTTGGACCCCTGTCCTGCATCCAGGTGGGTTTTTAAAATAAGAAGAAACATTCAGGTTTTCGGCTATCTGGAGCTGGCTGCGCCAGGGTGGGAACAAGATGCAAGCTGATTGGCTGTCAGGGGTCACATGCTCCCCGTGCAGGCTCCAGTGAGAGAGAGTGTGCTGTAAGAGAAAGTAAGGGAGGCTGCGGGTTGGGAGTGACGGACACCACCAAGGCTGGGAGGAATGCAGTGGGATGTAGATCACAAGTGAGAGGCATGGGGAACAGTAGGGTGACTGTGGGTTAGGTGTGGCAGTACCAGGGGGCCACGGGTCAGGAGTGAGGGGCACCAGCAAGGGGTGGGGGATAGGTGCTGCTGTTTGGGAGTGAGGGGCACTGGCACGGCGGGGGTCAGCAGGTCTGGAGTGAGAGGCAGCAGCAGCAGGGTTGGGAAGGGGGGGATGTAGCTTGTCAGTGAGGGACAACAGAATAGCTGACAATCCCCAGACCCTACTGTCAGTCCCCTGCTGTTCCAATCCCCTCCCTGCTCTGCCACTCACCAGGTGCCACCTAAAGCTCTGGTGAATGCCGAAAAGGAATGGCAAATCTGGCAGGATACAGAGCATGAGGCTTTAAAAATCTATTTTAATTCAGCCCCTTCAAATTGGTGCCCTATCCCAGCGTTTCCCAACCAGTGTACCATCAGGCACGTCCAGGTGTGCCGTGGCATTTTGGGCTGGAGCCACGCCCCCTGCTGCTGCGGACACAGACAGATGGGGAGTATGTCACCAGCCAAAAATGCAGTCCGGCTGGCTGCATGCCATTCCCCTCACCCCCCCAGTTGGTGTCTGGTTGGTCGCACACCACCTCTCCCCCCTAACTCCACGTCCAGTGTGCAGTAGTGCTTTTTTTATTTAGGTAAGTGTGCTGTGGGGTGAAAAAGGTTGGGAAACGCTGCCTTATCCTCCTGAATTAGAACTTCATGGGCTGGATCAATGTTCTTCATGGGGTAGATCCATCTCACAGGCCATAAGTTGCTGACCCCTGTCATAATGCATAATGTATGCTCATAAAGAGGCTGAATTTAAGTCTTTACAAGGAAACTCAATTCTGCCATTTTCTAGTATTACCACCTTAATGCCCAAGCTTTTTCATTTAATAGTCTTTAAATGAAGTATTTTGGAATGTCATAAATAATAACCAGTAAAGCAACATAGTAATGATTAGTGGCCTTGTTTGTTTCTTCTACTGAAAAATACTTCCTTTTCTTAGTCCAAAAAGATGAGCAGCCAGAGCAAAATATGTCACTCGCCTCCAGAGGACAGGAAATATTTTTTGCCACATGGACTTAGAAGATACATAATCTCATTTACACAAGACAGTATACATACTCTTCTGATGAATATATATTCATAAGAAAATTAGCACCTTGTAACACTTTAATGTTTTTATTGCTCCAAAGCTAAACAGTAAAGAAAAGACAAGATCTTGGATTTTTTTCCTCTCTCTCATCTTTAAATAGTTTATATGTATTCTTTAAATACAGTAAAATGCAACTATCTCCCTAGTTTATGTTCAATAATTAAAACAGAGAAGTAAGAAACCCCCTCAATTTATGGAAGTTGGCCTTCACACTGTATAATGAATAACTTTGGTTTCAAGAATTTTTTTTTCACTGATAAAAGGTACAAAATTGGGACACTACTGATAGCAGGTCCAAGTGCCAAAATCTCAAGGGTGGATGTTATGGCTTCTAAAAAGAATTAAGTAACAGGAATTTGAATTCTGAGCTTAAAGGATAGTTTTATCAGAGCTTGCAAGACTTAATTAAGGCCCCATGAGGAAAACCTGAGCACCTCCTGAGAGCAAACAGAACTGTTTCCTATGATAAAAAGAGTAGAAAATATATTGATTTTTAATCCAAGAGTAATCCATTTTGGAAAAATCTGTAATCTTTCTGGACTTCGCAAGCCTTCATTTTTTTTTTCCTTGGCAACTCAATTTGCATTTTAATGAAAATTCCTTTGCAATCCAGTATGCTTTCTCCAAGAAGCTAAAAAGCTGCTCAACTCTGAAGAGTATTATTTAAATTGTATATATTTTTTACCTTTCAATTTCCATGATATGAAGATGACTGATGTGTTTGGATCAGTTTTGAAAATTTCTTTTGAACTGGCAGGATAAGATCATAGAGAGATCAGACAATATAAGGTCCCAAACCATGGTGCTGCACAGCACGGCACAACCTGCAGTGCTGGGAAGGCCTGTGCGAAGCCCATCCCACACCTGCTCTCCCAACCCTGGCAATGACTGCCCTGCCTGCCCCAGCTCCGGGCATTTATGTGGCCCTTTGCTGCTTTGAAGTTGGGCAGCCCTGCTCTAACTCATAACAAAAAACAGGAATAGCCATATTTATGTCACTGTATGCAGCAGTTAAACGGAAAGGATTAGGCAAGCATCTCAGTTCTCTCCCCAGGGGCCAACTTCCATTTCAGTAGTTTCAGGACAAAAATGGAAAAACATGACTGCGCTGCACAAGTGCAAATGGATCCCACAAATGGATGATCAGTATCAACATGTCATGCACTAGGCATATCTTGACTAGCTTCACTGTGAATCTACACAGGAGCTGAGGTTCACCTGCAGGAATTACACCTGCAGAAATTAATTTGCAGGATGAAAATCATAGATTGCATGGTACTCAGACACCCTTAAAAAAATGAAAAGTACAATTATAATCCAGTTCAATCCAATCCAATCCAGCTAGAAAAGATGAGGGAACAAATCCTTCTTATACAATGAGAAGGCCTCTGAAGACATCAGTAATGAAGTCATTCTAACATTCTGACCTACCTCTTGTAAGTAACTAAAATCCATCCTTAGTCACATAATTGCAGTCCAGTGGTTCCTAGAAGGGGTGTTGCAGCACAGTGGAAGTGCATTGGAAAAAATGATGTTTTTTCTTTCATTTTTTGTACCCTAAGTTGGGTGGGCACAACATGTGTGCAGAGCAGGGCACAGTCATGTCTCCAGGGTGCAGGCAGGGTACAGCAGTGGCACACTGCAGGAGCGTGTGGGGAGAAGCTGCAGGAGCACCATGACTAGACATCTCCAAACTGCCGCTGTTGCACCCCAGGGACAAGGCTGCCCTGCACACCTGAGCTCTCAGTACTGCAATCCGGTGTGCCCTGCTCTGCACACACGCACTATGCCCACCCCACACTGGGCAAGTAGGTGTGGATTCCCCTGCTCCCTTTCCAGGTTCAGCTGCTAATGGGCAGCCTGAAGCCTTTTTTGCCCAGCCCTCACCCCTGCCATGCTGAACTCCATCTCACCAACATAAGTCCCTGTGTCCCCTCCCCGCCCCAGCCATGCCTGTTCCCCAGAGCTTCACAAGGCAGCGAAGAGTTGGTTTACAACCCCCCAGCTCAGTCCTGGGGTGCACAATGAAGAAGTTCTATGAACCCTGTTAGAGAGGCTGCTGTCCTAGTTCAGCCAGATACCACCTCCCCTGAGGAGGGCTTTCCCCACACTCCTGTCACCACCACTTCTCCTAGCCTCCCCATTTGCCAGCTGTGGCATGAATGCAGCTTCCAGCCACTGGAGAGCTGCACTGGAACTGGACATCTGCAAACTGCATTTGTACCACCGCTTTTCCAAGAGTGAAGTGTGCCACCAAATTTAATCCAGAAAAAATATGCCCCAAGTATCAAAAGTGAGATATATCTAAAAGCAAGTTCAATTAGTTGATTGCATATTATGTCTCCTAATTTTCAGCAGAACCCACAGTGTACTAGACACTCTGCAAATGCAAACATGACAAACTACCTTTACTTTTGTATTAATAAAGAAAAGCTGAAAGGATATTACTTCCCTGCCAGTTGCATCAGGAACTTATCTAGACTAGAAGGTTACAATAATTGCAAAAATGTTCTAAAATGGCATAATGACAAGTGTAGAGAGGGTTAAAATTTAGCAATTTAGAGGAAAAAGAATTAGTAAGAGTGTTTAACGTTCATTTGCTTTTAACACATGCTTAATTTAAATTTGACTAAGCAATATTTCAACTCATTGTTAAAAGAGTTAACAGTTACTATTAAGGAACAAAAGCTCAAAATAAATATCCCTGAGAAGCTCCTTAGGTATACTAGAAAAGGCAAAGATATCTAGATATGACATTTCTTATATATCAGCATTAAAAAAACAAGCAGGAACACACTTTTCGGTGTTGTTCTTTACGTATCATGAAGCTGGAAAAGAGAAAGCTGGAAGCCCACTTTTTAAAAGTACTTCTAATGAATCTCCCAAAATACAATCCTCCCCAAACTTAGGCCCTAATAATATAAAGGCCACTGCAGCCAATGGAAAGACTCCCACTGATTTCAGTGAGTTTACACTGTTTATTCCACATTAAACTTTATTTGAGGAAAAAAATAACATTTCTAATGCTCATCATTGCCAAAACACAGCTGTAGAAAAGGGCATGAAATAAAGACCATAGAGTCTTCTTAAGCTTGGAAACAACCTGAAAAAATATTACTGTAGTATAAACTACCCCATTTATCTTAACATGTTAATTTAGAAATGACAGCCTTATATATACTGAAACTGTATAGGGAAACTGTTTCATTTAAATTGTATATAATTCCCAGAAAAAGAAAAAAAAATTAAGGTTGGGAGCATGTTCTTAATTTGCAGAGATTTACTATTTTTCCCATCTGAGTATTCAACACTTTGGAAATTCTGAGCTAGGGCTACAATGGAAAGAAATCCAAACACAATCAGGTACAGAAAAACACACAGCTAAAATATTGCCAATTTTTACCCCGGTGTATTATGGTACTGTTCAATAACTATACATTTATGGATTAATAAATTAAAATAATTATAGTGCAAGGTCAAACTGATTTCTTAATTGACAGATTTAAGGCTACTTTAGTGTACTGAGACTGCATATTTCCACACTTTAATTTCTTTTAAATTTAGTTAAATCTTAATTTCCAAAGACTTTGGAATAATTACAAAATGTCCTTTTTTTTCCTTTTTTTTTTTTTTTACTCTTGTATTGCCAACATGCACTCAACCTTAATGCTGTATTAACAGTTTTTACCTGAGAATGTCCTTGGGTATTTTTTAGAGTTTGTTTTGATGTTATACACAGGCACTAAACACAAAACTCAAAAAGAATGCTACCAGCTTATTTTTCTGATGATTTGGAGACTTTATTTTTTAATCAACTTCTATTCTGCCCCCACTAATTCCTTTGTTGAATGTCCCCCTTCCTCTTCCCTGCTGTCTCCCTAAATCTTCTTAAGCATTTCTTATAGTTCTAGTCTTGCCATTCATCCCTGATTATTAGCTCTGGTCTGATGGGTAGGGTTTTTGGGGGAGAGAAGAAAGGGCAGTTGGAAGAGGAAAACACTGGGGTCAACCGTTTTCCTTAAAGCAGCTTGGCTTCATTCCCATTAAAAGGCAGTGACCATTACAAAAGGGCATTCTTCTGATGAAAGGTTTAAAGGTTCCCTCTTACTGGGAAGAATAGGATATTAGGGAAAGCAACCATTTTTTAAATGTATCAGCAAGTGCCACTATATTTTGTGAATATTTGCCATGTCACTGCAAGATCTAGAAACTTTGAGACAGAGTACATGTGGCTTTGCTCTTCAGTCCTGTGACTATGGTCTGCTGAAACAGAGGAAGCAAGACAAGATTTATTTAATTAATTAAGTAATTAGTTAAAAGTTCCAGGGTTTCAATCCTATCTTTCAAATTCATAATTTGGAATATATTTCAGGACACCAAATTATAAAGTTTATATCATTTTAATTCTATCCACAACAGTCATTGCATACATCAAATTGCTTACATTTTCAATATATTAGCAAATAGATGCATAAACATTTAAAAAACTAGAAGCAAGCAAAAGAGAGAAATTATAAAGATACAGTTACTTATGTGTGATCCAGTAATGGGTCACAAATAAAAGCATAAATACAGTCATTTCAATAGAGGAGGAAAAATGCACTGTTTGTTTATAAAATGTTCTGGTTCTCCTCCAAGTTTTAGGGTCCAGTCGGAAAATAACTATTTAAAACAGTTGCCATATGGGGGAGAGGCTGGTTGCTCACCAGTAAATATAATTTTTCTGACTGTGTAAGTCATGGCTTTTATGGCTTGTATCCCATGTTTCACTGAAGGAGCTATTCTTTTATGGGCATCCAAAAGCTATATTCAGAAATGTAAGAGAACATCCAGGAAGAGTCAAGTAACCAACATTTCTGAATAAACATAGCAACACTTCACTTTTGATTTATTTCCATCCCCTACTTCTGATAAAAACAAGATACCATTCAATGTGTGCGAATACAATAATTCCCAAAGCAATCACAACAAAACACAGCCAATGAGCTCAAAATAAAACTGGTCCAGAAAGTTATTCTTGCACAAGCAGAAGGCAAGACAGGTTGGCCCCTTAGGAACTAAGTGGTGCAGAGGCATAATCTTTCATAGGCAACAGGGCTACTTTGTCCATGCAAAGAATATTTCCCCACCTATAGTCCTTAATATTTTTCCTAACCAGTGATCTCATTGTTTTCCTTTGTTGTGAAGGCAACGCTTTAAAAGTAGTCTGTAAGGAGGACCCGTTTTGTATGTGACAAGCAAGTCTTCGCTAAAGAACCCCTATTTCTAACCCATAATAAACAGAAGGCAGGGCAGGGTGGTAGCTTAGGCTGCTTACAGATGTTAAAAACACAAAAAATGGTGCTTTACTTTAAACTCAGTGCACTTCTGTGCCAAGCCCAGTACATGCTCAGAAGAAGGACTGCATTAGCTGGACATGGCTCGTCCAACACCTTTATAGACTGGGCAATTCTGTGGAGCTTTTTGGCAGTTTTATTTAATATCTGATTGAGTTAGCTATTAGATAAAAACACCTGAAAGCCCTGCTGAAGCACCCAATCTATATAGACACTGAGGAGCTGGGATGAACTAACACGCTGCTTCTTCCAGTAAAGTAGGATGGGGGGGCGGGGGGGTCTAACATCTGTAAGCAGCCTCAGAGACTACCTTAGGTTCAGAGAGGCATGGGCTTTCATCGGCAACAATCTACTTTGCCAGAGGTTATAAATGGCCTGAGCATTAAAAATAAATGAGTAAATAAATAAATAAGAGATGCCTTGAGATTCCAGGATAGAGGACATGTAAGTCCCTGCAGGGAGTGATCTAAAGAAATCTTGAGTCATCAAGAGCTACAGTAAGACAAGAAATGTTGGTGCCATATCCTTCCTTAAAGCACTTGGCACAGAAAGCCTGTCAAACCATTCCAGGAGAGCTATACATTTTAAACATTTTGGTAAGCTCCAAAAATGAGTACAATGACTCCGAAGTGCAAAAAGAAATAAACAACTTGAAAAAAAAAAAAACAATACATTTTTCCAGGATCCTGCTAGCCCCAATCCCCATGGGTGTTCCCTACAAGCCCAGGAGCAGGCTCCGAGAGGGGGAACCTGCCTGCTGCCACTGCTGTTGCTGTCAGCTTAACCTGCCAATCCTGCACAGACTGCCTGGAGCTCCCGCAGCCCCTGGGTCAGCTGGTGACAGTGGCAACAGCAGGCAGGGAAAGGGCAAATGGAAGGAAAGGTATCAGTGAACACAGAGAGGAGGGAAGCAGTGTTGAGGGCCCAAGAGGGGTATTCTTGATTCATGGACTTAAAAAAAAAAAAGTCCCTAGCTGTTGCTCCCGTGGCATAGTCTGTCCATTCTCAGGGGCGGGGTCAGGGGTCTTGGGCGCACCCACCACTGAAATGTTGGTTGCTGCTCCTCCACCCCCATTTACAAAATCCTGCATCCACCCATGAGCACCAACACAACAAATACTGCATACACTCATGCATGGTTAAAACTTGCAATTTGTGTTCTCTCTCTCTCATGTAACAAATATTTGTTAATGCTTTAAAGTTTCTAAAAATAATTGTCAAATCTTACAATTTTTTGAAGTCTTTTATTGAAATGTATGTTTTACTTTAGTAAAAAGTTCTGCTATAAAGAGACAAAAGAAAAACACAAATACAAAAAGTTGAATTCATCATAAATTTGATATTAGTCAAAATAGTAACTTTATAGTTTTCCTTTTTAATAGCTTAAAAGATTAATCTGTATCTCTACACAGGTTCCTCCTTTTCTTAACTTCACTGAAAAAAATGATGCTATATTAAGGAAATGTGTGGGAACATGGCTCGTTATGGGAAAACATCCTGTATTGCAGAGTTTTAAGGGTAACTTACAAACAGTGCCCTAAATGGGATAATCAAGCCCACACACACACATGCACGCACGCGCGTGCGCACACACACACCATGGAAACCAAAGCAGCATTCTAATTATAATTCATCTATTTGAATGCATACACACTGGAACATTTCTAGAGTTTTCTCTACAAACTTTAAACACAAAGTATTTAGAAGATGACCTTTAAAGTAATTCTGCTGCTAAACAAAAAGTAAGCTTCTCTTCCCACAGTCTACTGTATGGCCATATCAGAAAAAGAAAGTTAACATTTCTAATATTCTTAATATTTTTGGACAGAAGCATGTTTTGACCTTCCAACTGTTTTCCAGGATTTGGTTAATGAAGTATAGATGAGAGATGTGCCTCCCTGTCAACAGCCTGATAAAAGGGACTTTTACATACGGACTTTTCACATCCTTCATTTCTCTCCTCCAGAAAAGCAACAAGTCAGTCTATATTAACCATTGTTGCATATCTACTGAACTTCCCATTCCAAGTACCATGTCCATAAAGAAATCCTGGTGGAATGAGGGCATTTCTTTATGACAATTAGGGACATGGCAAACAGTAACTTACATCAGTCCTCAAGATTGCCAAGGGCACCACAGCCTATGTGACAACAATCCTAATACAGACTTATTTTTAACTTTCTTTAAAAAGTCTAGGATAGCTATTAGGAAAGGTGGATCCAAACACAAGGCAGTCACAAGGAGAAGAAAAATAAATCCTTGCCCCAGAAAGTCAGTCACCACTTAAGTTTTTAAA
>NW_017729002.1:17703141-17704653 GCF_001723915.1 Gavialis gangeticus
AAGAAATCCTTGCCCCAGAAAGTCAGTCACCACTTAAGTTTTTAAATTAACTTAGTCAGGAGAGGAACCTGTTCATTGTTATTTACCTGGGTAATAGCCAACAGCCTAGAATCTAATACGTATTTTTTCCAATCACAAGGGAGTTCAAGAACCTATCTAAAACAGGTTGTCTTTGAGCCATTTAACAGTATTTTGATTGCCATTTACAAGGATTTCATAGATTTCATAGACACTTGGGCTGGAAGGGACCCTGGAGGATCATCGAGTACAGCCCCCTGCCCCAGGGGCAGGAAGTCAGCAGGGATCACAGGATCCCAGCAAGATAAGCATCCAAATGTGTCTTAAAGGCATTCAAAATGGGTGCTTGAACCACCTCCGGCGGCAGTCTATTCTAAACCTTGGGGGCTTGGACAGTGAAGAAGTTCTTATGTCCAGCCTGAACCGGTCACAGTAGAGTTTCTGACCATTTGATCTTGTCATCCCTTGGGGGGCTCTGGTGAAGTCGTTCCCCCGGATCCTCATGAGCACCCTGATAAAAACTTACAGGTGGCCACCAGATCACCCCTGAGCCTGCGCTTTTCCAGGCTCAATAGCCCCATTGCTGTCAGCTTCTCATCATAAGGTCTGTTTTCCTGACTTCTGATCATGCGCGTGGCTCTCCTCTGTACCCTCTCAAGCTTCTCCACATCCTTTTTGAATTGTGGAGCCCAAAACTGGACACAGTACTCCAGCTGCAGCCTCACCAAGGCTGAGTATAATGGGAGAATGACGCCCTGGGATCTGCTTGAGAAGCATCTATGAATGCAAGGTAGTGTTCTGCTCGCCTTACTAGCTGCAGCATCACACTGAAGGCTCATGTTCATCTTGTGATCAACCATGACCCCCAAGTCCCTTTCACCTGTAGTGCTAACCAGCGTAGCACTGCTGAGCCTATAAGCATGGTGCAGGTTTTTCCTCCCAAGGTGGAGAACCTTGCATTTTTTGGTGTTGAACACCATCAGGTTCTCGTCCACCCATTTTATGAGTCTGTCCAGATCCGCCTGGATCACCCTCCTGTCCTCAGGTGTGGATGCTTTTCCCTAGAGTTTGGTGTCGTCGGCAAACTTGGCCAGTCCGCTTCTGACACCAATGTCCACATCGTTGATGAAGATGTTAAACAGTATAGGCCCTATGACAGAGCCTTGTGGGACCCCACTGGTCACAGTGCACCAAGACGATTGGCTCCCGCCAACCACCACCCTCTGGGTCCTACCATGAAGCCAATTCCCCAGCCAGCGGATTGTGGTGACGTCAAGACCGCAGTTAGCCAGCTTAGCCAAGAGGTGATCGTGGGATACCAGATCAAAGGCTTTTTTAAAATCGAGGTATACAACGTCAATCTCTTCCCCCTTGTCCAGGTGACGGGTCACCTGGTCATAAAAGGAAATGTGATTGGTCAAGCAAGACCTACCTGCAACAAACCCATGCTTGGTATCCCTCAGGATATTGCCTTTAGCTAGTCTGTTAAGGATG
>NW_017729002.1:17704663-17730704 GCF_001723915.1 Gavialis gangeticus
TCAGGATATTGCCTTCAGATAGTCTGTTAAGCATGGCCTCCTTGATAATCTTTTCCAAGACCATCCCCAGGATAGAGGTCAGGCTGATGGGCCTGTAGTTTGCCGGATCTGCTTTCCTCCCTTTCTTGAAGATGGGCACCACACTGGCCCTCTTCCAATCATCGGGCACTTCACCAGAGCGCCAAGAGCTCTCAAAGATCCATGCCAGGGGCTGAGCTATGATGCTTACCAGCTCCCTGAGTACCCTTGGGTGTAACCCATCGTGGCCAGCTGACTTGAAGGTATCCAGCCTGTCAAGGTGTTCCTTCACGAGGTCAGCTTCGATGGAGGGCAAGGAATCTCCCTCACCCGGGCCTCCCTGACCCACAGTGGGCAGGGCCGTCCCATGGGGCTGGTGAAAAACTGACACAAAGTACCCATTTAGCAAAATTGCTTTTTCCTGGGCATCAGCTGTCTGTTGCCCCATCTGGTTTAGCAGATTAGGGGTCCAACATTGCCCTTGCTTTTCCTCCGGCTTCCCACATATCTAAAAAAGAATTTTTTATTGTCCTTGATATTTGTAGCTAGCTGGAGTTCCATCGCAGCCTTGGCTTTCCTGGTTTGCTCCCTGCAGGTCCAGACCAGAGCAGAGTATTCCTCCTTGGTGGCGGTTCCAGTCCTCCATCCTTTGTAGGTCTTCCTTTTAAGATGCAGGAAGTCTGCCAGTTCCCTGGAGAGCCAAAGGGGCTGCTGTGCACTTTTGCTGCCTTTCCTCTGAGATGGGATGGATCCTAAAAACTCCTATTTAATTTCCACTGCATTCGATGGCATTCCTTACGTCACCAAAGGCTTCCCATATAAATAAAAATCTGTAGGACTGGACCCTGATCTGCCAAGTATCTTGACTGCATTTCACTGTCCTTATTCTAGATCAGTGGCTCTCGACCTTTTTAGACTGGAGGCACACCTCAGAAAATGTTAGCTCTTAAGTTTTTATTTTTCTATAGTAAAAACAATAGTAAAAAGTAGAGCAATTCTTCTGCTGCAAAACTCAGAAAGTCCACAGCTAGTCATGTTTTTAATATTATGTATTCCTATATGAAAACTGGGTTTATCTTACTTGCCCACCTAACAGTGTTAACACTGTGTGGCACCCTGCAGCACCTTTGAAAGGATCTTAAGGCACCCTGGTTGAGAATTACCTGGTGAATCTCACTCAAGATCTTCCTTTGTAAGCTCTCAGCTGACCAGTGGCTGGGCATAAATTTCAAACTTCCACATAATCATTTAAAATCATAAGGAGAGGGGAGGGAGAAAAGGGAAGGGGGGAAAAAATCTGTTGACATTCTCTGTTAGTCTCTCCGTATGTCCTACAGGTACATTCATTTTGTACTGTTTTTTAAACATGATTATAATTTGTTAGAATAGCATTCTGCTTTATTAATAATTGTGATAATTGTTTGTTACTTTAACATGCTTTTCCAATCTAAATATAGTGTGTGGTTGGATGTTGGTGGGGGCATATATGTATGCTCCCCACCACCACCAACTTGAGAAGCCCCCACCCACTATTAAATATTTAGTACATATTTAATATGTACTAAATGTAGCTTTTAAATTACTTGCATTTTTAACAGTTTTTCAGCTATGTACTGCTGTATTGTCATAAAATACTCACAAAGAAATGTACTTTAATGTATATTTTAAAAAATCTAATTTCCATGCACTGACATTTCTGCCATAACAAATTAATGATTTACCCATAAATTGAAGTTATCACCTTATGTGAATGACTACAAAAATAATTCGAATTAGCAAGGTTTATTTTTAAAAAAACCCATAAAGTGCTAAGGCTTTATCTAATTTATAAACTAATAGTAAGCAATGTAAGAATTAGCAAAATCCTTTACTCTAAATGGATTAAATAAAGAAAGCATGTTCACCATAACAAAGCACAGCCTTCTCCATTACGGCAAACAATGAAATAATGCATGCACAACATTTTAACTGTACTTGCTCTCTACTCAGTGAAAAATATTTGATGAATACAATTCACATTGTTACTTAAATTAGCCCCCAAAATATACACACATAAAATGATAAACATGCTAGTGAGGTGAAGAACAATGAGCAGAAATTGGGTTGATTATAATGAGCCATGATTGTCGATTGACTTCCTCAGCACTGCTTGAATAGAAATGCCATTGCTGCTGCCAGACAATGGGTTTTAAACCCTGGGTGGAACAAAAATCAAAACAGGGGGCAGTTGCACCACTGCAGCCCACCCTGGATCTGCCCCTACTGGAAACCACCCCTACTTACAGCTGATGGAGGGACCACTAGGAAAAGCAGTGGTACCAGCCATCTACAAGCATCTCCATGCTTCTACTCTAGGCAGAAATCAGCTTCCCCACTTAGGACACAACCCAATTTTGAGAGGCTAATTTTGTGGAGAAAGGTACAAGTGATATACAAGTAAACACAGTATTAAAAAAATACTGTGCATTTTTAATGCCATACAGTGTAAAGAAAAAATCCTTGATATGATAGAAGTTTACTTAGTCAATCCATATGCTGCCTTTCACAAGAGCGGCTCAGAATGGCTTGCAATAAGAAAACAGAACAACTTAAAACAGGAGAATGAAAAGAGAACAGAAACAACTTAAAAGGAAACTAGAATATCAAGATAAAACAGAGACCCCCTAAACAATATCTCATCTTGGCTTGGTAAATGCCTGCCCAAAGACAAATGTGCTTCTGAAAGATGTCAAGACTGAGGATCTGGCAAGCCTTAAGACGGGGGCAGCTCCACAGCCCAGGAACAAATGTGGAGAACATCCTCCTACCCATTTGTGCCAAGTGGATCTGGTGTACTGATAGTATTTGTAGGGGGTTCCTCTCAGCTGACTTTACGGACTGCAAAGGGGCATAAGGAAGAAGGCAGTCCCTTAGGTACATAGGGCCCAGACCATTTAGGGCCTTATAGGTCAAAACCAGCACCCTGAATTGCACTCAGAGGACTATTGGGAACCTGTGCAGACTCTGGAGCACTGGAGACAACTCTGGTGACCCACCCCTGTATTCCAAATCTCTGCCGAGTCTTGCCCAGCAGCCTCATATAATTAATGAACTGGGGGGAGGGGCAAAATGGAGCCCCAGGGAACCCAAAACAAAAGGTCCTGAGGAGGATAACAAGAACTTACCCATCAGCACTCTCTGGGACCTCCCTTGCTAGGAAAGAGTGGAAGCAATTTAGAGCTGCCCTACAATTACCCACCAGTCAAGTAAATGCTTTATCAGCACCTCATGGTCAACTGTATTGAAGGCCACTGAAAGATCAAGTAAAATCATCAGGGCATAGTTACCCTTGTCACTATCCAGACAAACATCACCTACCACAAGCACAGTTTCTATGCTATATCCAGGTTGAAAGCCAGGCTGAAACAGATTATTTAATATTAAAACTGAATTTCACATATAAGGTAAGAGAAGAAAGTGTAATTGAACAGATCAAAAGTTCTTGCTAACCTGCCTACATAATGTAGCAGGAATAAATGGCACAGCATTAGGGGGGTTCCAAATGTTCCTCCAAAATTTGGAGAATAATGGCAATGAATTCCACCTCATCCCTGGAGGTGCTCATCTGTAAGGTCCCAAAGTCTGCCATACTTCACCTTCTTCTTCTCAATGCTACATGAGACCACCAAGGGCTTCTCCACACTGCCACAGCAGTATGATCCAGCCAGGACAGGTCTAAGCATTCCCTAACCACCTAAACCCTCAAGCACACCCCAAACTTGGAAGTAAAGATAAAGATACTGGAGAACATGCCAATGAGGCTGCTCTCAAGCCCTTAGTTTCTGGTGTGTTCACAAGTGACTGCTGGGGACAGCCCTGGAATATCCTCCCTGTCATACTTCTAGATTTGAAGCAAGACAATATGAACAGGGACCAGGGTGTATTCAGATTTGTACTGGTCACGACATACTACCACTGCAGTGTAGACAAAAATGTGTTGCAGTGTTGCATGTGTTGCACATTGTGAATGATTGCCCAATTAGATCATTTAATGCCAATCTAAAATCAATCATGCAGCTACCCCTGAAGCAGTTTAATGGTTATCAAATGTAGATATTAATTTATGAATGTTGTAATCCTAAAATGTCATAAAAAAGAAGAAGGGGTAGATGCAGTATGTGATGTGGCATTCATTGGACATTGTTGACAACTGGGCATGTGAACCTTGTTAAGACTAAAGTGATGATGGCTGAAAGAAAAAGACAACTTAAGCCAAAAGACTGCCCTCACCTTCCAATGAAGACATACATACGGGCCCTGTGTGTTACAAGGGATGCAAAAGTCTCAGGGCAAGGGTGTCAAACTTGTCTTTCCCCACAGACCAGATTAAGTGGTGCAAAGCCAGTTCATGGGCAGGACTGGGCCCACAGACCCCTTTCCCCCTTCCACCATGCCGGATCCAGGGCATGTGGCATATGCTCCAGCCACTCTACGCGCAGCACTGTTCCAGGATCCACATCACATACAGAACCCCCTCCCCAGCCATTCTGGGACTGCACCACATGTGACATGGGTCCCAGAGCAGCCAGAACATATGCCATAGATCCAAGAGCAGGCACCATGTGCAGGGCATACCCTGGGCCCTGCATGCAGAAACAGCTGAGTACATGCCACGTGTGGGCCACCTCAGGTGTTCAGCTGAAAATGTCTAGGAAAGGACAAGCAAGGAGGCCATAAAGGTGTTCTAGCCACCTGGCTGGAGAGTTACAATGTTTGCTCAAAGTGGAGCTTTCCAGCCTGGGGTGATAGATGGCTGCAAGATGGGTCCCCGGGCCTCCAACAGAGCCCAATAATTGACAGCCTATCCTCTGCCATGAAAGGGGAGAGACTGTCAATGATCAGCTGGCAGCTGCTGAAACAACAGCTACCAAGGACACCCTCCTCCCCACCACCTGGCAGAGATGGTAGGGGCTGAGAGCTGTTCTCCTCATCCCTGCCCCCCTTCCCCTGTAATGCCACAGACAGAGCTCCAATTCTTCCCAGGGCTCTTTCAGTATCAGCAAGAAAGAATTCCCTCACCCTCAACCTAACTGCCCCTCTTCATTTTGTGCCTACCTGCTCCACTGAGCCTGGGGGCATATAGCTACATGGAAAGTCCTGGAGACAGCTGAGACTTGTTTAAGCAGTCATCGCAGCAAGGTCCCTACAGGGCTTCCTGACAGCATGTCACTGAGCAGGCTACCAGGAAGTCAACCACTCTACCTCTGTCCTTCTTGAAGAGGAAGGGGAGGGACAGCAGAGGACTGTGGGATACTGGGGGGTTCCAGGGACCCTCTTATGCTACATGAAACTGAAGAGGTGTTACACATGGCACTAGAAAACAGGTACCTAGAAAAGTTGCTACTAGAAAGAGCTAACAGCTAGTGGCAGAATCACTATGGTTTTCTGCCAGAAATCACTTGGCCACCCGTATGCTCACTTTCTGCGATGGGAAGTAGGCTTATTTCCCAACAAAATTTTAAGACATGTCCATGGCCAGAGTTAAGCATAAAACATTCTTAGTGGAGAATATCCAACTATGGAACAATACTTCCAAAGGAGATTAGAGTAATCCAGAGTCTGACTGTTTTTAGGAAATCCTGTAAAACACTTAAGTGTTTCCCACCATAACAAGAATAACATTCACAGTATATCCGCTCCTAAATACTCCCATGCAAATATTCAAAATAAACAACCCAATGTTGTAATACAAATCAACAAAAAAGACCACACATGCACCTACAAAAAATATTATAGACAAGAGTTTTTACTCTCAGAGAACCAGAACTAGGAAGTCAACTCTTGTAACATGGAGTAGAATGCTATTCTTTATGCACCTTAATAGCAATTTTCCAGCCATACAAGTAGCTTTTGTGCACTTGCATAGTTTGAGGTTCTATTACCTATGCAGTGTGGACACAGACATGCACGTATACTGAGTGTACTCAGTAAACTATGTACTGGTTGGGCAGGTATAGTGCTTCTTTTGAAGCAGTACACCTTGCACCTCAGCTGGGTAGAACAGATAGACAGCACAAGGAATCTTTCTGCCCCAGTGGGACCAAAGGTCCAAGCTACAACTCTGATCCTTTCCATCTCAGTAAGCCACACACTCTAGCTTGTTCTTTTCCTCTGCACCACACATTTTCTTCTCTTGGCTACCCACATGACCAGCTTCAAAAAGGAAAGGTGGAGAAGGGACAGAAAAATACCTAACCTATGGCGTGGTAGTTAGAGTATTATGCTGGGAAGTTAATGCTAGGCAAGCAAGCTTAGAACTCAACTTTGCAACTTCCCAGGTAACTGCCCTAACCACTCAGCTGTTGGGGATTAAAACATGGGAGAGGTGCTGTCTCCCTGCTTACTAATCATGGGCGTTTTGTTCAGCTACAATTTCTTGACTTACACATTCACAGTGGGTAGACATATGGAACCACATACCTTCCTGGAGCACAAAGTAAAATCATATTCTGCCCTCAGATATACAGTGATGGGTGGCAGGAAACAAACTTAAAAACAGGGGGGAAAGTCATCATTACCGAGCTAACAGACAAACTAAAGAAATGTAGAGGGCTTATTCTGGGAAAAGTAATATATACACAAAAATTGATTCAATTCATCTAGCTTAGGTCTGAAATTCAAGCTGAATATGGGCTTGTTTTAATTTCTGACAAACCCTAATACATACATACTTTTTCATGGATTTTTAATAACCATATGTAAGACACATATGGATGTTCCTTTCTAAAATCTTATGCAGTAACTCAAACAAGAATTTGTGTTGTATACAACAGTCTGAGAATGAAAGCAAAAAAATCTAATAATATTAACAAAAATGACACACATATTGCAATTCACTATCTCTATATATAGTGAAATAATAGGATATTTGATGCTGATCTTTCAATGGGCCTGCTGAAAGTTTCTATAAGTGTCAGGTACTTAACTCCTAAAGATGCTTCTGGAAAAATCCCATTTTAAAAGGTTTAGTTTAAACATCCACGGGGTTAATAGACCCTGATCTTGCAAACATACAATGCATTTATTTTAAAAATGTGAGTAGTCACATGGGACTACTCAAACAATTAATACAAGCACATCTAAGTGTCTGAAAATTGAGGCCTATGAGATTTATTAACTACAACATCTCTCAGCTGTACAGAGACCAATTTTCTAAAGGGTTCTAATTTCAAAATGGCTTTAAAAATTACTAAAAACTATTAAAGACTACAAGGAAGTTCAGTTTGTTATTAAAAATAGGAAAATCTTCTGCTTTACGAGACATGACACCTGAATTCTTTTCCTCCACCTAACACTGACCTGCTGAGTTACTTTACACAAATACTTCAGCACAATGCCCTGTGCCTCAATTTCTCCATTGGAGAATTTCTCTCATTTCTAAATTGGAAATCATGACAGAGTCTTTTGTAAACTATGGCTGAGAAGTTCTATATGAGCTATTATTTATTATTAAATATAACTATTATGTTAGAAATCATATTTTAAAAGGTCTGAATGTAAAGAGCAGACATAATATTTTGCATACATGAGAAAAAAATTAAGGGTATTTGTACACAAATTGCATTTCAGTAAAATAGCAAATGGCTGAAAGTATATTTATGTAAAAGTATTTTTAAACTCCATTACAAAAATCTACAATCATATACTAATTCAGTAACAGTTTCCTGTCCAGGTAAGCATTTACTGAAGCCATAGTTCTAACAGCCCTCCTGTTTACAGCCCTGACTGAAGGGATTTCCAGCAGCAGTCATGTTTCATAACTTACGTTTGACCTATTCAATCTATCATTACCAGTGAAAGAAATTTAATTACTGCGTATTAAGGGTCCCTTATTAGCCCTCAGGCTCTTCAAAGAACTTAGGCAATCAACGGACGGATGTTGGGGACAGGAACGGAGCCTCCAGGGAGTGGAGAGGACCAGTGCTGCTGACTCCACCGCCCTCCATCACCGCTGCCTGCTGCAGCACTGGTCTCACCCCGCCCGCTCCGTCTTTGCGCCCTGAAGGGAGCAGGGGGGGCAGGGCCAGCACTGATGGCATCACCCTCTGCTGTCAGCTCTGTGGCTACCACCTCCAATGATGGCGGGGGGGCAGGGACGGAGCCCTGTGTCCACTCTCCCTCCCTCACATTCCTAGGTACAGAAACTCATGGACTTAATATAGATATTGAAATTCTGACACACTACAACCTGCCAGACATCTGACTCTCCAGATACCTCTCCACTTGTACCTGCTACATCCCTCTTCCACCCCACACCCCAGTCTGTCCCTCACCCCCCACCCCTTCCATTTCCACTGACTGGCTTTCTTGCCTGCATTGCGGGCCAGGCCAGCCTCTGGCTTCTTTACTATTCCTGCCATCCAGGACCACCACACACACCAACTGCAGGTGTTTCCTCAGCCTGACAAAGGGTTTTTCAACCTGAAAGCTGGAATCCCAGACAGCTAAACCAAGCTCACCTGGAGCCTCACAACTCCATTGCAACCAGCAAGCCTCAAGCATGTCTAAGATGTGACAGGTCTGGGCTTTCCCCAGCCAGGACTGTGCATGCGTGTGGTAGCTGGAGCTTACGGCACCTCCTACCCACCTTTCACCAGGGAGATCCTGGTATTTCCTGGGGCTGCTGCACTACCAGCAGTCCCAGCAGGCCTCCCTACCCTGGCAGGGTGAAGTTTTAGTGGTCATGCCCAGGACATGGGGCTCCTTCCCCATAGCCCCCGCCCATACCTCCAAGTTTCTCCTGGTACGAGAGCTAGGCAGAGACATGTTCTTCCCCTGCTGGCTGGTGATACAGTGAGTGCCCCCTTCAGCTCTGAGAACAGGGCACTAAGTGGTTGTAAAACCCAAGGGTAAAAAAAAATAAAGTAAGTACAGACAGTGTGAGGAGGGTAGCACTCACTCCATCTGTACATGGAGCTTAGGGAACCCCAGGAGCCAGAGTTTCACCTTCACAAACACCAGCTGCTCCACCAAACCAGGATCCAAGGAGGTGTGGTGGAGTGTCACTACATCACCAGCGATGTTGAACACCCTCTCGCTTGAAACACTGGTTGGTGGACAGAACAGGTGTTCCCAGACAACCGTGGCCAGATCCGACCACATCTGGCTCCAGCTTGCCCAGCAGGCCAAGGGGTCACACAGCAGCAGCTCCACATCCTTGGCAAGATAGGCAGCCACCAAGGCCTAAGCGCTACCTGCCTGATGGTGGGGTCTGGCGCTTCTAGACCCCACGATGGAAGCCAGGCTCTTGGCCCACATTGGCAGCGGCTGTGGTGGAAGAGGAAACTAGATGGTGGATGTGGTGCTGGCACGGGACAGTGGACCCCCCTCTTGCACACACCCCCACCTCTGCCCTTCTGCCTCCCTGACTCTCTTCACCACCACCTCCATCCACTGATCCAGGGTTTTGCTGCAATATATGCTGATGCTGCCCTTCACCCTCCGGTCACACATGGCAGCTAACACATGGACCGTACTGGACCACAAAGGATCAAGCCATTTCCTGATGCCCTCCTTCAGTCGCCTCACCAGTGCCTGCACGTCTGGTGACAGTGGCTTGCCCCAGCCAGGGACACTGATCCCGTGGAACTTCCCCATTTGGTTCTGAAGCACCCTCACTACAGGGATCACCTGGCTAAGGAGGGTATCGCCAGCACTGAGGCTCTCAGTGGCCTCGAGGAAGGGCTTGAGAACCACCAAGATCTGGGAGATGGTATCTCACTCAGCTCTGTTAAGGGGGCCGCTAATCCCAATCTCCCCAAGCAAGGCCATCTCATGGATGGCCTTCTGTTGCTTCACCAGCCTCTTGAGCATCAGGTATGTGAAATTCCACCAAGTCTTCACATCCTGCACGATTTATGTTGCGGGATATTCAGCTCTGCCTGTTCTTCCCACAACATCTTGCCCGCCTTGATACTCTGGTAGAAGTAGCCTGCCACCTTCCTGCATTTGGAAATGAGCTTGCTGGTGGTACTGGGGCCATCACTAACAGCCCTGTCCCCCACTCCAAGGCATCCCTGACAATGAGGTGGAACTTGCTTGCCACACAGCAGATACCAACAAAGTTGGAATCACGGACTTCCTTGACCATATTGGCCCCATTGTTGGTGAGCATGAACCTGCGGGTAAGCTCGCCCTGCCCAACAAGCCACCCCTCCACCAAGCATTTCATGGACCCCATGATCTCAGTTTCCATGTGGGACTCATCCATCACCTCGGCTTGAAGGAGACCCCACCAACAGCCTGACTGGTTGCACCAGTGCTCTGTGAGGGAGAAGTATGCATGATCTCCACCCTGGCTGCTGCAGATGTCCACAGTGAAGTGTAAGGCTACCTGTGGACCTGCTTTGCGCAGCTCCTCCCACAAGTACTTCCCGCATGCCTCATACAGGGAGGGCACCACTGTCCTGCTGAAGGTGGTATGTGCGGGTACTTTGTATGATGGGGCCACAAGTGCCATGAGGCGCCTGAACCCTGGCTGCTCAACTAAGGAGAAGGGCTGGCCATCCACAGCAAGCATCTCCCCAGTGGTCTGGGTGATCTTGCTCACCTTTGCAACGTGCCCCCCTTTCTGTCCGCCTTTCCCCCACTATTCCCTGGTGGCCTGCCTCTGCTTTGTGGGGACGGAGACTTTGGAGCAAGAGGGGGACTTCTTTTTGGACACACTCCCACTGGTGCCAGGCTGAGGAGGAGCAAGGGCAACTGGGTGGTGCCTGCGGAGATGCATCAGCATCCCCGTGGTGCTCATGTGTTTCGTTCCCTTGCCCCAGCTGGTTTTGGCTTGGCAGTGCAGGCAGACAGCATATGTGGGATCATCTGCCAGATGAAAATGATCCCAGACCACACTACACCCTCGCTTCCGGGGTGCAGGTGCATGCGTGGATGCTGCCTTTTCCCCCTCCTCAGCAGGCAGAGGCACAGCAACAGAAGGAGCAGACTTGGCTGAGCCACTTGCCTCCACAACCTCTCTTTCAACCTCCTCTGAACTGCCTTTTGTGGAAGGAGACCTGGCTTTAGGGAAAACTTGAGAGGTTTGGAGTACAAACTCAGCTGATTTCCTTGCCTTCCGCAGAGTTTCCCTTGCTATGGCACTTAGATCCAGATCCAGCTCTTTCTCTGGTACTGGACAAAAAGGGGGGCACGGTGCAAAGGCGAGCAAGATCACCCAGACCATTAGGGAGATGCTTGCTGTGGATGGCCAGCCCTTCTCCTTAGTTGAGCAGCCAGGGTTCAGGCAGCTCATGGCGCTCGTGGCCCCATCATACCAAGTGCCTGCACATACCGCCTTCAGCAGGACAGTGGTGCCCTCCTTGTATGAGGCAAGCAGGGAGTACTTGTGGAAGGAGCTGCGCAAGGCGAGCACCAGCCATAATCCACCCCTACCACCACCATGACAGCAAGCAGCATAGAAAGTGAAATGGGGGTGAAGGAGACTGTCATGCTGGTGCTGCTTGTTGTCATGGTGGTGGTAGGGGGGGATTATGGCTGGTGCTTTTGGAGGGGATGCAGACTCAGGCAGTGGCACTTCTCCCCTCTCCTTGCTGCCAGTAGAACTGGAAGCCTCCTACCTGCTAGTTGTAGCAAAAAGGCTGCATCTCAGTTTGGGGGGAGGCAGTGGGGGTGGGGAAAACTTACAGCTCTCCTTCTACCAGCTCTTCTGCCCCTCCCTGAAGGCTTGCCAGCTGCCTCCCCAGCATGCTTCATAGTGTGTTTCATAGAGCATTTGGTGTGCTGGAAAATCTGTGTGTTCTTCTGTAATGTAATCTGTATTTATGTAATATATGTAGATAATTGTATGTATGTGTTTATGTAATGTATGCATGTATTCATGTAATAAATAAAATATATAAATGTATGTATGTGTTCCTGAATAAATTCTATATTATAATATGCAATATATGCTGTGCTTCCCCGCACAGTGAATGGAATGCACACTGTGACAGAAAGCACAGATTTCTTTTCTGGGAGAAAAGAATCAATATAGACTAACAAAAACAAAATGAGGATTTGAGAGGAGGAATAAATTGAAAGGAATGAATGAATATAATAATAAAAGGGTATTAGGAAAGCAAAAGGTATTGGATCCCACTTGCTAGTAACAGGCTATCAAGTAGGAAGTGATAGCCTCTCTCTGATGCTGCTGGAAGACACAGCTCAGTAACTGACCCCAAGGCACACAGAAAGCTTAGTTCAAACACTGCTGCTTTTTATGTTGTTCTTCCATCCCTCCCCCAGAACACTGGGATTGGAAGGCACCTCAGGGAAAGGATCAGTCACTGGCCAGCTACACATGTCAATATCAGAGCAGTCCTTCCCCCCTGACTTCCCCCTCGCTCGCCTTAGTTTCTGTTTCCCTGCAAGAAAGCCTAGCTTCAAAACTCAAAACATCACAAAACTTTCAAAATGTTTCAAGTGTCCTTGTTTTGAGGCTGTTTTGAAGCTTTTTGCTTCATTTCAATTTCACTGTTTCGAGCTCAAACGAGTCGAAACAGCACTGAAACAAAACACCCAGCAAAATTTCACACAGCCCTAGTCTATTGTTTTTTCTTGTTTTGTGGGTGGCTTGTCTTTTATTGTAAGCTGCCCTGAGCCTTTCTGAGTAGGTCAGCTTATGAATCTAAATCAGGGTTTCAAGCTCATTTGGCCCAGCAGGCCCAATGAGTGGCACAACACTGGTCAATAGGCTAGATGAGTGACATGGACTTAATCAGGCCCACAGCTGGCCCTGTGCACTGGATCCTGCACATCAGGCTGGTCTGGTGCAGACACCATGAGCACCCTGGACCAGTCCTGTGTTCTGAGTGCTACATGTGTACCTGAACTGGCCTCACAAGCCCCATACAATATACGCAAGATCTGGCCCCACACACCATGCCCAGTATGCAGGGCCAGTCCAGCATACACCACATGTAGCATGAGGGTCTGATGTGAAACCAATGGTAAAGAAGGCTGTAAACCAATACAACAGTATATGGTTATAATTGAGATAATCCAATTTTCAAGGTCACTGATGAAGTGAACCATGAATAGGTAAAACAGCACATTTCTGGCAGACATCAAGTGGGACAGAGCAGTAGTTTGCTATTATAACTAAAATGTCAATTTTCAAAAGTTCAAGACTTCTTGCATATTAAACTTTTTACATGTTTGAAATATATATTTCTCCATAAAATTGCTGTGTGTGGAAGAACTTCCTTTAAATTTTAGTATTCATGTGGACTGGGAAAGAAAGGGACAGGTTTAGGACAGGGATGGGCAAAACAGCAAATCTGGCAGATGAAAAATAGAAGATGAAATAGCAGAAAATAGCAGATGAAATTCAATACTGATAAGTGTAAAGTAGTGCATAGGGGGAAAAAATATCCTAAAATACAAATACATGATGATGCCTACATTAACTTTTACCACATTGGAAAGAGAACTCGGAGTTATTGTGGACAGTTTGCTAAAAGCATCAGTTTGGTGTTTAGTCACAGTCAAAAAGGCAAATAAAAATGTTAGGAATTATAAGGAAGGTAATTGCAAGCAAAAGAGAAAGTATCATTAAAAATCTTTATAAATCTGTGATGCATCCATGTCTTAAATATTATATGCAGCTTTAGTCTTCCCACCTCAAAAGAGATACAAAAGAACTAAAAAAGGCACAAAAAGGACAAGAACAATACTAGAAGTAGGGGACATAAAACGAAATTAATAGGTAGCAGGCTTAAAACTAATAAAAGGAAGTTGCTTTTTTGGGGGGAGGTGGGGTACATAATTAACTTGTAATTAAGTTGTGGAACTCTTTGCCACAAGACCTCATGGAAGCAAATGGCTTAACCCAGTTCAAAAGGGGACTGGACTGAACAAATTCATGGAAGAAAGGTCCATCAGTAGATGCTGATCATGGAGATGCAGTCTCACAATCAAAATTTCCTAAAACTAATTGCTAGAAGCTGCAGTGAGAGAGAACCAGGGGACAGAAATCCTAGACATAGCTCAGTTCACCTTTCCTCTCAGCATCCACTTTCTGCCACTGAGAAAGACAGGTCTATTTGTTATGTAGGCATGGTAGAACTAGCCTGACCAGGAAAATACAAGCCTCCCTCAGTGGTTAGAGTAGTGATTCTCAAGCAGGGTGCCCCAGGATGCCCCACAATCTAAGGACAGTTAGGTATGCACACAAGTCACAAGATAAACCCAGGGATTTCAAATAGGAATCCAGTGTTAAAAACATTCTTATCTATTGCTGTCCTTCTGAGTTCCTTGCAACAGAAAACCTGCTCAATTTTTTACTACAGAAAAATAAAGTAAAAACTAAGAGCTAGGACGTTCCAAGGGATGCCTTCATCCTAATGAGGGATGTGTCTCAAGTCTAAAGATGGGAGCATCAGGTCTAAAAATGTTGAAAACTACTGGGTTAGAGGTAGGCAACTGACTGTATAAGAAAATATTGGAACAAAGGATTAAAAAAAACCAGGAATGGAAGTGGAGGTCAAAAGTTAATAACTAGGGATCCAAGTGGGGACATCAAGCAAAGGACGCTGGCCAGCACCCACTGTGCCTTGACCATATCTAAGGAGCCCACGGACACTATCCAGTGAACTTCTGCTCAGACATACGTATATGGATAAGTTTACAGCAAACAGCCCCAAAGTCACATAGGTTCCCCCACAGCTATTGCCAGCTGCCTGATTTGACAGACGGGCAGCTTGGTCAGGGCCAGAAGGAGGTTGATCAGAAGGTACCAGGGTTTTGTGGAGCTATGAACTGGGTATGATACTACGCTAGAAGACCTATAGTCTGACCCAGTAAATGGCATTTCTTATGTTCACATGTTCTTATATGCTGGCTGCTCAAAAGTAGGGCTTCATTAGGGTCTATCATACAGGCCTATGTGTGTGTTGACTATATACATAAGTAATTTCTCATTATTTATAACCACTTTACCTGGACAGTATATTATAAAAACTTTTTTAGAACAAGCACTAAACCACATGTCAACATACCATAAAAGGCTTCAAATACCAAGAACACCTGACATGAAGTTTTAATGTCCCCCTCCCCCACAAAAAAATAACCTTTTCTTCAGGACTCCATAATATGGAGCAACCAAACAAACTTTATTCAAAGTTTAAAGAATTTTACTTTTCTAATGACAGTCTAAAACCTATCTGGAGTAACTGGGTAATGAAAGAAAAGCACTATTAAATATACTTGGCAATAACACTATTATTCCTTTCAAAAACACTCGCTTCATACAAGAGATTTATGATGCTTGATAATAACTTTGGTTTCAGTGCAAAGTTATTTCCCTTCACAAATAAATATTTAGACAACAATTCTTCACAAAACAAAGCTACAGCAAGAACAGACAGACAAACCCTGAAGAAACCTAGATGAGAACAGAAATTAGATTCTTCACCTTTCTTTCCTCCTCTTTCTTTCTGCTAGTACACTTCAAAACTATACATCAAGTCAAAAATTTGAAATGCCCATTCTGTATTTTTCCTATTTATAATTTTATTTCTTCTTGTTAATATGCTTTTGCAGAATTTAACTAAATTAAATACAATTCATCTACCACCGGGGAGTCAAACTCATTCAGCCCTGTGAGCAGATGAGAGTCTCTGGGCTGGTCTGTGGGCCAGACTGGGCCACCCTGGGACACAGCACTAGCCTGGCGGGGGGCTGCCAGCCCCCCAGTGCTGTGGGGAGCATGCAATGGCCCTGCTCCAGGGCTTGTGCTGCAGGTGGCTCATAGGCTCTACTCAGCACTGTGGGTGCTGCTTGCAGCACAGGGTGCTGGCAACAGGGAACACGCTGCATGTGGCAGCCTGCCAGACCGGCCCTGCACACTGGCTCCAGGGCTGGTCCAGATCAGAAAGGATAAGATATCTGAAAGTAGTCAATACAAATATAGGCCTGAATGATGGGACCTAATGAAGCCCTACTTCTGAGAGACCAGAGTACAAGAACATAACAGCATAAGTGCCATTCACTGGGTCAGACCATAGGTCCAGCTCACCCAGTATCCTATCAGTCTAGCTCGTGTACCAGACTGGCTCCACATACCACAAAGGGCATATGAGGTTGATTCAAGGCCCTTGGGCCTGGTTATATGGCTCTGTCACCCAGATCCAGTCCTGTGGGCCGTATGTTTGACACCCTTGAGCTACCACATAGATGCATGTTGTCTTTGTTCTTAAAGTCTTGCTGAATGCTTTTCATCTTGAAATATAGCAGAGAAGTAGTCAGCACAAAGTAGTGGGGGCCAATCTTTCTGGCAGTTATGCTCCAAGTTAAGTTGCACTCCTTCCCCAAGTGATCCTCACCCCCTTGAGGATACAGTAGTTTGTTTCTCAAAGGAACAGGGCCTCAAGCTTCTGGCTACCCTCAAGAAGAGTATAGCAAAGGCAGGACTCTGCTGGAAGAGGAGCTGTCAACACCAAGAGCCAGGTTAACCCTTCCCTAGCCCCACAACTCCTGCAGTTTTACAGGGCTAACGAGGATCAAAAGCCCTGAATTGTGCATGCCAGCTGCAGGACCAGTGTTAGGTTAACCTAGCTCTTAGCAGTCACATCTGACACCTCTTCTCACATCTGTGGAGACTGAAGCCTCCCCCATCCCCTCCAATTTAGTGCCTCCCCTTACTGAGTACCTGGGGATCACCTATCACACAGAAGCTGCTTGTGCCACCTGTGTCATCCATGCCACAGATTGACCATCCCTGGTAAACAACCATAAATAAAATAAAAGTCAAGGGCGACAGTCATCCACAAAAATAAGCAACATTCACTCAGCTTAATTAGTATGTATGCACTGGTCACTAATTAACAAGCATCTTATACAATTATTCATTATTCTATTGCCGGGTAACATGGCCATATAGGTTAGCTTTTTGTTTTAATTAAACAATTCAATAGAAATGTAATATTTTCTTAAGAAAGTGCTGCCTGAACCTTAGATTATGATCTGAAAATAATAAATCTGAAGTTACAAGAATTCTTTTCTTTTAATACAAAAGCAAAAAATGACTGACATGTATATAATGATCACTGTCAAATAGGTGACATTTATTCAATATTATAGAACACATGTAATTCTAAAACAGAAGCCTAAGCAACCTTTGTTTTGTTGGTCTACATTTGTTCTTAGTAAATACCTGGAACAAACAAGTAGAAAAGGGAAAAATATCACCTTATTTCCAGCTATGACCCCTTCCTGCCTTATAGGAAAGAAAATGTTTACATGCATAAACAGAATCACAGTCTCTGTAGAAACAGGTTAGTGACAGAGAGAAGATTCAGTATGCACCTGAACCTTCCATAATCTTAGCAGCTGTAAGAGTGCATTTTTTTTCTTGTAACTGTTGCACACCCCAACCTCTCTGCAGTGTAGGTAATAAGATTAAACAAATTCTACTATTCATTCATACCCCGCTCTTGCTTAAGATTTCCTTGCCTTAAGGAACATCAATTCTCCTGTACAGCAGGAGTAAACAGCTGGAAAAAAAACCAGAGCATTGTGGTTTGTGCCAAGATAAGTTGCTATTGGCAGAAAAAAAGAATATATTTTCAAGCCCTGCAGCCATATAAAAGGCTGAAGAATCAATAGCATATGGAGAATCAATAGCATCACCAAATTATGAAAAATGTATTTTAATATCAGATTAATCTCATTTACCACAAGAAAATTCTACTTAAATCTGTAGTAAAGCAGGTACATTTAAACATTATGGAAGTTTCTTAAGAAAAAATAGAAAGCAGTAAGAAAGAATACTCTAAACTTCTGGTCTTTGGCCTCTCAAACAGAAATTACTAGCAGTTGTCATATCTGAATAGGTAGGCATTCAGCTTCATTCATGCTCCAATGCTACAAAAATGGATCTGCCTTCTGGAACCATGAATTATTACATTTTGCCAACTAGATGACAGAGCAATACAAGATCCAGTTATAATTTCCACAATTAAGTAGTGTATATATAACCACACTGAACATCTTTTCTGTATCTTCAAAGCCTTTAAATAATACAGTTATTTAGAAATGTCATAATAAGGTATAGCAATTTGTTGCTAAGTGCTGTGATCACAGGTTTCCCCCAAAGCTTTAGAAGAAAACCAGGACAATAAGTACTACTAGTATTACATGGCTTTCAGTAGCATCTAGATCAGTGATTCTCAAGTCAGGTTGTCACGGCACCAGGGGGCCCTTGAAATCCTTTCAAAGGTAACAATGCAACGTTAGCACTGTTAGGTGTGCAAACATGATTCACATGATAAACCCAGAGATTTGAAACAGGAATCCAAACTGTTATAAAAACATTCAGACCTGTTGTGGTCTTTGAGTTCTTTACAATAGAAGAACTGCTCTATTATTTTTCTTTAGTCAGAACATGAGTGAAAATTAAGAGTTGGCATTTTCAGAGGGGTGCCTTGAGTCTAAAAAATTTGAGAACCACTACTCTAGATGCAGTGAAATCAGAACCCTATTGTGCAGCAATTGGGTTCATAGAATTAGCACAATCATAAAAGACAGACTTTGCCCCAAATTGTTTACATCCTTCTAGAATAAAGACTTGGGTCCTGTCAGCCCTTTTTTCCTGGAATAGTCTTTGGATGATCTGAAACTAAAATATTATGACATCATGAAAAACAAGGGAAAAAAAAGCAAGAGAGAGAAAAAGACCAGACAAAAAACAAAATAAGTATCCACGCAGAATGTTCATGAAAAAGATCCCATGAAGGCTCCACACACCTACTGCAAACATTCGACCACAGTCTCAGGTATTTAAATGGCCCCACTAACATGCTACGCAAGTACCTCGCATTCTTCTGCGTATTTACAATCTCATAACTAAGGGGGGGCTTGGTGCAAAAAGCCCAACTGCAGCAGCAACTGCCACGCATGTCACACAGCTGCCTAGCTACATCTCTGTGTATTTACCTTCTAATAAATGTTGGAAGTCAGGAAATTGAAAAACAGACAAGGGTAGCTGTCCAAAGGCAGTGAAGTTTGTGGTTGAACCAGAAAATAAAATTAATGCTTTCTAACTCTTAAGCTAGAGACCTAACCATTAGGAATTCTGCTGCTTAGCTTATTTCACAGGGAGGGGGCTCAGATACAGTGATAAGAAGTACAACAAAATCTTTAAAAGACTGAAAGAGGGGGAAATTGTTAAGGCATCGATAACTTTCTTTACCTGTTAGTTTAACTGACACCCATTTAATCTCAAATGTCTCTCAAACATTTTGGGAGAAGAAATCTCTCAATTAAAAGCCACACCCCTACTTCTTCAATAAAAGACCAAGAAAGCTCCCACTCCTCCTAGTACCCAAGAAGACTTAGCAAAAAATAAGGAAGGAAAGATTAAGTTTCTTGGAATTTCTAAATTAAAAAACCTAGGGAAAAATAACTATTTACAATGGTGTCATTGGATCTTCTAAAAATCCAATGGGTAGGTAGTACGATAATTGAGAAACCTTGCCACTATGTGTTATCTTTTACAGAACAGAGGGTCCAATAAGTATGCAGTATAAAAGAATCAAAAAAATCAGATGTCAGTGTGGCAGGAGGCTTGGTGCTCCTGGCACCTTAAGAGTTGGCAGGATAGGGCTGAAGCAGCCTGGAGTTGTGGCCAGGGCTAATTTCTGGAATCATCTGACTCTGGAGGAGGATAAGCCCAGACTTTGAAAGGAGCCAGAAGTAACATCCTGGAGGCGGCTGAAGGAACACTGCCAGAGCAGGACGGCTGCAGCTCCTGAGTGCCAGCACAGAGTACAGCCCATAGCAGTTTAGAGGTTTGGGGAGGAACTAAGAGGAGGGGGTGGTTTCTAGGACCCAGGAAGGGATCCAGAGCCTAGACTGAGGAACTGAGAGTGTAGGACTAGAGAGGGTCCAGGAGTCTATTGAGCAACTGAGAGTGTGGGATCAGAGAGGATTCCAGGAGTCCAGAGAAGGGGCTGCGTATAAGGTAACATCAGTGAGTGAGGCACAGGGCATGGTGCAGAGATGGACTGGAGCTATGCAATTAGCCCATGAGGCAGTGGCCACAGATGCCTGGTGGTCATTTGAGAGAGCAATTCCAGAAGCCCTGGGGCAGCCTCCCTGATATAAAAGTAAAAGACATCAAGGCGTGGCGAGCGATAGAGAGTGAGGGCTGAAAGGGCTCCAGGTACTTCACAGCTCCCCCTGGACAGGCTCCCTGTCACAGTCATCATTATGGAAACCTAAAGCTAAGCTGAAGGTTAGGGAAAGACTGGAAAGTGAAAACCTCAAACTCCCCTTTTTGGCTGCTCTCACTCTTACAGGCAATCAAATCACGAGTTAAAGAAAATCTTCCTAGCACTTCAACAACTCACAAACACAGAACTGGATCTTGTCCACTGGTCCTGGTCACATGACAAGGGAAGGGAAACAAGCAGCTGTTGAATGAGACATAAGATTTCAATTCCTTATTGCTCCCAATTTAAAATATTTAAAAAAAAAACTTTTTGAAATAAGAGTCTGATTTTTTTTTAATCAAGCACAGTTGCTTGACTAAGCCAGTAGTACTGCTGTTTCTTTATTACATTCCCCTCATATTTTATACCAAAACCAGTCGCCCTGAGCATGTAACAAAAATAATTAGGAGAAAAGAACAAGTAGCTGGCTATGTTGCAAACCAGCTCTCGGCACTAGTTATAACAGAAAGGATTACATCCAACATACTTGCATATCAGCTGATGGTTTTGTAGGGTAGGAAAAAAACCCCCACACATCTATAAGTATATACACTCACTTATTTTTATTTTTTATGTAAGTCTAGATAAAGTTGTAAAAGAAAGAAGGGAAAAATACTTTGAACCATTTGCCATATTTTCCTCGTTAAAGTAATTCTTCCATTATCAGGGATTCGGCCAAGCCAGGACAAAATGGCTCAAAAGAAAATGTTGCTCATCATCTAAGAAGTCATTCACTTTTCAGTTCTTGTTATAATATAATTTGAAACCTACTCAATTTCGAAACTAAGTTAAAATGGTTTGTAGTTTTACACCTGACAGAGTCCCTTCCCAAATTTTATATTAAAAAAAAAAATCACATCTTTATAGCCTCTATTTCTTTTCCCACTTCCTGTTCCTAACTGTCTGTGCATTAAATACTGTCAAAAACACATAGTAAAACATTTTAAAATAAATTTTAATTTCTAATTTTTCAGCCATAGTACTTTTAGGTAAAAATATCCAGACAGAGGTGCAATATTTAAAATTGACAATGTCCCTTTAGAAGAAATTATCATCTATTCTCTGCTGGGTAAGTATATGTATAATAGGCACATTCCATTTGCTATGCCAATAGCCCCTTCTCTTGTATACTGAAAGTAGTTCAGCTTGAGCACTTCCCCAAAGTTCAAGCCCAGCAAGGTAGTCTTTCAAGCTGAAAACTCTGATGCCATTCAGGGCTTTTTAGAATGCTACCAGTACTGTAAACTACCTACTGAACCCAAAGGCAGTCAGTGCAGACCATGAACCACTGGCTGAAATTGCACAAGAAGTATGTTGCTTAACAGGTTCCCAGGTTCTGCATTAGCTCTCACTTCATGTTGCCCCAAGTATGTCATATTACAGTAAGCCAGTCAGGAAGAAAGACAAGCATGGATTATAAGTGTCAAAGTCCATTTTGAAAAGAAAAAATTATATAGTCTAAAAGTAGACAAGAATGGAAAAAGGCTAATATGGCTGCCTATCACTGAAAAATGGTCACCCAAAAGGTATCTGCACAGCCTCTGCCAATGCAAACATATGCTAGGCAGAGCAGATGCATGTCCTTAATTGGTAGGATAGATTACTTTTACCGTATCTCACAGCTGCTTTCATACAGACACATTAAACCCTACAGAGACTATTATCATCTCAATCCAGCTCTTCCATCTTACTTAAATTGGGCTTCAATCAATCAGTTTTCTCTGGCCTAGGAGATGAAATAATAGACATAGTATAGCTGAATGTAAGACATTCATCTTCAATCTGAATCACATGTGAAAAATCTATAGCTAGATACATCAGTACACTAAAAACATTACAACTCATGCTTCCTTGCTGAACTTCCTAGTGGCTTGGTGTAGGCCATTTGAGTAATGCAAAATGGAAACTTGGAGGCCACAGGTGAACATCCTCATGGTGAAACAATACCTTCTCTACACTCCACTCCCTGAGCTCTTAGATAAGTAAACACAACCAATTTTCACAACCCTCCACAGGAATGTTAATGCCCCTTTGTGTTCAATGATACTGAAGGGAGCAATAGGTTTAACACCATCAAAACAATCTTCATCTGGTGCTAGAAGTGCATGTACAACACAACAAAGCCAGCCTTTGTACCATGTTGGCTCTCTACCCAAACTGGCAACAATAAAGGAAATCTTAAGTATAAGAAATTGAGAGTGCCATCTACCCACAACTTTTTCAATGATTTTCAGTGTTAAGAGGCTATTCAACTTAGGTAGTAATGGGCCAGATTTTCAATGCTGGGGGAAAGGTTTTTTAAAAAGTATATTCAAGGTCTGTGCCTCTTTAGATTAAATGTAATGTATCCTCAGGTGTCAGTTATATCAGGAATTTCCACAAACATTAAAGTAGTAAAATAGAAAACTGCAGTCCAAAGAAGGCAAATGACTCCGGAGCTTCCAACCCCTCCATCACCACCAATTTCTCTTTCCATCCATGTTTGCTATATTATCACCTCTGTACTGCAAACGTAAGGACATAGAACTCACTGTTCTCATCAAAAGGATAGGCTGTGGTCCTGCCATAACAGTTGTTTGTCATATATGATTTAACTATGCCCACTTGCTCCTAATGTATTATACCAATTCACTGTCACTTACCCGATTTGCCATCTCACTGTTTTGCACTACTCTCTCCACTCTCCTATTTTCCTAGCTCACTGACCTTTCTATGGTTTTTTTCATCCCTGCTAGCACCAATAGATTTCCCTCTCTCCTTTCCCATCATAAACCTCTACTACAGTTCCCATAAGTTCTGCCCCTCCATTATGTCCTTCATAGCCTTCTTTAATGAAATAGCAGTACTTTCGGTCAAAAAGCACTCCCTTTTGCCTGCAGTTCAATTCAGACTGCAAGGTCTGTGGAGTAAAAACACATCTGTGCTACACACGTATATGGCACTACAGTATTTGGCACTACAGAAATCAACATGCTTGTGATGTATGCACTCATGAAGGGGTATACTTTTACGTCAAAAGATATATTCAAAGACAGGCACAATTAGATCGACAATATGGCTATTATTTATGTATTCTTTTAAGGACTGATTTTTTTATACAAGAAATCAAGGTTCTTCATTTAAAATGAACTTCATGAAACAATGAATTTTAGATACCTGCCAAAATGCTGTACTTGCAGTGCTTGGTAGTGAAAGATACTGAAAAGATCTATTCTTCTCCCTGTATTTGCTGTACATACCTGAAATCTTTTTAGACTTTCTGAAATGATAGCATATGCTACCCCAGAGAACCACATCAAGTAACTTCTTCTAATTCAAGTTCTAACTATGATGACTTGCTATCAACCTGCCAAATATGCAGTGTTCAGTTTCTTCTGTGAATCCAGTACTTATTTTTCCCAAATGCTTTTTCAGCTAGGTAAATATAACAACACTGCAAGACTGTTATAGGCTTTAAAACCCAACTTTTTCAGTGCCCAAACTGTTTAACACACATTTTGCAAAACATATAAGCTTCATGCACATGAAGTCAACTAGCAGGTTATCTAATAAATGATACACTAAATTAAGACATTTAATATTCCACTTTCTACTGCTTGCGATGCCGACAAGGAAGTTTTAAGTAATTCTGACACTGACAAAAATATGAAGTATTCCAGACGTTCTTTCATATCTATCATACCAGCTTAGTGTCATAGTTGTACATCCCCTATGGTAAGTTTCTGAATGCTAACTTGTATTGTACATATAACACTGATTCTTATTTTGCAAGTGTGGTCAAAACATATATCAGTGACAAGTGAAACAAGTATTATACTTCTTGCATTAAAAAAAAAACAGTACAAAATAAACACACATACCTTTCAACTGGTCAGCCACCACACTCTGACCAACTCGTTCAATCACCTTTCCATCCTCCATCTCGTAACGGTCATCCAAATATTTTGCAGTAGCTTCTGAAATATGGACTTTTCCAGCAACCCCCAGCTGCTCCATTAAATTGGCCAAGTTGACATCATTGGACCACACATCAAACTTAAACCTCCTCATCCCCAAAATACCACACAGGACTGTCCCAGTGTGAACACCAACTCTCATGTTCACCATTTCTTTTTTCTCTTGGCAAAACTGTTCAATGGCTTTAATCATACCCAAACCCATCTCAATGCAGCAATAGGCATGATCTGCTCGGGGCTCTGGACATCCGGCTACACAGTAGTAACAGTCTCCCAAAGTACTTATCTTCTCACATTTTGTATCCTCACACAAACGGTCAAAGCGGCCAAATAGGTCGTTCAAAAGCCCCACCAGAGCATGGGCAGATTTGTTTGCACTCATTTTAGTGAAGCCAACAATATCTGCAAACAAAATACTCACTTGCTCTATCTGCTGCATTTTAAAAGGACGGAAAATAATGGGAGTTTTCTGTATGGAAGGTTTTTTCTTTCTGCTTTTGGGGCTTGAGGTGGAATGACGTTTAACGGAGTTCTCACTTTCGTCATCCCCTTGTTTCATTAAGTCATCAGCTATTATCCTTGGCATTACAGAATGAATCATCCTCTCTTTCAGGGCTTTCTCTACTTCCAAGTCTTTTCCATGCATGATTGACTGCCCCACTTTTAGGAATGTGCTCCTTGATCTGACTTCAGACATGATAAATAAATGAATGCCAATAGCATGGATGCAAATGTGAAGTAAGGTTTTACTCATCAACTGCTCCCAATAAGCTGCATTGGCTTCAATGGGCGTAAAATTATATTCAACACGGAAATGATAACCAAAGGTTTCAAAAAGGACTGAGTACAACAACCCAAGGAACAAGCTTAAATACAAGGGTAAGTGCATCACTGTGTAGAGCAACAAGAGCACTTCAATACACATAGAAAAACTGCCTACTTGAGAAAGAGAAGCATCTGCAGTTCTTGCAAGAGAAGTATGATTGGACATGTCACCTCTCCCTGACAGAGTTGTCAGAGCTTGAAATTGAGGAGCCAGAGTCAAAGTAAAAACCAAGAGAGTGAGGATCAGTGAGGTCCAAACATAATGGCGGGCATAAGTCTGAGTGAAGGTGAACATAAAAAATGCTATGCAGACCAAAAGGAAGCCCAGAGCTGGCATGGTGAAGACCATTAATTTCTCTTGCATGTGGATGCTGAAGTAGATGCCCCAGACCAGGCAGGCCACCCCAATGTAGAAGAGGGCATAGCGAAACCGGCGCTGTGTCTGGGGGAAGCACCTCTCCATACAAGCCTCCTCCAGGTTGTTGGAGTCGAACTTGGGGTTCCACCACTTGGACGAGGCCCTCTCAAAGAGCTGAGGCACCTTCTTCTGCCTGCGGAGACCAGAGCTGCTGCTTGCCCCTCCTCCAGCTGCCCGGCGGGGGCCTCCCGACTCCCCGGAGCTGCTGCAGCTGGAGGAGATGCTGTACTTGCAGTGCTTGGCAGAGGTGCAGCCCTGGTGCTGCTTCGGGTTGATTCTGACCGTCACGCTGTTGCTGTCTCCGCTGGAGTCGCAGCTCACCTCGGTGCTGTGGTGATGCAGCAGCTGCTGGTGCGGCGGGGAAGCCATGTTGTCAGCTCCTCCCGAAGCGCTGGGGTGGGGGGGGTGTTGTCTCTCCAAAGCACACTCGGGATCGGGATCGGGATCGCGATCCCTCAACTTCCTGCGGCGCGGCGGCTCCTCGGGGCCTGGCGTCTCGTGCCTCACGCGGGGCAGGACAGATGCGAGCCCGGGCCCCGGGCAGCCCCGCGTCCTCCCGTCCGAGGCTCCATGGGCCGCGCCCG
>NW_017729002.1:17731183-17733648 GCF_001723915.1 Gavialis gangeticus
GGGGGCCAGGCGCAGCAGCACGAGCACGGGCACAGGCACGCGCCGGCGGGCGAGGAGCGGCTCAGGGGCCACTCGTGTGCCCGGCATCGGCCCCGCTGACGGGGGAAGCGGCTGTGACGGGACCTGGGCTCGCCTCCTGCCTGCGGCGGCCGGGAAAACATCCTCCTGCTCGGGAGCTGGACGCCAGGAGCTCCCCGGCGAGAGGAGCCCCCTGCGCCGCGGCCACGCAGCCGCTGTCCCGCCAGGCCGGACGCCTCGCGCAGCTGCCGCACGCTGCCACGGGAGCCGCGGCCCGGCTGGTTTGCCTGGAAAGCAGGGGAGGGGGCACAACCATCCGGCACATCCGCAAGAGGCTGCGAGGTTCAGTTCAGTAGGGTTTGGGTAACGTCTCCTGCTAATCTGGACCGTGTTGCACCATGTGAAGTGCTCTTTGATGCGATGTAGGTGCACCCAAAACCACTCTGCTGCCTGCACGAGTCGCCATTTCCCTTGTTCGTGGCTGTCACCCAGCTTCGCAGGACAATTTATATAAATATCTCCGTGCTACTGAATGACCTCTCCTGAACCTGTTGTTCCTTCCCAGAAACAGCAAAGGGCTGTCTTAGAGGCAGTAATTTCTTCAGCAAAGAAAAGGAATTAGATTTTATTTTTCTGGTTAAACAAAAGCGGTCAGGAATAGGTCAACCTTCTCAGAACAGAGAAATACACCAGGCTGTCACTCACCTTTCAAAGTGTCGGGTCTGTGTTGGGGGAGGGAGAGTTCTGCTTGTTTGGGGGGTTTTCCTGGTCTTTATTCCTTTTTTTGCTGACACTTGTTCTGTTGTTTTCCATGTGTTTCCTTTTTGCTTTCTTTAGTGGAAGATGGTGAAATCTGAAAGAGAGCATTCAGCATCTGTTTACAGTAGAAGGTATCTGACTCAATCAGACAAGCAAAGCTTCCTTTGTGCACTGAGGAGCCTCCGTTTTTCTTTTACATCCATGTTGCTGCTTTTTATACACACTACCCAGATTCCTTCCTCAGGGTCTGTTTCCCTTCTCTCTTGGCCTCAGAGGGACTCTGCTGTTGTCACCGTGCTTTCTACAGACCACTGTCTCTCGCTACAAATGCTCAGATTTTAACTGCCATGACTTGTTTGGATCATTACATTTAATTTCTTCAGCTACTAAAGAGACATCACTCAAAACATTCTGCCTTATTCTGATCCTCATGGTTGTTGACCCTAAAAACCCATGCCATGTTATATAAATAAGTATATGTATCTGGACCCATTAAACTGGGGGTCAGACCTGATGATCTGTTTTGGTCCCTTCTGACCTTAAGCACTATGATACTATGAACTCTCAGCAGAGCTCTTCCTGCCTGTAGTGACATTTTTTTTTCAATAAACAAAAGAATATGGATCTTTTTTGCATGGTAAACAAAATGCATGTCAACAACCAATTTAACCTTTTTATATCCATGTTACGAGAGGGTCAACTGGAAACTTGCATACAACTGAATTGAACAAAATGGACAAAAAGTATCTGACTCTATTCCCCTTACCCACAGTTCCCTGAATTCTGTTATCTCTTTGTCCCAGATCGTTCACATTTTTCCCTCCCCCACCAAGTTCTCTGCTGTTTTCACAGTACTTTCTTCATTTTTCCCTTCTCTTTCCATCTTCCATTTCCAATCATCACCCTTAAATATTTCCCCAAAACTCAGTTCCACCTTCAAGTCCCAACTGCCCAATTCCAACTTGTAGTTGCAAATCAGTCCCAATTTTACTCCTAATTTCTCAGTACCCGGTTCCACTTTCAGCTAACCAGTTCCTAAATGCCCAGATCCCAGCTCCTGACTGTTGTTCCTATATACTCCATTCCCAAATATTCTTAGCAGCCTGACACCCATCTTCACAGATGCTCAGCTCCCACTTACCAATTCTCAACTAACCATTTCCTGTTTGCTTCCCAAGTGACCAACTCCCTTGGTCACTCTATAGCAGTACCTTATTGTCCCAACTTCTGTTCCTTGTTCTGTGAAAGGAAATCACCCAATAAATCTTTATTTGAATAGCAAGACAAAATAATATTATAATACAGTCACCTTTTATTATTTTAATAACTCTAGAATTACAGGACAGCAGAATATTAAAATATTATTTACAAAACTATGCTCTTTTGTGAGGCATTTAGATACCAGGCTATAGCACAAGGCACAGCAAGATTAAACTATTACTATAATTATTTAATACTAAAACCAGTAATAATTGTAGTAATAATAAAAGGAGGGTTTATTGCTCTATCTAATCTTCCCTAATCAATCAATATTTTTCAATGAGTTCTGCCTACAGGGGTTATTACTCTTATTTAAACCCAGTTATCAGAGAAGGCTGCACTCAGGTCAAACTGCAAGGAAGTCCTGTGGCTTTCTCCATTTAACTCCATCCTGGTGTTGCATAAATTGCTGATTTTATCCCCTGGAG
>NW_017729002.1:17733659-17736283 GCF_001723915.1 Gavialis gangeticus
GAAACATAGAGAAAAGTATCTATTTTCGCTACACTGGTAGGTTTACTCAAAAATACTGGGAACAGCTAGAATTTGTGCATGCTTGTCATATTCACATCTTTACCTCATGCATGAAAATGATACAATTTATCTTGCAGATCTGGAATGACTGAGAAATTCTTCTAAAGATTATGGAGGAATTTGGGGTAAAAATAAATAACAAAACCTGATACCAGTATCATAAGTTTAATCAATATTCTATTTCCTACAGCATCTCTTTGTGAGCAGCTGAACTGGATATAGACATATGTGTATTTATTAGTGTAATTTACAATCCTGCAAGATATATATGCTGTTGTAGAGATTATGGGGTGTGAGATATGAAGATCAAACACAGCTAGTGATTGAAAAGGGATGCTATTTTGGGAGGAGTTTGTGTTCTGTGATGCCTTTTCCAGCCTTCTCTGGAGGTTGTTAATAATTGCCAGCCCATACTAGCAGCATTTCTTTAATAGTTTCCTTCATCTAAGATGGGTGAAACAACTCCTCCAAGTACTGGGAATACAGAGGTCTGGAATAGTTGTGAAGGTCTGAGTTTCTTGATTCTTATGGTATTGGGCATGTGAAGACATGGTGAAACAAAAATGCCTGGAAAATGATTTCATCCATAACTATTTCTCAGTAAACTGGGTTGTCAGCACAGAAGAATCCTGGCCTGTTATAAACTGGTCGGGGGGATCAGCAGGCATTGGGGGAGTCACTGTTCCCCTGAGCACCGCCAGGAGTGACCAGGAATAACGGTCACAAGCTGGCAGAGGGTAGGTTTAGGTTAGACATCAGGAGACGCTATTTTATGGTCAGGGTGGCTAGGGTCTGGAACCAACTTCCAAGAGAGGTGGTGCAGGCTCCTAACCTGGGGGGTTTTAAGAGGAGGTTAGATGAACACCTTGCTGGGGTCATTTGACCCCAGTACTCTTTCCTGCCATGGCAGGGGGTCGGACTAGATGATCTGCTAAGGTCCCTTCCGACCCTAGAAACTATGAAACTGAAATTTTGCCGCCATTGAAGCCAGTGGGAATTTTCCACTGATGTCAGTAAAATCAGGATGTCATCCCTTTCTTAGGTCCAGAATGACGAAGTGTCAGTGGTAAATAACTTTGAATTTTCATGATGTGAGAAAGGAGAAGGCCCCTGACTTTGTTTATTACTTAATCTGCTTAATAACATTTTGAACTAACATTCATTGCAATTATCTAAAACTGGGTACCTTGAACCAAGGGGCATTTGCAGGATGCGTAGCCATGCTTCCTGTGTCCAGCCTTATGACTAGGTTTCCCAGAACTAAGAGAGCATGTCTGTCTTCTACATGAACCCTGGGCTGAAATTAGGAAGGGTGGTTTTAGTTCACCAGTCATCCATCCATCCATTGAAGTCCTGAGCTGATTAAATTCCTCAGTTCTGCAGCAATGAAATCACTGAGGTTAATTGTCCTTGGTGATTTTAATTTTCATGCTGACAATGAATATTCTGAGTTGGGTCAGGACTTCCTGATGACCATAGGATTTTTTAGGATGTTTGTAGTTCAACACATACAACTGGCCGTGGTTCCAGTTTGGGATTGAAGTCAGGCAAGTGGTTACTATATATATGTCACAGACCAGCCAGTGCCTTCTGAATACTGAAGTTGTGACACATGTCCCTTATCGAGATAAAGAGAGGTTAATGATACAAGAGGATTTTCAGAATGTTTTGAGGGATAATGTTTAAAACAAAGGTCTCTTGGGCCATTGAGTCCAGTTATCTATGTTTACAGGCTTGTTAACCAAAAGACTCCTCAAAATTATCACTTTGATCCCCCAGGCAGGGAGCAAAATCAGTCTTGCAGGAGACCAGTAGATTCTCTGAATCAGCATTGAATCTTCAGATTGGGATTCAGCCTAATCAAATCAGGGACAGTGATCCAAATCAACTAATCAAATCACTGTCCCTGATTCAGGCCAAATCCGAACTGAATAGGGCCCATTTCACACTCCCCTAGTTAGCATAGTTGTGGGATGTCATTAAGCGATTTTATGGATGCTGAGAACTGAAATATTAGTTGCCTGCAAGTATAAAATGGTGGCATGATAGCAGAGCACTTAGTGTCTCACTAGCATGAGTTAGAGCCTCACTCCAGGTGTTGCTGAAGAACATCTTTATTTATTTAGATTGACCCTGCTGTAAATAGGTAGCTGTTCATTCAGACTGGAAAATGAATGTAGTTGGGCAAGAGCTACATTACACATTTCTGTACAATTGGCTTCAGATAGTGTTATACCTTTAATACTACTAGTCCAATAGGCTACTTAGGTTCAGGTAGACCTTTGACCTTATTTTACACCCAAAATACAAGAAACCCATAAGAAAGTTAGAGGGGCATTGCTGAGTATTGCCAGCGGTGGGTTAGGGGGGAGTGCAGTGGAGTGCACACGTGGGAGACGCAATGGAAGTAGACAAGTAGGGCAAGTCCAGACAAGCCCGCATGTGCCTCTTGCTGCATCTCAAAGCAGTTTGAGACGTGGCAAGAGGCACACTGGAAACAAAAGAAGTTCCCTGCCCTGCATACTTGCAGCGCAGGTTCAAAATTTGATACCCTCTTGAGAAGC
>NW_017729002.1:17737138-17738794 GCF_001723915.1 Gavialis gangeticus
CCCCACAGAGTTTCCCCCACACCCACAGTCCCCCCACACTTACCCACACACCACATCCCTCTACATCCACCCACTCATCCTCTCCACACCCCTTCCCACCTCACTCCTGAAAACCTCACATCCCCCATCACACACGCAGTGTGCCCAGCTGCCAGACACATTGAGACCTGCTGGCAGGAGCTGTGGCTGCAGGGGCAGCTGTCCCCACATACCAGTTAGTGATGGGGTCGGGAGGAGCTCTAACTGTTCTATGATAAGAAAACTAAAAGCAAACATCAAAGCAGGTAGATATTTAAAATTTATTTTATTATGATGATGGAGACACTGGTAGGCTTCCAAATTGCTTTAACGTTGTAAATATACCAATAAAAAACATTGTCCAACTGATTTCTCTCTCTCTCTCTCTCTCTCTCTCTCTATATATATATATATATATTCTAATATTATAAAAGCCTAAGTCTGTCTGTCTGTCTGTTCGTAATGCTTTATTCATGCTCTGATTGGCTGACAAATAGACAATCAGAGTGCGAACAAGCATTCAAATAGGTGCTGGCAGTGGTGGAATGCCCCCATGATGGTCGGACATGGCGGATGGGGGTGGGCCTTGCCCCCTCCCACCCTGCTTCCTGGAGGCAGGGGCAACGGAGCAGACGGAACAGGGGGGCAGCGCTGGCCTCGCCCTGTACTCCCTGCAGGTGGCAACAATGAAGTGGAGTGGAGGGGGGGGCCAGGCCAACAGAGCTGATAGAGACTTAAGCCCCTGGCGGTTGTGCGGGTCCTGTGTCTGCACTGGTGGTGGTTGTCTGGGAGGGAAACCCCGGGCGGCAGCAACTCCAGGCACCAGGTCAACCCAAGGCATTCCTATGGGGACGTTCAGAGCCCAGGTCAACCCAATGCATCCCTATGGGGACTTTTGGACCCCAGGTCAACACCATGCAAGTCAATGGGGCCTTGCAGGCACAATGTCAACCCCAGGCAAGCCTATGGGGCCTTTCAAGCTCCTTGAAGCTGATGGCAGGGGTGGCACAGGGGGGAGTGGGGTTGGGATGCCAAGGGGCAGGGCAAGGCCACCGGCTCTGGCCTCAGCCCGACCCTCCTTCCTTCCATCATTGACACTTGCAAGGCCCAGTGCAGCGGTGATGGGAGAGGAGCGGGCCCAATGTGGGCTGGGGGAATAGCGGGCGCGCTGCAAGGGCAGTGGCAGTGATGGTGAGAGGGTAAGGGAGGAGTGGGCCTGGGCCTGGGCCTGGTGCGGCTGGGGAAGAGGACTGAGCCCAAGCTGGGGGAGAAGCCGGCCCACCACGGCGGTGCAGGGGAGCAATGGGCCCAGCCTGACATGGCAGTGGCTGGGGGAGGGGAGGAGTGAGCCTTCACCCCTCTCAGGCCTGGGCCCGCTCCTCCCCCACCCCTCTCTCCCCCTTTGGCTCCAAGCCCACTCCTTCCATTTCCCCACTGCCACTGGGTTGGCCCAGGCCCGCTGCTCCTTCCACTGTGGCAGCCTGGCTTCTCCCCACCTTCAGACCCAGTCCTCCCTCACATTAGGCCTAGACCCACTCCTCCCCTCCCCCTGCAGCAGGGAAGGTGAGAGTGGCCCCAGACCCCAAGCAGCAGGAGGTAAAAGGGGAGTGGGCACAGACGTGTGTGTGTGTGTGTGTG
>NW_017729002.1:17743794-17750805 GCF_001723915.1 Gavialis gangeticus
GTGTGTGTGTTTGTGTGTGTGTGTGTGTGTGTGTGTGTGTGTGTGTGTGTGTGTGTGTGTGTGTGTGTGTGTGTGTGTGTGTGTGTGTGTGTTGGAACTCAACCCCAAAGGGGAGTAGGCGCAGACGTGTGTGAGAGATGGAACTCAACCCCAGAACACAGCCAGGCTCAGAGAAGTGAGAGGGCCCCAGGACCCCAAAGCTGCGGCATTGAACCTTGCTCCAGCCTGCCTGTGATTAGAAGCTGCGATTAGTAATAGGGAGAAGACAGGCCTGGTATGCTTTTCCCTCTGTGAGGCAGAGGGACCTGTGTAAAGGAAAAAGGGTCATAAGGGAGACTTCCCTAGGAGGGTATGGTGTCAGTCTGGGAAGACTCTGCGGACAGTTAGCTGAGAAAACAGCCTGGGACTGGATGGGTGATAAACCAAGGGTTGTTTCAGTTATCAGCACAAGGGGCTGTGTGTAGGAATTGGTGAAAGGTGCTTTTGGGGAGAGGGAACCCTGTGTTTCTTTTGCAGATAAAACAGACAGCTCCTCTTTCACATGCAGGCTGTAGCAAAGAGCAGAGGCGCCAGCAATGTTACTATGTTGCTAATGTAAAGGACAGCTGATGTGGACCCTGCAGCTGCTAAAATTCACTTGAGTCTCAAGGTTTAAGCTGGGGAGTTGTACTTAGGGTGTTCTTTATTCAGTTGGTATAAATTGTTCCTAGTTCCTTCATACCCTGGCTTTGACAATTAGATTATTGTTATCCTGATTTGATATTAACCTCATTCATATGTTGACTGTTTTGTAAATAATTGTGTAAATAATTAGACTGTATGTACTCCAGCATGTGGCGAAACCACAAAAAAGCACTCCACGGAGAGGTGGGCTGGGAGGTTGACTGAGGCTATTGTGGAAGAACATCTATTTTGGGGTATTTTAAAGAGTGAATTTGGGATTTTTTTTACCAGAGCTTTCGCAGTTTTTAAATAGGGAACACCAGGATTCCTGCTAGTGAGGCAAGTGGCAGGATCCAGGCAAAGGAGCCTGCTAAGGCTAGCACCCAGGACCCTGCTAGAGGTGGCTGACCTCTTCACCACTTGGGGTGAGGAGGACATGTTTTGACAGTTCAAAGCAGGCCTCCACACTGAGAGCATCTTCCCGGCAATAGCTGCCCAGATGGCAGGGCAGCGGTGCACATTGCAGTAGTGCTGCACAAAGTCCAACTGTGGAGCCACAGCCTTCTGGCAGCTGGCCCAGAAGTGCAGATGCCTCTCCTGCAGCCATGCAGTCCCCACCCACGTCTGGCAGGTGCACAGCCTTGGGGCCACATGCTGTTGCAGGTGGCAGCAGGTCATAGCCAGGCAGCAGCCCCCACTGCCAGACTGCTGCAGTGGGTAGAGGGTGCAGGGAATGCTTGGTTAGGGCTGCTTCAGTAGTCCAGCTGGCACAAGGGGCTAGTGTTCCCAACTACCAATTGGCCAGGCCCCAGAAGCTCCTGTCTATTTGTAACATATAATTACCATGGGTCCGAAGGCCCACCTCGCTGACTAATAGCCCCTATTGTATGTGGGCTAATGGATGAAAGATACGACAGAGTTCTGGGGACAACAAAGGCAACAAACAGGGTGGGAGTGTTGTGTGGGTCAAAGGGTCAAAATGTGAAAATGAGTGCTCCTGAGGGGGACATGAAGGCCTCACGCATCATGAGCATCACGCATCATGGGTAAACCCATGCATTGTACCAGCGCAGCAGGGTCCACCCACACCTGTTTATCCTAGTGTAGGAGGTCTCCAATATGGGTGACACCACCCAGGGCTAGCCTCTTTTGCAACCAATGCACCTGCACTGTTGGCACCTCTAGCTGGGGGTTCCAGAAGGGCTTGATAAGCAGGTCAGCGCCCTGGGAGTGTTGCATGGGACCTGGAGGCAGAGAACATCTCCTAGGCCCAGAGGAAGTCGTGGTAAAACTCTAGCAGCCCTTGCAGGTCCTGTAGAGCGAAGCCCTGCAGACTGAGGAGCTCCCAGTCATACCAGAGCCCTCAAAAGTGGTGGAGGAAGCTGTGCCCCAGGTTGCCCCATTCTGCATGGCTAACAACACCGTATAGCAGTTGCTGCAGGGCCTGAAGGCCGAACATCATGACCTGGCTGTGCAGAGAAACCAAGTCTTAGGCCGCCCTCCCACAAGGGGAGGCTCAAGATTTCTGCAGTGACCTAGTACTGTCCTGGCCAGAAAAACTCTGATTGATTTCACTATCCAACGCAGGCTATCAAGGGCTTACACCAAGGCTAATGCCTGTGACTTCAGAAGGGCCAACTTCAATGAGCTTAGGAGACTAGTGGGGGAGGCACTGAGGGCCCAGAAGGTAGAGAAGATGGGAGTCCATGAGGGATGGTTGTACCTTAAGGGGGCAATCCTCCAGGCCCAAAGGATAACAGTCCCTGAGAGAAGCAAGGGGGGTAAGAGTGCTCAGAAACCCCTTTGGCTCAGCAAGGGCATTCAGCAATGCCCGAGGACTAGAAGGGGGGCATACAACCAGTGGAAAGGAGGAGCTATCACCAAGGAGGAGTACTCCTTGGCCCATGTGTGTAGGAGAGCTATTTGGAAGGCCAAGGCAGAGATGGAACTCAGGCTACCGTCCAGGATTAAGAACAACAAAAAGTCCTTTTTCAAGTACATTGGCAACAAGAAGAGGGCACCAGGCAATGTAGGGCCCCTTCAAGATGCAAATGGTAATCTTGCGGCTACACCAGACAAGCTGATTTTTTTTAACAGTTTCTTTGCCTGTTTTCTTTAACAGGGACTGCGACATTCCACCTACCAGAGGTAGGGACAATCTCAGGGATAGCTCTGTCAGGCCTTCAGTCAGCGCAGATGTAATTAGGGATCTTCTGGAAGGGCTAGACATTTTTAAGTCTGCAAGTCCAGATGCCCTCCACCCAGGGGTGTTGAGGGAGCTGGCAGGGGTCACCACGGAGCCCTTGGCCTGGCTGTATAAGCATTTGTGGTCATCTGGCTAGGTTCCAGGGGATTGGAAACTGGCTAATGTGGTCCCAATTTTTAAGAATGGGAGAAGGGAGGACCCAGGTAACTATAGGCCTGTAAGCCTCATCTCGGTGCTCGGGAAGATCTTGGAGAGAATCATCAAGAAGCACATCTGTGGGGGGGCAGCAGGGGAGATCATGCTCAGGGGCAATCAGCATGGGTTCATCAAAGGCAGGTCCTGCCTGACCAACCTGGTTGTCTTTTATGACCAGGTGACTAAATCCTTGGATGACAGTGTCACTGTGGATGTAGTCTTTCTAGACTTTAAGAAGGCCTTTGACACTCTCTCTCACCCCATCCTTACTAAGCGACTGTGGCATTGATGCCTACACAATTGGATGGATAAAAAATTGGCTGATGGGGTGCACCAAAAGCATAGTGGTGGACGGGTTCTACTCAACCTAGCGAAATGTGAGGAATCCACAGCATACATACAGGCTGGGGAGTTCCCCCTCTTGAAGGCACAGAGGCAGAATGCGATCTTGGAGTCATCATTGACTCCAAAATGAACATGAGCCATCAATGCCAGACCGCAGCCAGCAAGGCTAGTCATACCTTGTCATGCATCCAAAGATGCATCTCAAGCTGGTCCAGAGAGGTGATACTCCCCCTTTATGCGACTTTGGTCAGGCCACAGTTGGAGTACTGTGTCCAGTACTGGGTGCAGCACTTCAAAAGGGATGTGGCCAACCTGGAGAGGGTTCAGAGGAGAGCCACCTGCTTGGTGAGAGGGCAGTAGGACAGGACCTATGAGGAGAGACTGAGGGACCTGAACCTGTTCAGCCTCAGCAAGGGGAGGCTGAGGGGGGACCTGGTGGCTGCCTACAAACTCATCAGGGGAGATCAACAGCAAATAGGTAGAGCCCTTTTCTCCCCAGCACCACCTGCGGTGACGAGGAACAATGGTAATAAGCTGATGGAGGATAGGTTTAGGTTAGAGATCAGAAGGCAATATTTTACAGTTAGGGTGGCCAAAATCTGGAACCAACTTCCCAGGGAAGTGGTCCTCGCCCCTACCTTGGGCAAATTCAAGAGGAGGTTGGATGATCACCTGTCTGGGTTCTTGTGAACCCAGCATTCATTCCTGCCTGTGGCAGGGGGTCAGGCTAGATGATCTATTCAGGTCCCTCCTGACCCTAGCTACTATGAAACTATGAAACTCCAGTGCCTGTCTCTGGAGGCTGGCCCGGACCTCTGGGGGCACCAGCAGGGTGTGGAAGTGGTGCCAGAGCATGGAGAGGACTGGCTGGTTCAACACCAGCAGGGAGAGACATGGCAGCAGTCCCACCCATGCCCGGATCTGCTCCAACCTCCCTTGTATCTGGCTGATGCCAGTTCTCTGGCAAGGAGGGGTTCATGGGGTAGACCCCCAGGTACAGCAGCGAGCCCACGCTCCAGCAGATTCCATTGAGTGATGGGGAGAGTGAGTACACCTGCCACCTATCACCCACCGTCAGGCCAAAGCTCTTGATCTAGCTGACGGGCAGAGGAGGCTGCTGAGTACAACGCCTTGGGGGCCCCCACCTATGCCAGGTATCCTGGGTCCTGGACTGTGAGGAGTACATTGTCAGCATATGCTGACAAGACCAGCTGCATTGTCAGATCCCAGAGCACCAGCCCTGCCACCTGCCTCCACAGGAGGATGAGGAAAGGCTCAAAGGCCACAGCATACAGCTGGCCTGACAGCAGGCAGCCTTAACACACCCTTCACCTGAATGGGATGAGCTGTCAAGGTCCAGTTGAGCTTGAACAAACACTCTGCAGAGGCATACAGCACCTGAAGAGCCCACACAAAGTAAGGCACGAAACCAAAGGCCTGCAGCATGCCTGTGAGGTACCCATGATCCATCCCTGTCAAACGCCTTCTCCTGATCAAGGGACAGGAGGGCAAAAGACAGGCTATCCCGGTGCACTATTTCCAGGAAGTCCCAAACCAGGTACAGGTTGTCAAAGATGGAATGTCCAGGCACTGTGTACATCTGGTCAGGATGGATTATGTCCACCAGCATGGACCACAGGCGCAGCGAGATGGCCTTTTCTGCCACCTTGTAGTCCATGCAGAGGAGGGACATGGAACACCAGTTCCTCAGGTTGTGAGGATCCCCCTTCTTTGGCAGGAGGGTGAGCACAGCCCTCCAGCATGACAAGGGGAGCTCCCCACTTCTCTTGGATTTGGCCCAGATGGCAGCAAAGTCTGGGCCAAGGACATCCCAGAAGGCCCGGTAGAACTCCATGGTCAGCCCATGGATGCCCGGCATCTTGTTGCCAGGCATCAGGCAGAGGGCAGCCAAAAACTCAACCAGAATCAGAGGAGCCTCCAGCCAGTCCCAGTCACCCATGCTGACCTGTGGGAGTCCCTCCCACAGGGTCCGACAGGCTTTGGCATCAGTTGAATCCAGGGAGAAGAGCTCTTTGTAGAAGGCTCATACATGCTGGTGCATCTCACTTGGATCCATAAGGGGGGTGCCATCACCTGCCAGAAGGCAGGTGATGTACTTCTTGGAACCCCCGCCTCTTCTTCAGGGCATAGAGGAAGCAGGAGCCATGGTTCATCTCCCAAAGAAGCTGAACACGAGTAGACAAATCCACCGCAGGCGCGGTGATCGTCCAGAGTGCAAAGCTCTTCCCACTTCTCCTGACACTCTTCACAGAGGAATGGGTTGGTTGGGTCAGCAGCCAGGCACCTCTCCAACTCCAGCACTTCATGCTCAAGCTACTCCCGGACCGCTTAGCTCTGCTGGGTGTGCCCCCAAGCATAGCCGCAGCAAAAAAGCTGGATGTGCACCTTCCCCACATCCCATGATTTCTGAACCAAGGGGACAGCTGCCCATTGCTCCCATCAGGCCAGCCAGAACACCTGGAAGGCCTCTCTGAAGCCCACATCCTCCAGCAGGTGGGCATTAAATGCCAGTAGGCTGACCCCAGATGCCTGGGCTCCAGTGTGGTCTAGGCCCAGACAAGGTGGTGACTGCCGAAGGGGGTCAGCTGGACACCGGAGGAGTGGGCCTGGGCAGAGTGTGGCAATGAGATATAAATTTAGTCCAACCAGGAGTGGCATGCCTGTTTCTTCCCTACCCTCATGTAGGTGAAAGCATGGGTGCTGTTAGGGTGACAGGTACACTAGACGTCCACCAGGGACTATTCTGTCAGGATCTCTCCAAGGACGCCCACAATGGCTTGGTTCCGCTCCCTGCCTGGCCCTGCACATCCAGGGTGACATTAAAGTCCCCACTAAGGACCAGGCATTCACAAGGATTGAGGGTGCCAATATAAGTGGCCACCTGGCAGAAAGCAACTCCAGGTCCTTCACAGGGGCATACATCTTCAAAAGGTTCAGGACCATACCCTGCAGTTGGACCTGGAGGTGCAGCAGGTTGCCCGGCACCATCTCAACATCTTGGAGAACCTCCAGCTCCAGGCCTGCAGAGAACAGAGTGGCCACCTCACAAAAGGTAGCTGAAAAGTGACTAAAAAAAAACAAAAACAAAAAAACCCCACAAACCTGCCTACCCACTCCAGCCTCCAGTTAGGCTTATTGGCCAGAATCATCAGGGTCTTGTGCAAGAATACCACAGGGTACACCCCCTCCTGAAGGAAGGAGAGCACCCAGCATCTCCAGAGACCCTTCCTGCAGCTGTGGATGTTGAGGGTCATGACCCTAAATGACCTCATGGCTGGGGAGGTGGAGTAGACAGTTCCACAGGGGGCCTCACATGCCTCAATGCCCAGCTTGGGGCATGCTGGCTCACACAGCACCCTCCCATAAGTGTAGGGCATCTACGAAACTGCAGGCCTGCCTATCAATCCAGGCATTACAGTGCTTGGACGCTTTGCCTTCCCCCACCAGCACCCTTGCAGTGTCGAGGACACTGTCAAAATCTTCCCAGTGGTCCAAGGCAAGCTGCACCTTGCTAGTAGACCACTGGGTGTACTCAAGGTCAAAAATAGATTCATAGATTCATAGATTAAGGGTCGGAAGGG
>NW_017729002.1:17750816-17751931 GCF_001723915.1 Gavialis gangeticus
CTTCAGCTTGCCCTTCCTCTGACCCCATTCTGCTGGCAAGTAGCCAGCAAGTAGCTCACTTCTGGGGATTGCTGGAACTGAGTGGTCTGCAGGCTCCACAGAGCCTGCCAGTTCTCAGGCATCCTCTTCCTGGTCCTGGGACTCAGCAGGTTCCTTCGGCACCATCTGAACCAAAAGGTCCACTAAGACCCCAGACTCTGGTTGGGATTGGGAGAGGTCTGCAGCCCCTTGGAACAGGGGTGGGGACTAGAGCAGAGGTGGGATTCCTTCACAAGATGGCAGGGAAGAACTGGAACCATGGGGATCTGTGCAGAGTCCCCGACAGGATCAGCCCATCAGTCAGGGGATCCCACCTCAACCCTCTCTGGTGTGGAACCATAGGGCAGGCTGACAGCAAAGTTTTTCTAGGAGAGTGGGGGAGGAGACCCATCAGGCACTGGGGTGGCATTGGTGCCTGCCTCAGGGTCCTGGGAGAGAGGACTCACCTCCCTCAGAACTCAGCAGGGTGAGCCCAGGGCCCCATGTCACCCCCAGATTGTTGTGAGAGGAGGGGGCTCTGCTGCCTGACCTACCATAGAGTTAGCCGAGGCCAAGGCCTCAGCGCCCATGGTCTCAGGGGTCAGGTTCTGGCCAGTGGAGGGTGGGGTTTCTTCCATGGGCTCCTGCTTGGGACTGGCCAGCAGCTCTGAAGCCTCCTCCCCGGCCCTGGGCCGCTCTTTACCCTTGCATAGTGGTCCTGGGAGGGGGGTCCTCCACCCTGGAGGGCTCCAGCTTTGCCTGGGCCTTCTGTTTGGCTTTGCACCTTGAGGGGACCTGCACCCACTTAGCCATGGGGTGGTCCTCAGGTAGACAAGCACTGGTAGGAAAGGGTGGGGCTGTAGCTCAGTGAGCTTCAACCCCCTTCATCCCCCCTCCCCCCACAGTCCCGATCTTCCCCTATTGGATTCACTAGCCCTGCTGTGATCTGTTTTTCTTTTTTGGTTTCCCTTTCCCATATGATAAGCAATGGCAGAGTAGAACCAGAAAAACCTTGCGGGCTATGCTTGGGGAAGGTTGTGGGGGTGGGAGGGGAGACACACAGACTCTGGAGACTCCATCTTGCTTACTTACACACA
>NW_017729002.1:17756931-17762596 GCF_001723915.1 Gavialis gangeticus
CCTTTCCCATATGATAAGCAATGGCAGAGTAGAACCAGAAAAACCTTGCGGGCTATGCTTGGGGAAGGTTGTGGGGGTGGGAGGGGAGACACACAGACTCTGGAGACTCCATCTTGCTTACTTACACACACAACAAACACCAGGGCAGGGGGAGTGGACCACAGGACTTACCACACAAGGGCAAAACACAGAGGGGAGGCTGCTAAGGCAGATGTAAAAGATGACTGGAATGGTGGAGGGGCTTTGTTGAAACTCAGTCCAGGAGCCCCTCAGGCCTCTAGCCAGGCACTTAGCAGCAGGGCAGCAGGCAGGAAACAAGGCACAGAATCAGACACAGTGAAGCAGCTGTGAGGGAATGCAGAAGCAAAAAGTCAGTTAGGGAAGTAATCCAGTGCAGGTGCCGTGCAAGACCGTGCACCAGGGAATCCCCCTTCCCTCTTCTAGATAGGGTGCCCAAAGTTAAGAAGGTGGGAGGTGAAGTTCATCCAGAACTTCAGGAGGAGGTTCTGGAGGTGGAGGGGCTGCAGCCTGGTGCACTCAAATGTCATGTGCTCCAGGGTCTCCCTCTGCCTACAGGAGGAGCACTCAGAAGCACCTAGTTGTATCTTCCATATTAACCTCGGCCTTAAGGCCCACCCAATGAACTAATAGCCCCATTGTGGGGCCAAAGGGTGAAAGATACAAATAATTTCTTGGGACAAGAGACCCGAAAACAGGATAGGAGTGTTATATAGGTCAAAGGTCAAAACATGATACAAGTAGACCTGATGGGGACACCAAGCAGAGCCCCCCAGGCTGCATCCACTGGTCCCCAAAGGCATCCAAGGAGCCGGTGGATGGCGCCCACTGGTGCTCTGTCCAGAAATGTTCACGGACAAGTGAGAGGAAAGTGGCCCTGCAGTCTCCGGGCACCTTCCCAGCTAGAGCCTCCTTCCTGGTCAAGTACAGGGCCCACTAGGCCAGAGCCAGAAGGAGGTTGACCACGAGTTTCCAGGACTTGGTAGGGCCACTATGGGGTGACCAAAAACTAAAAGATGGCTGAAATTCAACCAGAACCACAAGAGGAGGTTCTGAAGGTGGAGGTGGAGGGGCTGCAGCCTGGCACACTCGAGGGTCATGTGCATCAGGGTCTCCCTCTGCCCGCAGAAGGGGCACCCAGAAGTTCCTGAAGGCAAGTAGCCCTGAACTGCTTGCCAGGGTAGCTTCTTATACTGCTGGCCCCAGGCTCTAGCTCCCGCTGGCTGCAGATCCAGGGGGAGCTGGGCTGGGTTATTTTGCCCCAAGTGGCACATATTGCCCCACACCAAAGCGCACATCTGGTCACGTGCCCTAAAGCAAAAATCCCTGGCTCAAATCTGTGCCGCTCCTATTTGAGTTGCTGCAAGTGTATGTGCCTGCATGTGGGGACACACCTGTAGAGGTAGAGTTCAGAAACTGACTCCGAAGAAAGCATAAACTAGCACTGGATGTATGGAGAAGCCTAGAGAATAGGCTGTTATGTCAGAATGCTGGATGAAAGATTTGTATTTCTGAACATGGAAAATATCTCTTGTTGCTTAATTTTCCTTACTATCAAGAAAACAAGTTTTTGTACACTGATAGATAAAGAGAATTGCATCAAATACTCCTCCTAACTGGAATGTCCTAAAAGATCCTGGATTTTGGCTAGGAATTTGGGTCAAAACAGGTTACAACACTGTGGGGCTCTCCCCCAATAATTGCTGTCTCCAACCCTTCCCACCTTTGGCACACTGGTTTAAAGATAGCCTAAGCAAATGAAATTAAACTGAACAGCTCACCCTTTTGAATATGAAACAGTCCAGATCTGTGGATCATTTTGGTACCCTGCAAAAAACATCCATTTTTTAAAACTTTTGGGAAAGTCTTAGCTCATTAGATTGCAGATTGCTGATCAGAATTACTGGTAAATTGAGAGAATTGTTGATGTGAGTGACTTTTGTGATGCTGCAGGGCAGATATCAATGGAGCTAGTTATCAATGGGGCTAGAGTTATGGATAAGTAAGTTTTCTATATAAATCTAAATAAAAATGAATCTCTGAGGTCCTAGTTATAGCTGGTAATCATATAACTTTCATGGCATGAAAGAGAATAATGTGACTGTCTGAAATACAGCAGGTCAGCTGGTAAATATCTCCATTAGTCCCACTGAAGTCAGAGGAGCTAAAGTGCTAAGAGTCTGGTCCAGAGTTGCAAGTTTATAAATACAAGAGCACAGAGTAGCACAGAGCAACTTCTTAAAACAGCCTAAAATAATTGCATGAAATAGACATATAATTTGCCTACATAATTTTCAAGCATATACAACATTGAGAATGGATTTTAGGTAAAGCTATTACTATATTATATTCCAGTAGTATCCAGAGTCCCCAGTCAATCTTATAAAATTCTTCCTTGTCAATGCCTAGAACCTGTCTTTCTCAGCTTGGCAGCAAAGCACTGTCAGTTGAAGGCAACTTGTTCCTGGATTCATTGTCAGAACCCTTGTTAGACAAACTACAGATTTTAATCACCACCACTGCCTCTCTCCTATCAGGTCACTCCCTCTATACTCTCATTTTACATCTTGGAGAGAGAGAGACAAGAGAGCACCATGTGCCTTGATTATGTTGCTTCATCATCCCTAAGCATAGCTCAAGTGTGGACTGAAAGAGCAGCTTCCAAGGACTGAGTCAACTGTGGAGTGGCAGGCCACCATCCCAACCATTCCTTGGCTTCTTTTGTCATTATCAAGTTCTATTTATAATAGAAATGTTCACTATGTCTGCAATATCTCCTATTTATTTATGTTAGCTCTTCACTATGGGAAGAGCCTAGTGCTGCCCCTCTGAATAACTGCATATTTAAGACTGATCTTTGTGCTGTTGGCAATATTCTTTCATTCTGCTTCTGTCGTGACTAGTATTCTCTATCGGGTTTGTTTGCGAAACAGTTTAAGTACATGCAAGTCAGCACTAACCAAAAATGCCAACCGTGTTTGTATTCATTTCAAATATTTGGGTAATGTTTGTCTTAATGGGCAGAAAATGGTTCAAGGACATATTTGTTATTTTTGCTCTGTATTCTGGTTCATTTCCAGCAGGACTTTTATCCAATGGAACATAATACACCTAGGGTGTTCACCCAAGCAGCAATTTTTTATTGATGAAGTCTGTAGCATCCTTTAAGAAAAATATCTCTCTCTGGTAACTTTCTCGACAGTCAAGGTGAACAAATAATTATATCACTATAAACCAAATACCAGTATTGATTGCAAACCTTGCATTAATTTCAGATTCTGAAACCACTGATTTAAATGGATACTCCGATTTTCTGTAAAGAAGTTTAGACCTCTTTTCAAAATCTATTGCAGTCATTGGTCTTCCTCAGAGACTGAGCTAAAGGAGCCAAGTTTTCAGTGTGGTATTTCAAAGAAGGGTACGTGTCTTTTTCAGCCATGTCATATAAATTACATATCTGAGGCCTTAGACAAGGCTATTTAATGCCCACCAAGGCCCTTTGCTTTCATTTCTAGTGGTGTAACTTTGTTAGCTCATCTGTTTATCTTTATTTCTTAGCATTTATAACACCACAGTTCATAAATTATGTGATTACATAGTGTGTTTCTATTGAAATTTGTTCTAAAATATGACTATGTATTCCTTTTGTCAAAATTCACAGAATGAATCTGTGTATTTCAAGAATATGAGACCAGGACTATTCAGTTGATCTGGCTAGAATAATACAAGAGTATTTTAGTGCATGGACATGTGATATAACTGGGGGCAAGGGTAACGGGGAGGAGGGGAATGGAGATGCTATTTAGGAGTTTATGAATTTTTCTCTTCCAACATACAATAAAAATTCTTATAACATGGAAGAAGGTCAGGTACTTTGGGTGCAGATCTCTTACTCTTCATTGTTGTAGAAACTATATGTTTATAAGAGGAAAATGTTTACAACCTAGTTATATATCCAGCGGTTGGCAGGATTGTGGGGAAAAATGACAGATAAACTGTTCCTGATTTCTGTGCATTGATAGACAGCAGGCTCTCACTTTCTGACCAACCTCCCAGTCTTTCCTGACTGGCCTTGCTTTCATTCTGAGTCTTGTTTTGAATCCAGATAAACACTAAGTAAAAATACTTAACGTAATTAATAAGAAAACATTTGTTCAGTTTTCTGTCCACACAGTCAGTGGTTAGACATTAGAAAACATTGCTCCTTTTATTTATTTTGGATGGACTACTGAAGTTCCTGCTTTCTAAGATCAGAAAAAGCCTGGGCTGAATGTTATCATATTAATGCCACATTTCTGTAAAAGAACTGGCATAAAAACTGAGTAAACAATGGTTTTCACACCATTCCTTTGTGAAGCAGAGGAATTTGGCAGGGCTAAACAATAAATATTTTCCTTTTATTTCTTAAATATAATCAGGTACTTATAGTTTAAAAAACTGCCTTGTGCAGTCTCAACTTTTTGAGACATCGAGCTTTATGTAGCTAGATCAGGAGTGTGCAAAATATAACCCATAGGCTGGATTCAGTCTGTCAAAATATTTTACCCAGCTCACAGCTGCTCCTCTGAAGGAGAATTGGATCCAGCCCAGAGCTGCCCTGGCTTTCGGTGCTTCTCGTTCTTCTCCCTTCCCCATGCCAGCCAGCTGCAGCAACAGCAGCCACTCCTATTATTTCCTCAGGCAGCCAGCACTGTCCCACCCTCAGCCCCCAGTGTAAGCTCCAAGGCAGGGGCACTGGGCTTCTGGCTAGGCTTCTGCCCAGTGAGGCTGTCTGCAAGCAGCTCTGACTGTGGCTGGCATGTCAAAGCTCAGGTTGTCTCCACTGGCAGGGAAGGACGTGCAGGGGGAAAAGGGCCAAGAGCCACAGGTTGTCCATACTCTGCCAGGCCAGGGCCTGGTAGGGGCACAGGCAGCAGTGCTGTGCTGTGTTCCTGTGTGCTGCTTTGGGCTGCACCATGGCACAGCGGGAGTAGTTGGCACAGCTCCTGCCTGACCCTGAGTCTCCAGCACATGGCCAGGTCGGGCAGTAGTTGTGCCACCTGGAATCACATGGCCCAAAGTGGGGTGCAGGAAAACAGCACAGCGCTGGCCCAACTGCATGCTGTTGACTCAGGGTTGGGGGAGGGCTGGGCAGGGCTGTGTGTTGGGGGGTGGGCAGGGATTGCAGTGAGAAGGGGGGAACAAAGTTTAGGTTCCCCTAACCTTTGTTCTGTCTGCTCAGGGGTGGGCAATTATTTGGACTGGAAGGCCACTTAGGGAGTTTGTGTGAGCTGTTGCTGGGGGAATGACTTCTGATCTGGCCTGCGACAGCTCACCCAAACTCCCTAAGTGGCCCTCCAGACCAAATAATTTTCCATACCAGAGCTAGATTTTGCTGGCATAACCTATGCCCTGAATCAGGTTTATTGGTATAAAAAGGGAAAGAGAAGGAGATCAAAGACCTTTGATTCACATTTGTCCTTAATGGAAGTGTTCTCTTCTAGGTTGGCGGATCTCCTCCGACAGGCTTTAAACTAGGCTCGTTGGGGGAAGGGGAAGACGAGGGAGCAGTAAGCCTTGGACCGCTAAACCAAGCAGCTCCCACAAGTACAGCCCAGCCTAGACCGGCGAGCAGAACATATACACAGGTAAGCAACAGGGGCCAGGG
>NW_017729002.1:17762607-17762859 GCF_001723915.1 Gavialis gangeticus
GCCTTCAATCTGGTATCCCATGATCACCTGTTGGCAAAAGTAGCTAACTGCGGCCTCGATTTCACCACGAGCTGCTGGCTGGGGAATTGGCTCCGCGGTAGGACCCACAGGGTGGTGGTTGATGGAAGTCAATCATCTTGGTGCATGGTCACCAGTGGGGTCCCTCAAGGCTTTGTCCTAGGGCCTATACTGTATAACATCTTCATCAATGATGTGGACATTGGTGTCAGAAGTGGACTGGCCAAGTTTGCT
>NW_017729002.1:17773010-17783439 GCF_001723915.1 Gavialis gangeticus
AACATCTGTTCACCTGGGCGCCCCAAGGGGAACGGTCACAAACTCTGCTCCGACCAATTCAGGCTGGACATAAGGAAGAACTTCTTTACTGTCCGAACCCCCAAGGTCTGGAATAGACTACCGCTGGAGGTGGTTCAAGCACCCACTTTGAATGCCTTCAAGACACATTTGGATGCTTATCTTGCTGGGATCCTATGATCCTATGCTGACTTCCTGCCCTTAGGGCAGGGAGCTGGACTCCATGATCCTCCGTGGTCCCTTTCAGCCTGAATGTCTATGAAATCTATGAAACTTATTGTACCATTTTGAGGGACTGCAAAAACATAAACCCAGGGATTCACAGCATATGCAATAATTAACGCCCCTGCATAGAATAAGCATTAACACTTTGGAACAGGTAAGTCAAGGCATCAACACAATAAACACATATGTGCATCAACCCAGGTAAGCTGATGTAGCAATACCATAGACGTACATAGGCAACAATACAGGTATGTTCCAATAATAGGCAATAAACACATATAGGCAATGAAGACAGATAAATCCATATAAACTCCCTTGAGGAGTACCCATAACCATATTAACCTCTACAGTATGAAACAACAACAATCACAAAATAAGGAGGTGCACTCAGCACCTCGTGGGGTGTTCCCTGGAGCCCTTCCCCTTTAGGGCTCTGGGATTTGGGCACGCCCCTTCCCACAATGGAGGAGGGTAGAGGCGGCAGACCCTCCTTTCCCAAGCCCACCTCCCCTGTGGAACCCACTTCCCCAGCAACTCCTGCTCCCACTTTTAAGCAGCCAAGGCTCATCCCTGGTGGCCTGTCCTGCAAGGGCCTCTTTATGGCGGTGCCTCTGGCTCCTCTCAATGACCTGGTGCCCCGCACTGGGCATCCCAGGCACTCCCACGAGAGCTGAGCCCTTACTGGCTCTGGTTTCCAAGCCTCACACTGGAGATCCTTCCCCTTCCTGGGCCCTGCTCTGGGCACCAGGGCTCTTTTAGTTTAATGCAGAGCCACAATGTGGGGCTCCAGTTACTTGGCCTAGATCTGGGGCTAACTTGAGCAGCCTCAAGTTGCTCCCAGAGCCAGCTCTCCATGCGCTGACCTGTGCACCATATTGGGCCCGAGCAGCCTCAAGGTGCTCCCAAGGCCAGCTCTCCATGTGCCGATCCACGCACTGCCTACCCAGCCACTTGCTGATTTCACAGGCTCAAGCCGCCTCGAGCAGCTCCTAAAGCCTGAGCACCGTGCACTGATTTGTGCACTGTCAAGGATCAGGCAGGGTCCCGAGGATGGTCGCCTCCAGAGCTCCTCTCTCCTTGTCATCCTTCACCACATCTCTCTCCCCAGCATGCCAAGCACTCTCTCCTTTTCTACACTTCAGGGACTCCACCCCTGAAGTTCTCTGGACCTGGCAGGGCAATGTCGACCCGGTTTTGAACCGGGTCCACATTGTTCCTTGTCCCCTCCCTTCAGAGAAAGGAGTAAGCCTTGCTTACCCTGGCTTGCTTCTGATTGGTGGATGGGCTCCACCAATCCGAATTGCAGAATCTCGAGCCCAGGACTCATGTTTCTGACATATTATAGAAACCCTTCTTGTTACCCTTCATTTCCCTTGCTAGCTGCAACTCCAACTGTGCTTTGGCCTTTCTGACTTCAGCCCTGCATGCCTGAGTAATACTCTTATACTCCTCCCTAGTTGTTATGGTAGCCTTGCCCATGTGGACTACAACACTGAGAACAATACAAATAATCAAACTTGTTTGGCAAAATGCATACCATCAGCAATGTGAATTATAATCAAGACTGCAAATTCTATGTGAATTTCTCATTTCATTTATGGTGGGAAGTATCCCTGCCTTTTTAAGCAGATAAGTTAGTGTGGGTTGGTCATTGATCTTGGAGTCAAAAAAGACTGGAGGGCTGTAACAGAAGTGTAAGAGCTGAGCACGTGGGGGCCTAAGGGCCCTGGCCTGCCTCAGAAAGAGGCTGTCACCCGAAATGCATAAAACTTTCCACATGTCCATCATCTAAGACTCCCTACCACCCCCCAGCAAAAATAAAAGTTGGCACCTATGAACAGAAACATGCCCTCTGTCTGAGCAGACAGAGTAGTACTGATGTTTCCAGAAACAGCCACTCCTAACCTGCCTGCTAACTATAGATCAGATCAATAGTGGAGGGGAGAATAAAAAGGAAATGGGAAGGTATTTGGATGATAGGTTTTCACTCCACAAGATTTTTAGTTTGTCTTTCATTTGGGACAGCTCCAGTCATCTGATCCTTCCAGAGAGATCACTAATAATAAAAACAACACTTTCAGGGCCTCCAGGTGGCAAAAGAATTTTTTGCAATTGAAATCTGCACATCTTTTCTTTTTCTTTGAGCATGAATGAAACAATGCAGCCACTCTGAAATGGATATCTTGTATGAAACTATGACAAAGAACTAAATAAGCCAATAATAATATTTTGCATAGTTACAGGAATGTTCATCCAAGGATTTCAGAGTGGAATGATGGGATCATGCTCTGCAGATAGGCTAAATAGCTGTCAATATTATATTATGGGATGGGATTTCTGCTTACATTGAGAAACCTCAATTTCTGCTTATATTGAGAAATCATGTCCAAAGATACATTAAAAAAAAACATTATTAAGATTGCAAAAACAAGGAGTCAAAAATTACAAGCTGTCAAAAATAAGATTGCCTGCTCAACTCTATTCATCCCCTGTATTTATGCATTATAATACAGTCTTCAATTACATGATCACATATACTGGGGTTTCCCCCCACCCCAGGGCCCACACCTGTTTCAGCAAGCAGGATGGGTCTGTTTTGGGCATGTATAGCAATGAGATTGTCACCTTTAGAAAAATTATTGCAGAAGACAGAGGGCATGTAGCAAATGAAGCTGAGGACTGCAGGAAGAAAATTACAAGCAGTCAAATTATTCAGTGGAGAAATGGATTGTCTCCCTGTTTGTGTTGCAAAGTTTCTATGTGATGCTAATCTCCATAAAACCTTTAAAAAAGTCACTACCCATGTGTTCCTCATTTTCTAGGTGCCCAACATGAGACTGCAGGTTGTGGCCTTGGCTGTGTGAAGTCTCGCTCCTTCCCTTGAAGATATCAGCTGTTTCTTGGTAGCCGGGGATGGGTTGAAAGTCTCTTTTTCTTGAGAAAAGGAGATCTATGAACCTGGGAAGGGATTCTGCTGCCTGCGGTTCTCCCACTTCTTTTGCAGCTGAACCTGCTGCTCCGCTTCTCTTAGCAACCCTACCAAGCTTCTTTCTCTCTGTGTACATGAGGCCATTTGGTGTCCTCTTTCTCCCCAGGGACCTCAGGATAGGTGCAAGCAGCTACTATGCCTCCGGGACTGATTCCTAGAGCCTCCTGACTCTTGACTGTGGCTCTTGTCTTTTTCTCTCCCTCCTCCTCCACAGAAATTCCACCAGTCTTTTTCACAAAAGGGAGTGGGCAGAGGCTAGCTGCAGTCTCTGATGTTTTGGTTGTCCTCGTCAGCCTCTGACCCCAGGCACAGTGCCATTGCAGGGCGGGGGGCAAGTGGGGCAACCACTCTGGGTGCCAAAATGAAGGGGCACCAACAAATGTTGCCCAGCTGGGGGAGGGTGTAGGACAGAGCCACAAGTGGCTTGTTTGGGGGAGTGCAGGGACAGGGGAAGGGCAGCTCCTGCTGTTGCATACACTCCCAGGCAAGCATGGAGGGGCATGTGTCCCTCAGATCTGTGCAGGAGGCATAGGGAGGCTGTGGGCTTTCCCCCGGGTGGCAAACTTTGTTGCTACAGCACTGCCCAGGTCCATCACACCTGGGAGTCAGAGGACCTCACACTGTCCTGTTAATTGTAGTTTTTCCTTGTCATCTTTGGATGAGAGGAGCCTAGGGGCTTAAATATGCAAAACATTAAAGCAGTTATATTCTAGTGTAACCAATAGATCATGTGTAAGCTGTTCTCTTTCTTCATGAGACAACCTATTTTTTTCAGTTTGCCACAGAACAATGGGCACTATTTAAATTATTGACTGAGCGAGTCAAGTACAAAAGCATGCATTTTCATGGTGCTAAAACGAAATTAATGTTATTAGTGCAAACCCTAATTTTTGTACGGGCAAGAAGCTAACCCCCTTTGTCTATGCCCACATTGTGGAAATACATTTCTTAAACTTTATGAAGATTTAATAAGCTTTAATTGGCTCCTAATACCTGCTACATGTAGAAAACATTTCCTATGCATTGACTATTGTACTAACAGTAACAATATGTGATAATTTTATGAGTATGTGATAATTTCATAAGTAGAGACACTGAAAATGTAAATGGCTTCTTACCAGACCATCATAAGGGAACAGTTCTCCATCCTGGGAGTAACCCTCTTCATGCTTTTCCCAGATGTTACTGATAGCACAGCACATAGTGATCACCTTGGGGATGCATTTAATGTTGCCATTATGCTTCAGCTATCCCCCACACACTTCCTACTCCCAAAGCACATACTGTCACCATATTGTTCATGCTCAGATGGTAACTGTTCATGTCAGAGTAATTAGGGCATGGAGTAATTACCCAGGAGAGCAATGGGTAAACTGCATCCTTGAGAAACAGAGCAGGCACAGCCACCAAATAGAGAATTCTCCAATCTGCCTTAAGAAAGTGCCCTGTTATGTTGTTGCCTCTGGAATTCTTTGAAAATTCTACTCTTACAAATAAATGTTTTTGACAAGCCTTTGTTGACAAAAGTGATTTTGGCACCTCTATCCACAGAATAATATCATACATTTGTAGTTGAAGAAATCTCTGACACACTGTGGTGGGCAAAGAAAAAATAATTCCACTGATAGTTTTGCTGCAGTCAGGAATACCCTGCCTCTGTTCAAAGCCCACTCTGATCTTAAGGATGTTCATGATGACCACTATCACCAATGGACACTTTTCCAATGCAACAGCACTGAGTGTGGCCTCCAAAAAGGCATAGCAATTGTGTTGTCCACAGAAACTGAAACTCACATATGACTACTAATCTTGCACTGAAACATTAAGGTAAACAGATTTGGCTCATGCACAACAAATGTTTGATTACATTTTAGGTTATGTAATCCTTGATGTGCTCAACTGTTTACATGGAGCCCCTTTGTATAATCCTGTACCTGGGATTTTCTGTGGATTTACAGGTTGTCTTATTTAAAAATCTGTGGAGTATGCACAAAACAGTTGTGTAAACCAGTAATATTTTTAGATTCTTATTTTTACTCTTTTTATTTCAATAACTCAAAAATAGACAAACTACCATGTATACAAAAATAAATACAAAATCAGGTTCCATTTGAACTTGTAGTAAAAGTCAGAAGATGAAAAAGTTAAGCTTTACACAGTGTTGCATAAATTGCTGATTTTATCCCCTGGAGGCTAGTCCAATTCACCTCTAGAAGAGAGTCACACTTTCAGGCTGGGTCCAACTCTATTTAATTGCTTGCAAGCAGGCCGACAGAGGAGCTTGTTGCTCAAATCAGTGTCGACCCTAAACAAAGCGCGCACGCTGCTTTTATTGAGCTAGCAATTTTTAGTTGGCGTGTTACATTTTGATTGGTCATTACAAAACAAAACCTGGGCAACATGTAAGACATGCGTAGTGGGCCATCCTGTACCATGTGGGTGGAAAGTTACAGAATGCAGGGGTTAATACTAAAACAAGGAACAAAGAAACATAGAGAAAAGTATCTATTTTCTCTACAACAGCAATAGTCAGACAGACAAATAGTTATACAAAAACCATTGTACAAATCTTCATTTTTTATTATTTCTCAAACTACTAGTTGTCATTCTCTCCATGGCTATCTAATCAAATCTGACACTGTCTGTCACTGAAAGCGGGGGTCCTGTCTGTAGCTTTCAATGGAAACTTGAGGGACATGTTGTTTCTTCAAAACAAATTGCTTTAAAAAAGTTCTTTCTCTAACCTACTTGCCTTTTTGTCATGTAACATCCACACACTCTTGGGGTTGCATATGGTAAAGTGTGTACTTTTGGTTGTTGTATATTGTGTTTTTATGTGGGCAAGATGGCCCCTGTTGTTCTGGCCATGTGCTCAGCGCATGGCAAGTTGAGGCCTGTATCTAGGCAAAGTTTGTAAAATCCTCTGGACTCATTGGCCAGAGGAAGCAGAAGATCCTCCAGGCAGGTTGTTTGGGAGAAAGATTGGACTGTGGTGCTCTCTGACTGGACAAGGCTGGGGTGATGTCATGCAGGGGGATATAAGATGAGCTAAACTGGTTTGGGGAGGGGGAGAAGCTGCTAGGTCCTCTGAAGAGTGAAGTTCTTCCAAGGGAGAAGGAATTTGCAGAAGCAAAAAGGGAAACTCAGGTAGAGGAGAGAGAGAGAATTGTCCCGGTGTCTAGGAACTCCTCTCTCCATTTCTTCCCCCTTTTTTGTGGTTTCAAGGGATTAATACTGCGGAAGAGAGTATTGGTTCCTTGGGTTGGCTAGCCAGGAATTAGGCCTGGCAGTTTTAAACAGGGTTGAAACCTGAGATTTTTGATTCTGCCATTTTTGGGCTGGGGTAAAGGTTTGAAACTTTTTTTTTCTCCCACTGGAGCTGTGGACCCAAATTACCTGCAGCCTAGGCCTAGAGGGTAGGCCTGGCTTTTCCCCTTTGTTTCTTTGGTACTTTGCTCCAGGTAAGCTGTATGGTTGGTCCAGCTGTAGCCATTAATCAACCTGGCTTCTTTTGGAGTTTGTCCTGCAGTTTCATTTTAGTGGGCCATATAATCCAGCCCAGAAGTCTTGGGGTGTATGTATGCTGGCTGGAGCCACAGTCACTCCCCACGTACACACTCAGCCTCTCTGTGGGAGAAAAGATCAGCACTGAGCAATGTGGAGCCACTTGCAACACAGAAAGACCCATGCTCTTAAGCAACTTCCTGCAGTGCAGTGAACCCAAGGAGCAGCTCAGGACTCTTCAGTGTGGGTCCCCCTCTCCAGCCCATTGCAGAAGGGCAGGTATAGAGGTGCAGGCCCCCAGAAATACCTGTTGGGGAGCCCCAAATCCCAGACTGCCTGGGTATGGGTGAAGCCTCCCCAAGAGGGTGCAACCTATAGATGTTGCCCTGTAGTTAATAGTGTTTTAAAATTATATTTAATATTTTGTTTTATTCTCGTTAATAAATTTGGGGTTTTTTGTTTATACTGCTTGGAAGAAAGGGGGTTTTGTTTACATGGGACACCCCAGCAAATGTAGTGTTCCCAGATTTTCTGAGTGGGGGCTCAAGCCATGGGTATAATTTATGAGGTACCCTGAAATTTGAACCTGGCTCTTTTTCCTGCCAACCAGTGCCCCAGCAGAAGGGTTACAGTCATAACAGCTAGTTCTTCCCCGGCCTAAGTTAAAGAGTGGTACTATAAAACTGCATGTATAAAAGTGGCAACTGTGGCAAGAGTAAATCTCACTTTAATTATCAACCTACCTTCCATGCTTACTACAAATTTTCACTCCAAAGTCCATACTTTGTGACATCTAGTCAAGTTTCAAGTCTAGTCTAGTCTAGTTTCATGTTGGCATTTTATAATGTCACATGTATGAACAGGACAGAAAAAAGTAGCCATTAATGGAAGAAGAAGTACACAACGTGTGCATGTCATGTTTTTGTCCTGGCATTAGAGGGAAGGTCTGTGGATCAGAAATTGGCTTAAAGATAGACAATGAGGAGAAGTTATAAATAGTCAGTTCTCAGAATGTGGAAAGGGGAGTGAATAGTGAGGTGGCCAGATGTCAGGAATCAGGGCAGCAGACGGTCATTAGCCCCCAGTTGGCACTGATTACCAGAGTGGGCTTGCTTGCTGGTAGTTTAACTACCCCCAGCCAACCCCAGTTACCCACATTGGTGTGGCTGTCTGGATATCAGCAGCTGACTGATTAGCAGGGATTGTGGTTTTCTCTGTTTAAAAATTGCAAATTCTCTCCTAAAAATCACAAGCTTTCTGATTAAAAAACCCAGGCTTGTGATACGGTATCCCACAACATTCTTGCAAACAAACTCAGGAAGTATGGGCTAGATCAGGGGTTTTCAACGTTTTTGGATCAGTGTACCCCCAGCAGCCAGACACGGCAGAACAGGATGGTGTGTGGCGCCACTCCATGTCTGCCTGCCCAAGCATACCCCCTAGGACCTTCTCAAGTACCCCCTTGGGTATGCGTACCCCTGGTTGACAACCCCTGGGCTAGATGTATGGACTATAAGGTGGATAAAAAAACTGGCTGGATCATTGAGCTCAGAGGGTAGTACTCAATGGCTTGATGTCTAGTCGGGCAGCTCATGGAGTGTCCCAGGCGTCGGTCCTGGGGCCAATTTTGTTCAATGTCTTCATCAACGAACTGGAAGACGGCACAGAGTGCGCTCTCAGTAAGTTTGCAGATGACACCAAGCTGGGGGGAGTAGTAGATACAGTGGAGGGTAGGGCTAGGATTCAGAGTGACCTAGACAAATTGGAGGATTGGACCAAAAGAAATCTCATGAAGCTCAACAGTGACAAGTGCAAAGTCCTGCCCTTAGAACAGAACAATCCCATGCACCAGTAGAGGCTGGGGGCTGACTGGATGGGCAACAGCTCTTCAGAAAAGGACCTGGGGGTTACAGTGGACAATAAGCTGAATGTGAACCAGCAGCATGCCCTTGTTGCCAAGAAGGCTAATGGGATGCTAGGCTGCATTGGTAGGTGTATTGTCAGTAGGTCAAGGGAAGTGATTATTGCCTTCTATTCAGCACTGGTGAGGCCACATTTGGAGTAGTGTGTTCAGTTTTGGGCCCCCTACTACAGAAGGGATGTGGACAAATTGACGAGAGTCCAGCAGAGGGCAACAAAAATGGTAAGGGGGCTGGGGCACATAACTTCTGAGGACTGGCTGAGGGAACTGGGCTTATTTAGTTTGGAGAAGAGAAGATTAAGAGGGGATTTAATAGGTGGTTCCAAAGAGGATGGAGCTGGACTGTTCTCAGTGGTGGCAGATGACAGAACAAGGAGCAATGGTCTCAAGCTGCAACAGAGGAAGTTTAGGTTAGATATTAGGAAGAATTTTCTCACTAGCGGGGTAGTAAAGCACAGGAAAAGATTACCCAGAGAAGTTGTAAAATTTCCATCCTTGGAGGTTTTAAGACCTGGCTAGACAATTTGCTGGGATGATCTAGTTGGGGATGGTCTTACTTTGAGCAGGGGTTGGACTGGATGACCTCCTGATGTCCCTTCCAACCCTAATTTTCTATGATTCTAAGGGGGAGGAGGCAATTTGGTAGGATGTGAATAAGAATCTTCCTGGCAACAGAGAGGAGGGCAATGCCTTAGTAGTTCCCACACACTGACCTGTCCCATTTCTGGAAGATGGTCAATGTTGGCATTCTTTAAGTCAGGTGGAACTTCCCCATTAACCAATATTTTGATGAAAAGTTGGTAAAACTTTTGTGCTAGTGCTGTTCCGGCAGCTTTAAAGACCTCTGTGGGGATGCCATCTGGGCCTGGTGCCTTATTGTTCTTGCCCTGAGTGACAGCACACTAGACTTCCTTGAAGGATCGGGGAACAGCAAGAGGTTCTATTACTGGGTGTTGAGGGATGGACTCAATGGTGGCAGCTGAGAACTCAGATTCATGGTTGAGTAGAATCTTGACATGCTCCTTCCAGCATTGCTTGATGGATGCATTGTCTGTGAGATAGGTGGAGCCATCTTGGGATCACAAGAGGGTTGGGCCACTGGAACATGGCACATAGATGGCTTTTATTGCTTGAAAGAAGCTTCTCATATTGGTCAGAGAAACTCTGGTTCTCCATGGCCCTTGCTTGCTACCACTGGTCATTGATGCCCTGTAACCTCCTCTGAACTACAGCTTTGAGCTGGTGGTAAATCTCTCATTTTTGCTGTTCAGAGGGTTCATTTTGCCAAATGAAGAATGCAGCTCTCTTCTGATGGATAAGTGCTAGGATTTCCTCATTGTTCTTGTCAAACCAATCTTGGTGATCTCCTGAGGTTCCTTTCAACCCTAGGGTTAGAAGAAGGTCATCTAGTCCATCCCTTATATCAGGACCAAATTGTTCCCTACTATATTTTCTTACCACTTTGGCCAGTAGTGTTCTATATACATCCATTAGTAGGACTGAAGGAAATGTTTCACAATGTGTCTATACAGTTAAAACAGCTTTCATCATTATGCTATTGAGACATTCTCTATGACTAGAGGGCAGATAAGAATAAGATGGGTTTCAACACAGACAAATGCAAGGTGATGCACCTGGGGAGGAACAACCGGCACCATACCTACAGGTTAGGGAACTCCCCTCTTGTCAGCACAGAGGCGGAAAAGGATCCTGGAGTCATCATTGACTCCCAAGATGAACATGGGCTGGCAGTGTGGGGATGCAGTCAGAAA
>NW_017729002.1:17783699-17793225 GCF_001723915.1 Gavialis gangeticus
CGCATGATCCGGGGACAACAGGGCAGACCCTACAGTGAGAGACTGCGGGACCTGAACCTATTCAGCCTCCACAAGAGAAGGCTGAGGGGGGATCTAGTGGCCTGTTATAAAACTAGTCAGGGGGGATCAGCAGGCTTTGGGGGAGTCCCTGTTCCCCCAAGCACTGGCAGGAGTGACCAGAAATAACGGTCACAAGCTGGCAGAGGGTAGGTTCAGGCTAGATATCAGGAGGCGCTACTTCATGGTCAGGGCGGCTAGGATCTGGAACCAACTTCCAAGAGAAGTGGTGCTGGCTCCTACCCTGGGGGTCTTTAAGAGGAGGTTAGATGTACACCTTGCTGGGGTCATTTGACCCCAGTACTCTTTCCTGCCATGGCAGGGGGTTGGACTAGATGATCTACTCAGGTCCCTTCCGACCCTAGAAACTATGAAACTATGAAAGTAACAGATTGCTGGATTCCAGGATAATTATATTGAAGTGTGTTGCATACTCCAGTGAAACACTATAATGGTTTTAGGTGATAGCTAGATATTTCCCTCTAAAAAAGAGAAGCCTCCAGGGTACAGTGATAAAGCAAGAAAGAAGTAGTCAGGCTAATCCCAGAGAAGAGCAGCTTTATTGTGTTGTGACTTTTGCCTGTCTAGCAACATTTCCTCTTACCACATTATCTGCAGTTCCTTCTTTTTAAATGTTGGACCCCATTTAAAAACTGCTAAACACATGCTACATCCCTCATTAGTGTGCATGTTTGGGAGCTAGTCACACTTATTTCTTACTGTTTGTAGGCTAGCTTTTATTGTTTGGGAGGAAAGTATGCAAATGTAAAGGGCAGGTGGTTCAGATATTTCTATCCACAGGTCCTCCCATCCAAAATGGTGAAGCTTGCAGGCATACAAATGTTGCAAAGGTTCAGGCTGAAAACTGACACTTGCTACCAGAGGCAATGAGTATGTGGGGGCCCAAAGACCCTGCCCCCTCCGGAAGAGGGCTTTCACCTGAAATGTGTAAAACTTTTCACATGTCCATCATCTTAGTGCCCCCTCCCCCCAGCAAAAATAAAAGTTTGCCCCTATGCTTTCTACATCTATAAAAGCTGAAAACCCTGAGTCTGCTGTTGCATAGGTCAGTGTCTAAAACACATGGAGTTGCATAGGCAACCTGGCCTGCACTTTGGACCTAGCCCACAAATCAACTCTGCATTTCAAAACCTGAAGACCAACACTGGAGGAATGGCAGCAACCTGTGGCAGTGGCAGTGGCAGTGGCAGTGGAGTAACAATCCCCAGCAGCAATTTCTAGAAGCCATCCCTATTCAAAGGGGCATGGGCAAGCAACAGAGAAGCCTGCAGGTGGCTGCACTCCCGATCAGGCACAACTGCCTGATTGGGAACTGGGCCCATCTCTTTGGTATAAGAACAGGCTCTGAGCAGTGGAGCCAGCAGTTTGTTATGAGCAGCTGGAGGGAGAGCATTACCCAGCTGGAGTTGGTGCTCATGTAACATCTTGGAGGTACAGGGCAGGAGCTATGGGGAAGGTAGAGGCTCCTGGTCCTGGGGTATGACCTAAAACTACACCCTGCTGGGGCTGGATGGTGTGGTGGGACTGCCTGTGGCAGGGTAGTTCCCAGGAAATGCCACACCTGAGTCTCCCCAGTGAAGAGTGAGTATGGGATGCTAGAAAGCTGCAGCCCCCCATGCCTTGCAGGTTACCCTGTGGAGGGGAAAGGCTAGGCGAGCACACCCTGAAGACAAAGCAAGGGCCCAGGTTTATGGTGTGGAGCCTGAGCTGGGGTCCAGGCCACGAAGGGGCCTGAGATGGCCCAGGTCCACAACAAGGAATATAAAAGGAACCAGGTGTGATGCTCCAGGGGGGTGGGATTCTGAGCCCCAAGAAGGAACTGAGTGTGAGGGTCCAGGGGCAACGGGATTGAAGGCCCAGTGTTCAGCATGGAATTGAGGCCCAGTATGGGAAATGAGGGGACCAAAAGGGTCCAGAAACGGGCAGGGAGCCTGTAACAAAGGGAGGGACTGGGAGCTCCAAGTAGGTGATTGTGAGCCCAGCGTGAAGCCACAGAAATCAAGAGTCCTGACATGAGGGCATAGGAATTGCAAGCCCCAGTGTGAGGGCACGGGAGTAAGAGTCCCAGTGTTTGGACACTGGAGGGAGACCCCAGTGTGGGGTATGCTGTAGTCCAGGTGTTAAGCCAAATAAGCTATAGACTGGATGTTAGGCCATAGATACCATCTGCGAGGCATGGGAAACAGTATAAGGGGAAGTTTGGAGCTGTGTACATCCTTGACATCAGGGCAATTAAATGGGCAGCCTCCTGCCTAGTTTACAATTTTCAATCAACCGCATCAAAGGCATAGCAGGTGAGGTAGGCAAGTGGTTAGCCCTGAAACAAGTGGGCAGGCCAACAATTAGACCAGTCCCAGGATGCCTACTTGTTACATAGCAGCAGAGAGGCCAGCAATGTCTGGGATTGTGGATGAGTTGTGTGGGGCTGGTCAGTGGGCTGGATCCTGAGTGGGGGGTCAATCTATGAGCCGGATACAGAGCACAGTGCTGTGTCATCTGGTCTGCAGAGTCATCTGGTCTGCAGAGCTGCCTGTAGAGCCAGAACTTCGGCAGTGCCAGCATTAATTACTTCTCCTTCCACCACCAAATTTCTGGTCCCATGAGTAGCACCATGGACCAGACGACACAAATTTGCACTCCAGATCCATGCTTCAGATAATGGGAGCTGTGGCCATTAACACTGGCACTGTTCATCCTGCCACCAAGTTTTCTGTTTCCATGGGGAACTGTGAAGGCCAGATAACACAGCTCTGTGGGCCAGATATAACCTGCAGACTGTATCCTTGATATCCATGTCTAAAGTACTAGAGCTGTGTGCTGTAGGTGATGACAAGAGAGATTCTGTTGCCCTCGTCATGGGGTTGGTATTTGTAGATGCCCATGCAACTCTCTAGCAAGGCATCTACTTCTCTCGGCATGATTCTCTACTGCCTCACCCCTATGGGCAGACAGCTTGGCCTGCTGACTTGATTATTATAGTGCCTGATGCTCTTATTATAGTGTCACATCTTGATATTTACAGTGTGGCAGTGAAGATTGTGCTGCTGGAACAGAAGAGAGTAAGAAGTGCTGGGGCAGCTGGCCTGAGCATGAATAGTCACTGATGAACTGGATAGAAGCTGGGAAGCAAGATGTGCAGAGGGCAGGAACACCACAGTTTATTAGCTCCTGCCAGTTCTGGTTGGCTGGGTGCAAGACCAGGAAAGATCAAAAGCCGCACCCCACAACAACTAGACAAAGGGGAGAAGAAAGCAGAAGTGAACTGGAGATAGACCAGAAGACATGGAGAGAGTTTTGTGAAGAGAAATTAATTTACTAAAAGAAGAGAATAGCAAAGATCACCCCAGGAGGGGTAAAGGGATGAAAGCAAATAGCTTTCTCCCTTTGAGGCTTGGAGGAGTTTCCACACTTAACTGTAGTGAAACAGTTGAGGGGAAATGACCGATAGGACCCAGGAATGAACAACCCATACCAAGACCAGCCTGCGGTAGAAGACATCCAAACCATGAGTGAGGGTACTGCAGACCAGGGCATTTGTGCAAACAGATGCTCTGAACCCTGCAGCCCTCAGAGGCACTTAAATGCTTAGTAAAGAGGGGCTTATCTATACACAGCTTGTAACGATCAGCTTATCAGGCGTATTTTACAAAGATAAAGCAGCTGAGTAGGGTGGCTAGTCTCCCTCCTTCTTTTTTCTTAAGTACATCAAGTCATGGCAGGAAAGATTGGGTGAACAAGCTAGAAGAAAAAGAACTCTCCCATAAATCTCAGCTGGGATATCCTTAATACGCCCGCTCCAGGGAGTTCCAAACTACTCACTATGTGAATAGAGTCATGCAAAGTAGGGACGCTCCCACAATAGTTATAAAGGATGGGAGGAAGGTCTTATGTCTCCTTGCATCGGCAATTGGCCAGATCAAGCAATGCATCCTCCCCTACACGCATCCTGGTGCCAACCTGATGTTAAAGTCACGATCGGGTAAGTAAGGTTCTGCTGCCTTTCTGCAGTGGCTTTCTAAATGTCCAGGGCAACCAGTATAATCCTGAAGCCTTAGAAGAAAAAAAATAGTTCCTAAATGAAAAACAAATCTTGCAATGCAAATACTCCCTCTTTAAACCAAAGCTTCTTCCATTATGTCTCAACAGTCTTTCACATTGACCAATCACAGTCCTTCCCAGTAAAGGGATTGAGGGGTGAGAAAAATGCCAGTCTCTTACTGTCCCATTTACTCATGGTTTGATGCTTTATCCCATTCCCTCTCCGCAGGATCCTCGCTGCCAGTAGACCACTCGTTGCTCCAGAGCTTCCATGAGGATTCTCTGGGTAAGTCAATAGGCTCCTCCAAGCCTCTATATGTGGGGTGCAGCCTCAGCTCCCACCATTCACCCCTCCTAGGGCAATTTGTGCCTGGACACTGTTTTCCACAACTCCAGGCTTCTGCTTTCAGTCCCCCGTCCTTCAAGTCCTGGGCAGCTTTTATCCTGATGTAACCCAGGTGTCCCCAAAATGAGTGCCCCCTCCTCACCAATAGAAGGGGAAAACAGCAGGGCACATGTGCGGGGGGTGGAAACTGCAGTCTACTTGCAGTTCCCTCCCACCTATCATGTCTCAATAGAGGAGGAACAGAAAGCAGTGTCTTAACCAGGTACAAATTATATATGTATGGGGGGGGGTAGTGAACTAAGGTGAGTATTACAGGTTACAAGTAAATATAACCATAGCTATATACATATCCAAATGCAAGCAGGTAAGCAAAATGGTCCCAAATGGTATGAACAGGTAAGTACAACAATAAATGGCATTCTAAAATACAAGACATACAGTTAACAGTTAACTAACAGTCCAAAATGCATGGAACATATCAAACCATCACTAGACACTCCAAAATATGAGATGCAAGAGTACCTCCCCCTGAGTGTCACTCCCCATTGGGAGACCCATTGCCCACTGACTCACATGTCCCAAGGAGCTGGGTGGCTAGTGTCCATAAGCTGCCCTGGCCTGGCTAATGTTTCTCTAAGGCAATGTTCAGTTCCAGGCCCCAGGGGAGTGGCGTGACTTGCTTGCGTCCCAGTGGCTCAATCCTTTCTCAGCAGAGGGAGTTGAGGGCCTGGACCGCTTCATATGTGAACAGGGCCAGGTCTCTCCGAATACTGCTCCCTGTACTCAGGGACCATTCCATTCCGGGGCCCTTGCAAACACACCCCAGGAGATAGGACCCAGACCACCCAGCCACTACTTCTTCAGGGCCTTACACCCCACGATGACTCACTGTGCAGTAGCACTGGTTCCTGTGCCTGGCCTCGTACCAGGGTTGGAGACCCGAGCCACCTCGATGTGGTCCCCAGGGACCTGGTCCCTTGCGGACCCTCCGTGCAGTGAAGCCTGCACCGCTCCACTGCTTTTGCCCAGAGACAGAAATTTTTGTGCTCTTCAGGGCATCCGGATACACCTGCTGGGCAGCTCTCCCAGATCTTCTTGGACGCAGGACCTCTTCCCTCTTCTTGGTCCTTCACTGACTGTGCCAAGTGCTCAGCACGCAGCTGCTTATATCCCCTTCTGGGGCTCCACCCCAAAATTGAAGATGAACCAATCAGATGGCTGCAACATGCAATCCCCAATTAGGCTCCTGCCCACCCCCCTTTTGGAGTAGAGGCAGAACAGACTCTCCTCCTGGTTCCTCTCCTGCCTGTCTCTGATTGGTGGGTTTTGCCTCACCAATTGCATTTGTTGTTTCCTAAGCCCAGAGACCTGGGTGAAGCCTGGCAAGCCCGCTATACTGACATCCGGGCTCCACCCAGGCTGGTCAGAGTGAGCACACACTGACAAAACGTGCCGGTGTTGAGGTTTCTCTCCTCGACGTCAGTGTTGAATGTGCCAGCTCGTCTTTCTGCCAGAGCTTCCCTTGTACTTCAGTGGCAGCCGACTTCTTGCTGCCACAGTCTTATAACAGGTTGGTGTAGGTCTGAGCCTGGGTCTGATTTGTGTTCCAGTTTTGGGACCATATTCAGAGAATCATAGAGAAGTAGAGCTGGAAGGAACCTTGAGAGGTCTTCTATTCCAACCCCCTGCCTGAGGCAGGATCATCCTGATCAAAAGCATTCTATACAATCCACTGTCTAACCATTTAATAAAACTAAACAGTCAACCCTGACTCAAAATCCAAGACATAACACTGTTACCTGCCACTGGTAAAGCAGAGGGACCGTGGTAACCAATGTCCTGCTGCTGCAAAGTCTATTAATATACATCCGAGAGATCACAGGAAGATCCAATAACAATGGATAAGTTGGATAGACATACTAATGTGATTCACAGTGAAATCATTAACAAGCTCTCTGTAACTAGAGAAGAGCTGTTACTGGTAAAATGGTGTCGTATGAATCGTAAGTGTAGGGATCTGCAGTGGGACTTCATAAGGCATACATCCCAGTCACTGTGATTAAAACAGATAGGGATGTAATGTAGGGCAGAGCTGTAGACAGTGGATCTAGTGGTATGCTTAGGATTCAAACTGATTGCATGGAGATAGCTTTAGTAGTCTGTTGGTTTCTGATACAAGTGGTTTTTGATAAAAAGACTCAACAGATTTAGGTTAAATCAGTTTAGTGAACTTCTGTCCCAGATCACCAGAAACCAATTCTGTCCCAGGAACTAATTGCCCACAAGGGAGGAGTGCTCTTGCACCCCTGGCTTCTGGCCTGGGACACTGGAAGCATGTGGCTGCATTTCTGGAAACAGAAGTGAATGTCTGTTTACTTGTTTATCGGTTCAGTCTACACAGTTTAGACTAATCTGTGAAGATTGAATTGATTCAGCCTTGGGCTTTTTGCCTGTCTGTACTTAGCCTTATAGACTAACTTTAAGGCACTGCCTTACCTTCTGCCTGATTTCAGACTAACCACCTCTATATGGGTTTTTTTAAGTATATTTTTGTGAGCCTAACATAATCCCAAAACAGCTGGAAGGATTTTGTTTAAAGTACATGGAAAAAAAATTACCTTTGGCTGAAACAAAACAGGGAGAATTTCAACCCCACAGCAGAATTTCTTTTCTTTTCTTTCTTACTTTCTTTTTTTCCCCAGAAAGTTAGGAACTAATAAAAACAGGGAATTATAATTTAAACTGTTTTGCAATCTTTGGCCCCAGTCCTTCAAGCACTTTAACACAGGCTTAACTTCCTGTACATGGTTAGTTCTGCTGACTTGACTGGGATTGCTTATCTGTGTCAAGTTAAGTACATACGTAAGTGTTTAAAGGAGTGGCTCTTTAACCACAGTATTTGCTACCAGGAAAATGCTATTGTTTCATATATAGAGATCTTAGAGCACTGAGATTTTTTAGGTCAAAAAAGAAGTCTAGAAATTCAGGAATAAAGATTCTGGAGACAACTGTAAAACTTTCCTCTTGTGTGAATAGGATCTTTTGTTATGTGATTTCAGAGCACTGTGTAGTGGCAGAAACTTATTCATCAAATATTATAAACCATGTTTAAAAATAGCTTGAAACTGTAGTCAGTTGGAAGATACTGACATTCCACTCAAAAAGTATGGTGTCCACGATAGGGCTTCTATACAAACAGAACAATTCAAGCTGAGACATCTTCACTTGCAGGTAGAAACCAATCGCCCACAAACATTATATCACAGGAATATGTTCTATCTGCCCTGAAGCAACATGCTGAAAAATTCTGAAACTCTAATAAATCATCTCTACAACTCTAGCTTTAGCAAACATTTATCATCTTGTTTTTATGTACAAGCCAAGCTGCCATTAAACTGACTCATGTCTTGGCATTTCAAGTTTCTATACAAAGTGACAACATTTGCAAGCAACAGACAAAAATGAGTTCCACAGCCCATGCAGAATCTTTCTATTCTTCATCATTACTGCTCAGTGAAAATAATGAATTTTTTCTGCTCTGATAGCAGGATCTCACCATACTGAGTAGGACCTAGGTATAATATCTGCAGACTACTGTGACCTGTCTGCAGGTGCCCCTCTGAACAGATATGCAGATACCCCTGCAGTTTTGTGCATTTGCCCGCATATGGCTCTTCCAATGTTCCTCAGGCCTGACTAACAGTATCTCTACTGATAGGGTCCTGTGATCACACACATCTCTGTCAATGCACATGAATCTCAAACTTGAGCCTCTTCTGCTTGTCCAGTTCTCAGAAACCACAGTTCTGCTCATGTCCTTTGGTATCCTTGCTACATTACACATATCCCCACACAGCTCTGTTGGTACCATTTTCTTATGCTTTTCACCACCATAGATCCAGCACTTTAAACAATTAACTATTGAAACAAGAATCTTACTTGCATCAGTGTTAATATTATTTAATTTCCCACTTCCTCTCCTACATCTGTCCTAAGGCTTTTTCTCTTCCCCTTCTATTTTTTTACATTGTCCATTGGCATGGATAACTAATCAAAGAGAAAGTCTCTCTCCCGTGTACTCAAACTAGAAACTCTATTAAAGTAAGGTGAGCAATATAATCCTTAACCCATTATCTGCCTCACTCTCTGTCCAGATTCAAATTACCGGGTTTATAGGTCGACCCCCAGTTTTCCAGTGCAAAAAGTGAGGATTTTCATAGGCATGACGTATAAGTCGGGGCCAGGCTCAGCCTTTGGCTGGTGTGGCCCCATCCTGTGTGAGTGGGCTGGGCCATGCCTGGAGTGCTGAGGCTGGCCTAGTCCACTGCAGGGTCCAGAGGAGGGCCACCCGCATGATCTGGGGACAGCAGGGCAGACCCTACAATGAGAGACTGTGGGACCTGAACCTGTTCAGCCTTCACAAGCAAAGGACCTGGTGACCATCTATAAACTCACTAGGGGGGACCAGAAGGGTTTGGGAGAGACCTAGCGCCCCCTGGCATAACAAGGAATAACGGCCACAAGTTGTTGGAGAGTAGGTTTAGATTAGACATCCGTAAGAACTACTTCACAGTCAGGGCGGCTAGGATCTGGAACCAACTTCCAACGGAAGTGGTGCTGGCTCCTACCCTGGGGGTCTTTAAGAAGAGGCTTGATGCCTACCTAGCTGGGATCATTTGAGCCCAGTTTTTTCTCCTGCCCAGGCAGGGGGTCGGACTTAAAGATCTACAAGGTCCCTTCTGACCTGACTTCTATGATTCTATGATAAGTGGCACTGCTGAGCATTGAGCCCAGCCCCGTCCCCTCCAAGCAGCACCAGGCTCGGCGCTCAGCAGCACTGCTCACAGCAGACAGGGCTAGACTTGGTGCTTGGCTGGCGCAGCCACATCCCCTGTGACCCCAGTGCCACTTGTGGGGGGATGGGGCTGTGCCAGCCAAGCACCAAGCCCAAGCCTGTCGCTATCCCTGTCCCTGTCCCTGTCCCCTGTGAGCGATGCACCTCCAGCCAAGTCTTTCCCTGTCCGTTCCCTGTCACTTGCGAGTGGCGCCAGACTTGGTGCTAGG
>NW_017729002.1:17798225-17806093 GCF_001723915.1 Gavialis gangeticus
CCTGTGAGCGATGCACCTCCAGCCAAGTCTTTCCCTGTCCGTTCCCTGTCACTTGCGAGTGGCGCCAGACTTGGTGCTAGGCTGGAGGCATACCGCTTTCAGAGGATGGGAACAGAGACAGGCTCATTGTTCAGCTGGCACAGCCCCATCCCCTGTGAGTGGTTCCAGGCTTGCAGGGGATGGGGCTGCACCAGCGGAGTGCAAAGCCTGGCTCCATCTGCTGCAAGCAGCACTGCTGAGCACTGAGCCTGGCACCAGTTGCAGGGGATGGGGCTAGGCTCTGTTTGGCTGGCGTGACTTCATCCCCTGCCTTGCTTTGTACTTCTTCTGTAAACCTACTCTTGTAGGGTGGGTGGGTTAGCCTTGGCCCAAGGTGTCTGCTCCAGCAGAGCAGAGGTGTGCCTCCTGGCCTTTGGCTTGAGCCACTGTAGGCAAGTGGCTGCATTTGTGGAATCAAAAGTGAATGTCTGTTCATTCGCTTATCAGTTCAATCTATGCAGTTTAGACTAATCTGTAAAGATTGAATCGATTCAGTCTCGGGCTTTTTAACTGTCTATACTTAGGCTGTCTCTCTCACCCTGCTTCACTGTAGACCTTGTGCATAGAACCCTCCTTAGCCTCATTGTGGGGTGCAGGAAGAAAATATTAGAACTTCTATTTATATTAATTTTTTATCTCATCCTTTTTTAATTTCTACTTTTTGTGTATGTTTTATAATGTTTTCTGTGGGAAAAGTTCAATTTTGCTGATTATTTTTTTCAATTTTCCACTAGGGAAATTTAAACAAAACTCCTTGTTTTGAGTCACCTAAATAACATTTTTTGTTTCATGTTCAGCTGACATTAATTTACATGTGCTTGAGCTGCTCTGGTGTCTTATACTCCCATTCTTCCTTTTATGTAGGGCTCCCTGGCTGTGATGCATTGTGGTCTCCTTGCTGGCTGAACCATGAAATCCAAGCTTGGAGCCTTTCCCATTGAGAAGAATAGGTGTATTTGGGGAATTTTTTTTTGCAGTTTATAATTTCTGATTAATCTTATGGGGTACTTAACTTTCATGACTGTACTGCACACAAATGACTAGTATTTGAAGAAGGTTGACTAGGGCTGGGAGACACTGTATCTGTAAGGAAGGGTTGGAAAGTCCCCAACAAGACTATGGAATGGGGTGATAAAGGAGGGATTTTAAAAAGATTCACAGGAAGAAGATAAGAAGCACAAGAAATGTTAAGCAACAGAAGGGAAAGAGATGAGCGGGTTTGGATAGTTCGGGGTGGAAAGGCCCAGTTTAGCTGTGGGACCATCTGTACCAGAGAAACAAGCTGAGCTGTAAAGACTCCATGATTCAAGAAGCAAACTATGAGCTGCTGCAGAAAGATTCTGGGCCACTTTTTAGGGTCCAGCCCCACCACAAAAATGTTAGAATCATAGAAAAATAGGGGTTAAGCCATAATGTTATTTAATCTTGTGCTGTAGGCTGAATCATTTTGCTGTCTGCCATCCTGGAGCAATATTTGTATCTCCTTACTTTTCTCCACGCTTAAATGTTTCCAAGGATGGTAATTCGATGGCCTCTAGGTAATTTGTACCATTACTTAGTCACCCTTATAACTGGAAATCTCTTCCTAATATCCAATCTAAAAATCCCTTGTTGCAATTTAAGCCCAGGACTTCTTGCCCTGTTGCCTGTGCTTTGATCACTATATTCCTTATAACAATGCTTTTTGTATTTGAACGTTGTCATCAAAATAGCCTTTAGACTTTTGTTGTCTAGATAAAAATAACCTGTCTTCCATTCTTTTTTTTCTTATCTCAGTTTCCTGAAAAATCATCACATATTTAAGCAAGCTGCTTGCATGCCCCTCTACTATAAAGATACAGGGAATGATAGATGCAGTGTTTCATTAAGACACTGTGGAGAAAATTCTGTAGGCACTTTCAGTTTGCAAATACCTGTCAGTTCATCAATTAGAAGATTGAAGTCCTTGTCCTTGAATTTTTCTTCAGGATCTCCAAAAGGATGCTTGACAGTGAGTCTTCATAATATCAGCAATCTTTGTTACCAGGGTTCCAGGTTGGTGCAACCTTGGTCCTTAAAATTATCTTTAAGCAGGTCCAATATGTGTGTCAGATGGGTATGTGATGTTCAGCCAAAAATCCAGTGAGCTCTAGTTTTGCTGTTTTTGACATCAGGTTTGAACTGAACTTGCTTGGTGCTTGCTGTTACTTGCATACATGTAATGACTGATTTTTAAAAATTTTATTTTGTGTTGGCACCAAGTTCTTTGCCTTTTCTTGGCATAGCTTTGATTTGGCAGCATGTTTGGCAACTATAGCTCCTTGCTTCCATGGAATTATAAGTCACAGAGGATGTAATTCTAATTATTTCTATTCATCAAAGTATCAGATTTTTAGTGGTCTACATCAGTGGTAACAAACCTTTTCACCCTGTGGGCTGAACGGGCAGAGTCTGATCTGGCCATGCTACTGGGGAAGGGGCAGGGCCCAGCTCCAATCCATCCATGCAGGGCTTGAGAATTTGGCAGCAGGGAAGGGGTGGCAGTATTAATTACCCCTGCTCTCCTGCCACTAAATTTCCCTACCCATAGGGGTCCCCTTGGGCCAGATGCCTTGGCTCCATAGGTTGGGGGTTGAACCCTGGTCTAAATAGCATTTTTGGCACTTACATATAGGTAGAGATTCTCTTCCTGGGTGTGTAGCCCTGGACTCATAGAAGGGGAGGAGGATAACCCTTCTATGTTTTAACTGAGTGGTTGGGTTACTTCCTGGGTATGGCAGGGATCCAGTTCTCCCCTCCTGCACAAGGGTTTGATTCCATACCTCTGTGATTTCTCAGCACAGTTATGGGGCAGGCTTTAAGTAGGGTAGTATCCAGTACCTGTTTTTAAATTGAGCCAGTGCCCCTTGAATTTACTAGTCATTGGCAAAAATGGTTGGGGATGGGGAGGGGAGTGTCTGCTTTTGTGGGAGTAATCCTTCAAGCTAGAATTCATGATCCCTACCACCCAGACCAGCAGGCATCTCACAAACCACATGTCCACTGTTTTGCTTGTTTTTTTTCTGTTCCCACATACATCTAGGGGCTAGTCTCAAAAGAAGTGCTGGACAGCTTCTGGTTAATGCCTAACCAGTGGTGTGGTAGTTTAGATTGCTTAGAAATTGAAGACATGCAGGTTCAACCTCCACTGGGCAAGTGGTGCCTAAAACCTCAACCTCAACCTCTGGCTTTCTACTGGAGTTACCCTAGCTGTTCAGCTATTGTGAGTGAAAGAAGGGAGGTCTTTCCTCTGTCTAACACTAAACATAACACCAGTTATATTTTTGAGGATGATTATGTTTTTGGGCCTTAAACACCAGTATGTATCCACAAGGTGCATGCATGTGAGCCAGGCCCAACCATCCACGGGTCACTCAGGCCTGCCTCACCACTTGTGGGTCACTCAGGCCAGTGTGTGTGGCCTCTTGCACATGTTTAGTCTACATGTGTAGCAGGTGCAAACAGGTATGTGTCCACACTGCCAGGAAACAGAATTCACACTTCTATGTAAGTACTAAGAATGCCACTTAGATTATTAAGAAACTACCACTTATGACTACAGGGAAATAGCATGGTAACCAGGCTATAACAATCCACTGAACAAAGGATCAGCTTCTCACTGCTTCCAATAGCACTACTCCAATGCTTTGTTAGCCAGGTCTTGAGAGAACTGAGGTGGGGAACTGTGTGCAGGGTTTCTTCCCTTTGCATAGATCTCAGGCTACTAGATGAAGAAGAACAGTATTTCAGAATGCTGGGCAAAGTCTCTCTGTGTGTCTGTTTGCTTTCACTATCACATGTCCCCGAAGAGTTAAATCAGTGGTTCTCCACCTTTTGAAATTCATACTGCTCCTTGTTAGACTCAAGACACTCCTCAGAAAATACCAGCTTTTAGTTTTCACTCATTTTATAACTACAGGAAAATAATAGAGCAATTCTTCTGTGGCAAAGAACCCAAAGACCACAACAGGTCTGAATGCATTTTTAACAGTATGAATTCCTTTTGAAATATCTGGGCTTATGCTGTGAATCATGTTTCTACATCTAGCAGTGCTAACATTGTGTGGCACCCTGCAGTACCCCTGAAAGAATCTCAATACAGCCTACGGTGCCGTGTCACCCTGCTTGAAAATCACTGAGTTAATCTATAGCCCAGGCTACCTACATGGATGATGTTTCTGGCAAAAGGTATGTTTAAGACCTGGAGGAATCTGAGGGGACAGGCAGTTATCAGGGAGTCACAGCTCTGGAGTGGTGCTAGGCAAAGGATCTATATCTTAAGCGTTTGCCAAGACACCCTAAGCTAGTAACAGTGTCTGAACTCTCTTCACATTTTGAAGGCTTGAAGAACACAGGGCCCACTACCCTGGGATTCAACCCAGCAATCAGTGCCAACACAGTAGCTGGTGAATGTCCAAGAGGGTGAATGTGACCAGATGTGAGAAAGACCACAAATTAAAGGTTCCAAATCATAGCTGTTTAGAATTTTTGCTAAAAAAATATATGTTTGGCACTTCTTTCCAGTTTGGGGCAAAAAGAAATGTTAAAAATATCAGTATTAAATACAGGTTTTCAGCTCCAGTTTTCAGTTAGCTAGCCAGAATGCTGGACAATCATATGGAAAGGGGAATCTAGGTTTTCATTTTGTCTTGTGGAAAGTGAATCAAGGCATACAGATGTGTGGAAAGGCAGAACATAATTTCCTGGCAGAGTTTTACAAAGTGGCTTCCACTCAATAGGAGCTCATGCTGACTGATTTTGATACCAGGTTATCATGATACAGTGGCCTTAAAGAGACACATTAGCTTGGTCTCCAAAGGTTAAAGGAACAATGCAGTATATTAACTCACTGTACATCAACCCCCTTCAAAATTAACCCTTTGTCTTTCATGTGGATAGTACTCTACATTGATATATCTGTGTGTGTGTGTGTGTGTATACACACACTGCATAAATCAGTATGCAGCTGCTGATGTATGCAGCTTTCTAAATGCATGACATCGGAATGAGCACAATTTTGCCATTATTTAAGGTATTAATGCAACCAAGTTCTAAGCATTCCATTTTCTGGATGTACAGAACACCATTAGTCGGTATTTATTATGACAATATGCCCAGTATTTCACAAGACTAAAAGATTCAGCATAATCCTTGTTCCAGAATGCTTACAGGCAGCCACACAGACAATACTGGGGGACCTTCTGGAAATAATAACTTTTTATGTGAATTTTTTTCTGTTTTAGAGTTAAATTATTTCAATAAATGTGGCATAGGAAGTAAAAGAACATCATGGAATTAATCAGGTGACAGAGTACCTGGACTACACTATGGCCCTTATTTTGGCTTGTATTTTACTGTGCAGCTGCAGCTTCCACGGTGTTTCCAAAGATAACAGGTGGTCAGAAGCAGCTATAGCTTCTGCTACCCCAGTGGTTCTTAACCTTTCTAACCTCAAGGCCCTCTTGGAAAATTGCAACTCTTAGTTTTCACTTATTTTTTTTACTACAGAAAAAATATATAAAGCAAATCTTCTGTTAGAAAGACCAGAGCACCCAAAGATTCTGATATGTATCTTGTGAATCATGTTTGCACACCTAACAATGCTGACATTATATGGCAACCCATGACACACTTGAAATTCTATCAAGGCACCCCAAGGTGCAGGCAGAACCCTGGCTGAAAATCTCTTCCATTCCTCTGTATATAGCATTGCAGCTTTCAAAGCCTGTTCTAAAGCAAGGGAAACACCAAAACCAGGAATACCAAAAAGTTAAGGAAAAGAGCAACTGGCATCAAGGGAAGAGATAATGAAAATAGCTAGTGAGGAGATAAAGATAGAAAAGCCACTCTCCCCCCACAAGAGGAAATGATAGAGAGAGGAAATTAAAGCCCCTTTAAGAAGATGCATTAATTTTTATTTCTGACCACAACAGCACAATTGCACAGAATTTTAGTGACAGCTAGTGGAAAATTGGGCTTTTAACCAGATATATTTTCTCCACCCTGCTTAAAGTCTTTGATTGTAATAGTGACAACTGTAATTAATAATAGCTCCTCAGCTGGAGGGAATCATCCAGAGTAATGGGATTCACAAAGAAAGACAGTGGGATCTTTATAATCCATACCTCCAGGCACACAAACTCAGACTCCTGGATACGTGACCTAGCAAAGTAGCCAGGACACCAGTGGATTCTATAGCCACATTTTATTTAGAAATTCCAGTAGGGATTAGACACATGTTAAAAACCAGGTTGGTGTTTTCATATGTACAGGATAGAACTTGATGAGTAATTTCAAGTGTTGCCTTGACCACAGCCAGGGTAGGAGCACTATTCATATCATACTGTTACAAAGTGGCTAATCATCTTGGAAAATATGACTTAGACTCCTGAGGCACTTACAGGCTTTCCCTTTATATTCTACCCTTTATATTTTGCATCCATGGCATTGTCTCTCTAATGTCCCATTAAAAAGCTACCACTATCCTGTAATGAGAATAACAAATTTACAGAGGCCCCTTCCCAGTAATGAAACCCTATAGCACTGAATGATACTGTTTTCTTACTTGGCTTTATGTATGTGTAAAATGTTCCCTAGGTCTTTAATACAAATGGGTTGTAAAGTGACTTCTGTAACAAGCATCTGCTGTGCAGTATTCAGAGTTGAATGGGCAATGTGCGTATTAGTCATCTCAATCCACCAGTCAGTAGTATATGTGCTGTTTGCTTCAGTGCTGGGGCTGGAATGAAAAGCACAGTTGTAGCATGATGATAGCAAAGCTTCTGCATGAACTATTTACAGAGCAAATAAATGCAGCTGCTCAGTAGAAACAATGTACAGGCTTGTGTGTGTAAGAATTAGTAATGAGCTAAGACTTGTTCATGAACCAAAGACTGTTACTGTAAAAATCCATGGATTATTTGACCTCAGTAACCGCAGAATTGTGAGCAATGAAAAGTTTATTTGCTTTACGCTTACCATGACTAGACAGAGCTGCCTGTCACTCATAAAACCAAGATGCCCCATTGCTTCACCCTTGATGGTCTACTGCAGGGGTGGGCAAAATATAGTCCATGGACCAGATCCAGCTTGCCAACTGATTGAATCTGGCCCAGGGGTGGGCACCTGCCAACTGATTGCATTCAGTCTGCATCACTCTGTATGGGGCCAAGCCCTGTCCGCTTTTGCCTGGGGCAGCCCAAACTCTGGCCTCAGTCCCAGCCAGCATGCACAGCTTCTCGATTGGGCTGTTGTCTGTGCAGCTGCAGCCAGCCAGGTACTGCTAGGCTCCTCCCATCTCCAGTGGCTCCTCCTCCTCCTGCCCCTGCTGTGCCACTCTGGGCAGAGTGGGTGGAGGTGGCTGGGAGCTGAAGCTGGAGCCCCATGCACTGGGGCAAGAGGCACCTAGCTGCAGCTTCTCCTTCCCATGTCTGGGCATTTGCTGCCCAACACTTGTCTCCATAGCTTTCCTGTGCTACCTGCTGCCTGTGCAGCAGGGGCAGAAAAAGGAGGAAGAGTAGATGCTAGAGTTGGGGGGAACCAAGCAGTACCCAGGCAGCTGAAGCTGCGCCTGGAGCAGTCCCTACAGGAAGCTGTGCATGCTGGCTGAGCTGGGGCCAAGGAGAGTGGGAGCATGGCATGGGCTACCCCAGGGGAGAGCAGGTGGGGCTCAGCCCCATGTGAAGTGCTGCAGGGGCAGCAGCAGGCCGGATGGGTGGGGTGGACTACACCTGTACCTCCTGAGCGAGCTCTGCTGCACATGCCCCCTGCCCCTCCCCCACCCCCCCCCCCCCCTCCCCCCCCCGGGGCCC
>NW_017729002.1:17806158-17818733 GCF_001723915.1 Gavialis gangeticus
TGGGACCTAGCACACAGGCAGTCCCCCCACATGTCTACCCCCATGGCCCCCTCCACACCTCCACACCCCACATTCAATATACAAGAGTAAGACTTTATTTGGAGCTATTATGCAATCACCTCTATATACACTCAAGAAAACATGAATCTGGACAAAAAGTATTTTATGAAATAAAATGAAACTGTTACAGTAAATATTTTATTTTAGTATATGATTTGTTTTTATCTATAATTTGTTAAAATGATGTCTTCTGAAAGATTTTATGTGTGTGGCCCTTGACAGCTCACCAAAACTCATTAAATAGCCCTCTACCTGAAATAATTGCCCATGCTTGGTGTAATGGTGCTTTCTAGCCATCAGTCCCATGAATCCATGGCACTAAATAGAAATGAGGAATATTATAACCATGGAATTGTTCATGCAGTAGACATGGGCCTGGCAAAGTGATGGTATTTTGAGTATGGACTGTGAGTCCAGTGTGGTAAGTGACATTCCAAAAATGATGGACAGCCTCCTGCCACACTTGCCAGTGGCTTTCATGGCTTCAGAAGTCTAGAAAGTCTCAGATTAGAGGCTGCCATTCTAAGGTCTGCTTGGCAGATATCTGCATAATCACCCCTCTGCATGACACAGCTGGATTTGACCATGCCCTGCACAAACTCTTTCTCTGTAGGACCACACCTTTTCCTTAGTTCAGGTTTTTTATAACAGGTTCTGACTTTTGGCTAGGGTCTGCTCAGCATGTCTCTCAGACCATGGGTGTCCCTGCTAAAGCTCATCTTTGTCTTCAGTTTCTGCCTAGCCTCTGGTGGCCAGAACCAGAGGGGTTACTATCATGAGCAATAAATATATGCTCTTGGAGACATCCAGGCAATTGTCTAGCAGTTAAGATTAGCTAATGCAAAGCTTGCACGTTTGCAACCTGCAAGTGGAATTTGTCTGTCACAATTTAACCAAAGTGTTGAATCTAGCTGTTTGCACTGATCATGGGACTGACTGGGCCCCAAAAATAAGCAAAACTACAAGATTAGCTGATCTAACAGGTTGTTTAAAGGTCAGCCATAACAAGATCTGACCACCTAATATAATTAGCACATTCCAAGGAATCCAAGGAATAAGAAACCAAGGGGTTGCGCTTGGGCAGAGTAATGCTAATTTAAAACCTCAAAGTAATGTGGTGTAATTTGCTTATTGGGTGAACCTGAGTTTGGGTGGTAACCTTTCATGATAACTTCTAGTACCTTTTAATCCCATAGGGTAACAGCTATAGGGCAAGATTGTGAGTGGCTCTAAAGCCAACAGATTAGCAGAAGATAAGGCATGAAGGAACATGCATGTCAAGTAACCAGTTTGAAGGACAGGACAGAAGGTTCATCTCTGTACCAAGCCTGGACCCCGGACTCCCAGTGTGAGCGAGGACCGGATCCTAACCAAGGGACCTTCCCTGTGACCCCTCAAACGGCGTTGATCAGGGACGCCTGACTTCGCTGGAACAACTTAGCACGCACCTGGCATAGAGGGACTGCCAATAAGTGGCCAACCCCATATGGGAACTCTTTGTCATTTTGTCTATCTGTTATTATTTACTGTTAGCTCTTTATTATTGTACTATTTGTGTGTTGCATTCACTTTTCTGTTAACTGTTGTATGCTAAGCTATAAGTAAATTTGCCTTTACTTCACTCCCGACTCGCCTCCTTGATCCTGAACCCAGCAGCCTAATGGCTGATACACTCACAGTGCCTAGCCGGCCTGTGACACTAGCCTTGCCTCTAGCTCTTGATTTTTATCATGGATCTTCAGCTCCTGACCTCAGGCTCACTTTTCAGACTTGAGTTGTGACACAGACCCTGTCAGCTCTCTGCTCTTACCACTTCCCCAGATCATCTCCACTTCAGTCAGGACTGGTCACTTCAGTACCTGTAAATCTACTGGAAGAATGAATGCAGATGAGGGGAGGGGCCACAGCTGAGGCCAGCAGTTTATGTGACACTTGATGATGATCCTTGATTTCTGTAAAGCAGCTCCAGTTCATGCTGAGAAGCAGGTCTGAATCAGCAGCACTGCCTAAACAACAGTTAGTTTTAGGATGGCTGGCTCCAACTGCACCCATGGTGTTTGGGAGTCTCTGCCACCCACCATCCTCTGCTTTGCACACATAGTCTTTTTTTCTCTCAACAAGTAGTTGTAAACCAGCCCCAGATCCTTAGTGATCCAGACATCCCAACGTGCCAGGCAGAGAAATGGGAAGAAATCAGAGATCCTGCTGCTTTTGCCAGCAGGGTGGATGCTAACTGGACTGAAATCAGGGGAAGGCTGTGAAGATCCAGTTGTCAGCAGGTGCTTGTGCAAAGCGGCCTGCAAAGACAGATGGAGAAGGGATAGAGTGAATAGAGAACTGTCAGCAGTTTGTGCCTTCAGGCTTTGGCTGCAAAGAGCTGATGCCAGCCAGAAGTATCTTAAATGTTCCAAATTTCTCATAATGAGAAGAGCATCTGAGCAGCAGCCTGCTGTGATATCCTGAGTTCTCTGTGTAACAGAACTAACCAGCTTGATGAAGATGCCATGCTTACAGAGACCTTGGGACTGTAGAACATGGGTTTGTGTTCCAGGTTACTGACTGTAACCTGCAGCCTGCAGCTGCTCTGATCTGACTCAGCATGCTGCAGAGCAGTTGGCTGAGGCATCAGGGTGCTCCAGTATTGGCTAGGCAGCAGGCAGCCCCTACACTGAAACACTGTTGTGCCCCAGGCATCCCCATCAGTGTCTACACATGTGTTGCTGTGTATTAAATAACGCAGCCATAAGGATAATACTTGTGCTTACAAGTACTAACCTTCAGCGGAGTTAATTAGTTTACTGTGGCCTAATAGGGCCACACGTGTAGACATTGAGACTTTACTGTGGAGCTAATTAAGCAACTGTGCAGTAAACATCTTGTGTATATGTCCCCAGTGATTGGCAGAACAAATTTTGCACATTATAATAATAATGCTAATTATTATTATTATTTTACAACTTTTTTGTGATGTGATTGTTATGAGTTTTGGACATTTAGGTTCTTTTTATTGGTCGTCTAAGTCACACAACACATTTCTATCTTCTGATCGGAAGAATATATTCCTTAAGTCAGTTTCCAGTGTATTTCTGTGATGATCAATCACTGGATTAAATCAAGGAACTTGAGAGTCAAGAACATGTTCTTCTACACCATGAACTAAAAGATAACTCACCTTCTCTGTGCAGTGACACCAAGGGAGATGTGTAAGATACACTTTTTATCGGCTTACCCATGCATATAATTATGAATTTAAAATACACTTTCTAAGAATCCTTAGAAAGGCTTGCCAGAAATTCACAGCATCTGCAAGTGAGAGATCTTGTGACCAAACTTATGATAAAATCATTGTTGTTACTATTACATGGGAAGCAATCTTAGAAGGGATGTGAACACACTCGCAATATTCATGTTTGTGGATTTTTTTTAATGACCTATAAAACAAAGGTGAAAGAAAACCAGGCATAAAACATAGAGGCGAGTCAAATATAAGCAGCTTTATTTCCTGTCACTAAGCAGCGACATGTTTTCTTTTCTTTTAGCTGCAGTGGGTTCTGAAGATGTCAGAGTTCTTGAATCCTTTGAACATGCTTCTCTGCTGTATGGTCTTGCCGACTCCAGAAAAATTAAGATCTGCAGTGTACTCTTGTGTTGCCCCACTGAGTGGCAGCAGCAGTGAAAACTTTAGAGCAGACAGAACATGGGGGCAAAACCTTGTTCCAGTAAAGTCACTGGCAAAACCTCCATTGAGTTAGTTCACTGTGGCCAGAATTTCACTGCAGGAATTTAACCCTGTTACCTAGCCTGAGTAGGGTCAGATAAAAGAAAATATAGGACCTCCAAGTGACTGCCACTGGAACTGGCAGTGTGAGAATAATAAAACCAGGAATGACTCTCTCTCTCTTTTTTCTTTTTAGCTGAAGCTTCTATCAAGGCAAAAAGTGCAGTCACAGTGATACCTGACCATTACACAAACTTGTACCAGTTTGGCTGAACTGTTTATATAACAATTAATAAATGAATAAACAAATATATAAATCATTAAATCAGTCACAACATTTTTCTTCAGAACTTTCTTAAATGAAACATTTCATTATTTCAAAGCAAAACATTTTGGAACTTCCTTCAACTTTATCACAGAACATTTTTAAAATGTTCAAAATAGAAAGAAAACATTTTATTCAATCCCAATTTATTTTTTTCTATATTTTTATTTGGTGAAAATTTTTGAAAAACCTTAATTTTCACTTGGCTTGAATTTTTTTTTAAACTTTTCAGAACTGACAGGGAACTGAAAAGACGTGATCAAGACATGTCTTTTCGCAAATTATTCTGTAAAATTTCAGGTACCACAATTTTGGGTTGTGGGTTTTTTTGTTCCCACAATTTTGTGGCATACTTGATGTGAAGACAGTAGTTTACTATGAGGATGAGTACAACTAAGGGTTTTGCTGAGGTTTCCAAGAAGTCATTTAGAGTGTTCCCTAGTCAGAATGTCCCAACAGCAAAACCCCAAAGGGAGGCCAATTGGCAAGAATTTACAGAAAAATGATTTTGCAATCATGACTGGCTTTTTTTTACATTAATAACCTCTCAACACACAAAACATAGCAGAGAGCCAAGGCCCCAGTCATGGGCTTCATTTGAAATCTTTTTCTTCAGCTGTGGGAGGGGGTGTAACAGGGAACCCTGGTCCTCTTATTGAAAGGTAACATGGCCCCTTTAAGGACAGGGTCTTTGTAGCACAGGTAGCCAGCAGAGCTGGCATTAAAGAACAGCCCTGTAGCCAGGTCAGCTGACAGGGGTGTCACATGACCAGAAGAGGGCTCAGGCTCCAGCTATATAAGCCGTGGGCTTGAGCTAGTCAAGGTGGCCAGCTCTGAGAGTCATGGAGTTAGGAGCTCCTGGCAGTAGTGTGGTGCGGCCCCTGAATTTACAGTGGGACTGGAAGGAAGCACCTCTGCAGGCCTGGGAACAAGGGAGAGTTACCTGGGTCAGAGAGAGCGAGAGACTCATTATGTAGGTAAGTGGCCTTTATCTTACGTTAAACTTGGTGAGGGTTTGGGTGCCTGCCAGAAGGCTGTGGTGTTTTAAGTTACACTGGTGGCTTGGGTTTGGGACTAAGGGGTGGTTTGGAGGTCCTTTTAGTGTTCTAGGGGCACGTAATTGCTTGAGCCATGCAGGGGCAGTCTTGAGGTGTAACCAGAGGCCTGGGAGCAAGGTCAGATCCCTGCTCAAAGCAGCATTTGGGGGGTGGGATGGGGTGGAGAGCCCAGAGTCCTGAGCAGGGTGGCAGACAGGGACTGGGGCCCAGAATCCAGGTCTAGAACAGTGGGTATGGGATCAGCAAGACTAGTGGGGCAGAAGCCGGGAAGGCTGAAACCCCAACAAGGGAAGAAATGCCTGAGGTGGCCTGGAGACCTAGGGACGAGTGTCCCAACTAATTGGTGACTTAAAACACCCTGTGAGGCCTGGGGTGTGGTGTAAGGATGGAATGGACTCATGCAACTAGTCTCTTAGGCAGCTTCCCATCCTTTAATACTAACAATTTTCATCAAAGCATAGCAGGTGAAAGAAGGCTGCGCTGCTCTGAGAACAGGACACAAGAAATTCTCTTGACCTCCAGGAGCCTCACAGCTGCCCCTGGATTCCTGTTACAGGGGGACAGGGAAGAATAGGTATGACTTTCTCCTCTACTTTGATGGATAATATCCCTCTATGTATCTGTGCCTGACTCTAGCATGTTAGTTGTGGCAATTCAAATGCTTCCAAACTAAGCTGTGACCTGAACTCTGACTGTTGCCACTTTATGTGTTGTCTGTTAGTTGTATTTCACATTAGCATCCAGCTTAATAGATGTACATGTCACTTCACAGCATCAGTGCTGAATGGGCACTAACATGCGGCCACCTCTGGGCTAAAACAAGGCAGCTGTGTAACTATCCCTTGTACCTGAAAGAACAGAGGAGTGTCAGGAAATAAGTCTTTGCCCGTGGTCTGCACCTCTTCCCTGCCTCGGGACTGTCCACTGGACGTCAAGGAGCAACTCACCACTAGTTGGACGTTTGCACGCATCTGCCTCACCTGCCACGACTTTGATGATGGTTTGAATTGGTTCAGTTGGTCCGGCGCGTACAGTCCAGAAATGAGACTCCTCCACTCCTGGGGGCCCTGGTTCCTGAGGGCTCCTCCACCCCTACACCCTCTCCCGATCCCCCGGGTGCGACCGTCCAACCGGACTGGTCATTTGTTTAGGATGGTCCAGGAAAAGAAAACAAGAAAACAAGGTGAGGCCAACAGAAACTATGGCTGACGGCACCAATGGCGTGCCGCCGGTTCCTATCCTCCACCGTCGACCCCGGTGCTTCCCCGTCTGCCAAAGGGCGGGGGATCCCCTCTTTCAGCTTGGCAACGGGCTGCTTCGCCCATATCACCTGAAGAGAAAAGAAAAAAAACAAAAAACCCCCCCGATGCCGGTGACTCCGGCGTCCCGGTGTATGCCCCACCGCTGTCCCTTACATCTCTGGCCTGTGCGAGGTCCTTGCTGCTCCCCGTGGCCTCTAGCCTTCGCTGGCCTTGCTGGGCCCGCTGCCCCGGGTTCCAAGCCCCGCTGGGGCGTCCCGCTTACCCCAGAAGGTCCAGCCGCACCTCCAAGCGGCTCAGATCTGCCGGAGAGCGCTCCCGCCGGCGTCGACGCCCCCGCTGGCTCCTTCTGGATCCGCCTCCCCTTGGGCCAGCTCCAGTGCCCCTCTTATCCTGCTCCGGGCCTCTCTGGTGCTCCCTCCTGCTGCATCCCTGAAAAGGGTGAGTTCCCCCCCACGTGCGATGAGCCTGGGCGCGTGGGGTATTCGCGGGGCCATCCACGCGGCTCCGTCAGGGCCGGCCGCCTTATCTTCTCCCTTACATATCCTGCCCCTCAAGACGCCACTAGGCGCTTCCCCTGCTTGCGTCCCTCCTTCTTGTTCCTGCCCCTCTCTGCCACTGGGCTCCTGACCCCCGGGGGCTGGGGCTGGGGTCACGCCCCCATACCTTGACAAAAAGTCGGCGACCGTGTTTGTTTTTCCTGGCTTATATTCCACACAAAATCGGAATGGCTGTAAGGCCAGAGCCCATCTCATTATACACGCATTATCAGTCTTGGTTGAGTTTAGCCACCTCAAAGGCGCATGGTCGGTCACTAACTTGAATTCATGCCCCAATAGATAATACCTGAAGTAGTCCACTCCCCACCGGATGGCCAGGCATTCACGCTTGATGGTGGAATACCTAAGTTTGTGGTCATTCAGCTTTCGGCTGGCGAACGCAATGGGTCGCTCCACTCCTTCCACCTCTTGGGTAAGGACTGCTCCAAGCGCGTAAGCCGAGGCGTCAGTCCGTAGGGTAAAAGGTAAAGCAAAATTGGGGGTATGAAGCATTGCCTCCTGGCACAGGGCCTGCTTGAGTTCCTCAAAGGCTTGGCGCCGTTCTGCATTCCATTCTATGGCATATGTCTTGCGCCCCTTCTTCGTCTCCATCAGTGGGTGGGCGATTTCCGCAAATCGGGGTATGAATCGCCGGTAGTAGCTAGCCAGACCTAAAAACACCTGCATTTGTTTTTTCGTTGCTGGCGCCACATAGTTTTTAATGGCTTCTACTTTGTCCATCAAGGGCTTTACACGCCCCTGCCCGACCAGGAAACCTAAATATTTGGTCTCCCTCTTTCCCAAAGCACACTTTTTTTGGATTGGCTGTGAGTCCTGCCTGTCTTAACTCAGCAGGACAGCTTTCAGAGCTCTTAAGTGCTGTCCCCAGGTCTCTGTATATATGACAAAGTCGTCTATATACACCGAGGCATACTCCTGATGAGGCACGAGGACCCAGTCGATTAGCTGCTGGAAGGTGGCTGCGGCCCCGTTCAGTCCGAACGGCATTCTTTTAAATTCAAAAAGGCCCCATGGTGTGCCAAAAGCCATCTTTGGCTGATCCTCTTTTCTTAATGGGATCTGTCAGTACCCTTTCGACAAGTCCAGCGTAGATATGAACTTAGCTTGTCCTATGCGTTCGAGTAATTCGTTTACTTGAGGCATAGGAAATGCATCAAACTGAGTAAGGGCATTCAGTTTTCGGAAATCGATACATAGCCTCAAACTCCCATCCAGCTTTGTTACGGCCACGAGGGGACTGCGCCAGGGGCTGCAGGATGGCGTGATAATCCTTTGCTCTCACATTTTTTGTAGTTCCTCCTTAATGGGTTGGTACCGGTGATAAAGGATTCTACGCCACTTTTCCCGTGCCACCTGGTCTCCCTTTGTTATGATATGATGTTCCACTCCTGTGGCCTTCCCTGGTTTCTCTGAAAAAACGTCCCTGAATTCCCTTTGAGGCTCTGTAGTTGCTGTAACTGTTGGGGTTTCAGTTGTTTCCCCACTGGGACCAAATTATGGTCTAAGGGACCCTGCCGATTATCCCTGATTTGTATCCCAAATTCCTCGGACTCAGGGTCCGGGGAGATTAGTAGGCCCTGCGGTTTGTGCCATTCCTTCAGAAGGTTAATATGATAGCTTAGCCTTTCTCATTTGACCCCTTCTCATAGGACCTTGTAAACAACAGGGCCTACCCTCTGGGTCACTGTAAACGGCCCCTGCCAACAGGTGAGGAACTTGCTGTTTGAATTTGGCAATAACACTTGCACTTTTTGCCTGGCTCGCAATTCGCGGACTTTTGTGTGCGCATCATACCTTTCTTTCTGTTGATGCTGTGCCTGTTCCAGGTTATCATGGGCCATCGCTCGAGCTGCTCGGAGCTGTTCCTGTAAGTTCTGAGCGTATTCCACCGTCCCCTTGCCAGGACCTGGGTCTGCCTCCCATCCCTCCTGAACAACATCCAATAGACTGCGGGGATGGTGACCAAAAACTAGCTCAAAGGGAGAATAGCCCAACGATGACTGTGGGGCATCTCGGACCGCAAATAATAATGGTGGGACCAGCAGGTGCCTCTTCCTGGGGTCGACCTGAGCGCAACGGCGTAACATCCCTTTTAAGGTCCCGTTAAAGCACTCAACCAACCCATTTGTCTGGGGGTGGTACACGGTCGTCCTAAGGTGACGTATTTGTAACACCTTGTACAGGGCCCCTAGGACTGTTGACATAAAATTCGACCCTTGGTCAGTTAATATTTCGCGGGGTATCCCAAATTTAGCCACCCACTTCATCAGTTCTTCTGCCACCTTAGTTCCTGTCACAGTCCGCAGGGGTATAGCCTCTGGGAAACGGGTTGCATAGTCGATAAGGACGAGCATGAACTGATGTCCCGCTACGCTACAGGGAAGTGGACCCGCAACATCCAAAGCTACTTGGGTGAATGGTCCTCTGATCACTGGTGGTGTCTGTAGGGGCGCCTTCGGGGGCTTCTGAGAACTCACCCGTTGACATGAGTCACAGGTCTTACAAAACCTCTCGACCTCTTCATACATGTGAGGCCAGAAGCACCATCTGGCCAGGCGGGCCTCTGTCTTATGCTTTCCTAAGTGCCTCCCCAGAGGGTTTTTATGCGCCAGCCGTAACAAGGGTTCCCTATAGGGCGAGGTATCACAAGCTGGGCTACCTCTTCCCCTGCAGTCTGGCCCCGCTTGATCCGATACATTAACCCTCCTCTTACTTCGACACAGGGACCCGATACTCGCCATTCGGGGGGGCTTACCTGTTGGTTATTCCCCGAAGGGTCTTCTCTTCTAAATGGTCTCAGCTCTTCGTCGGCCTCCTGAGCCTCCTGAAATTGGTTGCTGTTTGCCAACATCTCTAGCTCCAGGTCGTCTGTGGTCTCAGGATCGGTCCCCACTAGCCCCTCCCGCAGGTCCTCTGGTTTATTGATTGTAGCAAGGACCTCAAATATCTCAGGACAGTCCCGTCCCAAGATCATGGGGTACAGAATATCCTCTTTTAGACCCACAGGTATTCTCCAACGGACCCCTTGCACCAGTACTTCCAACAGGCACCTTTCGAAGTAGGATTTTCGCTTATGTAGGCACACGAGCTGAACTCCAGTACATTGCGGCACTCGTTCCCAGTCTACCAACGATGGACGCACCATCGATTGCACACATCCCGTGTCTACTATTGTGGATAGGGGACGACCTCCAACCCACGCTCGTACTTCGGGTAGGGGTTGCACTTTAGGCGCCACGCGGGTACGCACCCCGCACTCCATTGGTTCCCCTTCTGGGGTCTCTCCCGCCCCTTGGGATCTTTCGGGGAGGCTTCGGTTCTTTGTTACCCTCCACCGCGTACCCTGCGGGCAAACCCGTGCTATATGTTCCCACAGAGGAAACAGATCGGGCCGGTTGGACCCACCCTCCTGTCTCCCTTGGTCTCCTTGTCCTTCCTTAATTGTACGTCCTGTCCCCGTGTACCTTTGTCGTGGCGCAAATCTCCTTGTGCTGCGTCAAACTGTTCAGCCAACCGGAGAGCTTGCCGGGATGATGTCAGACTGTGGCATCTCACCCATCACTGGGTATCTTCCTCTAGGTCGATCAGGAACTGCTCCAGCAAGATTTGGTCGCAAATTTCCTCTTTCAACGCTACTTCCAGTTGGAGCCACTTATTCATTGGGTCTGCCAGGCCCTGCCACAAGATTCGGGGGACTCTTGTCTCCCTTGATTTCCTTTCCCAGAACGCTTGGCGGTGCCTATCTGGTGTTATATCCAGTCTCTGCAAAATCTCTGTTTTGACTTTGTCATAATCTTGGGCATCGCTTCAGGACAGGGCCCGATAAGCCGCTTGGGCCAGTCCGATCAGCAAGAGCCCCAAATACCCTGCCCATTTTACTCTCTCCACTCTCGCGGCTATGGCCACCCTCTCAAATGCCTCCAAAAAGGCCTTGGGGTCGTCTTCCTTAGACATTTTGGGCATATTGAAGTCCCATGGGCCTCTCTGTGCCTGTGTCTGTTGCTGTAGCAAGTGTTCCTGAATACTAGTTTGCCGCAGGGAATGCTGCTGCTGCTGTTGCAGTACCTGGGCCATTAAATTCATAGCTTGCTGCCAGGGCTCTGCACCTGCTAATCCTGGTGGGTGCTCCATTCGGACACTTTAGTCCTGCCTAGGAAGCCGCTGCCGCATTCCTGGCCAATGCACCACTTTGTCGGGAAATAAGTCTTTGCCCGCAGTCGGCACCTCTTCCCCGCCTCGGGACTGCCCACTGGACGTCAAGGAGCAACTCACCACTAGTTCGACGTTCGCACACGTCTGCCTCACCTGCCACGACTTTGATGATGGTTTGAACTGGTTCAGTTGGTCCAGTGCGTACAGTCCAGAAATGAGCCTCCTCCACTCCTGGGGTCCCTGGTTCCTGAGGGCTCCTCCACCCCTACACCCTCTCCCGATCCCCCGGGTGCGACCGTCCAACCGGACTGGTCATTTGTTTAGGATGGTCCAGGAAAAGAAAACAAGAAAACAAGGTGAGGCCAACAGAAATTATGGCTGACGGCACCTATGGCGTGCCGCCGGTTTCTATCCTCCACCGTCGACCCCGGTGCTTCCCCGTCTGCCAAAGGGCGGGGGATCCCCTCTTTCAGCTTGGCAATGGGCTGCTTCACCCATATCGCCTGAAGAGAAAAGAAAAGAAAAAAACAAAAAAACCCCCCCGATGCTGGCGACTTCAGCGTCCTGGCGTATGCCCCGCCGCTGTCCCTTACATCTCCGGCCTGTGCAAGGTCCCTGCTGCTCCCTGTGGCCTCTAGACTTCTCCGGCCTCACTGGGCCCACTGCCCCAGGTTCCAAGCCCTGCTGGGGTGTCCCACTTACCCCAGAAGGTCCAGCCGCACCTCCAAGCAGCTCAGATCCGCCGGAGAGCGCTCCCGCCGGCATCGACGCCCCCACTGGCTCCTTCCAGATCCGCCTCCCCTTGGGCCGGCTCCAGTGCCCCTTTTATCCTGCTCCGGGCCTCTCTGGTGCTCCCTCCTGCTGCATCCCTGAAAAGGGTGAGTTCCCCCCCACGTGCGATGAGCCTGGGCGCGTGGGGTATTCGCGAGGCCGTCCACATGGCTCTGTTGGGGCTGGCCACCTTATCTTCTCCCTTACAAGGAGCAACAGAGCTGCCAGTCTAGACTCTGGATTTCATAGACATTAGGGCTGGAAGGGACCTTGGAAGAGCGAGTCCAGCCCCCCTGCCCCAGGGGCAGGAAGTCAGCGGGGTCAGAGTATTCCAGCAAGATAAACATCTCTTAAACGAGTCCAGAGTAGGTGCTTGCACCATCTCTGGCGGCAGTCTGTTCCAGGCCTTGGGGGCTCAGACATTAAAGAAGTTCTTCCTTTTGTCCAGCCTGAAATGGTTTTGGAGGAGTTTGTGACTGTTTGACCTTGTCATCCCTTGGGGCACTCTGGTGAATTGGCATTCCCCCAGATCCTGATGTACACCCCTTATATCCTTATAGGCAGCCACCAGGTGCCCCTGAGCCTGCGCTTTTCCAGGCTGAAGAGTCCTATAACACTAAGCCTCATCATAAGGCCTGTTCTCCTGCCCTCTGATCATGTGCCTGGCTCTCC
>NW_017729002.1:17823733-17824521 GCF_001723915.1 Gavialis gangeticus
TCCTGTCCCCGTGTACCTTTGTCGTGGCGCAAATCTCCTTGTGCTGCGTCAAACTGTTCAGCCAACCGGAGAGCTTGCCGGGATGATGTCAGACTGTGGCATCTCACCCATCACTGGGTATCTTCCTCTAGGTCGATCAGGAACTGCTCCAGCAAGATTTGGTCGCAAATTTCCTCTTTCAACGCTACTTCCAGTTGGAGCCACTTATTCATTGGGTCTGCCAGGCCCTGCCACAAGATTCGGGGGACTCTTGTCTCCCTTGATTTCCTTTCCCAGAACGCTTGGCGGTGCCTATCTGGTGTTATATCCAGTCTCTGCAAAATCTCTGTTTTGACTTTGTCATAATCTTGGGCATCGCTTCAGGACAGGGCCCGATAAGCCGCTTGGGCCAGTCCGATCAGCAAGAGCCCCAAATACCCTGCCCATTTTACTCTCTCCACTCTCGCGGCTATGGCCACCCTCTCAAATGCCTCCAAAAAGGCCTTGGGGTCGTCTTCCTTAGACATTTTGGGCATATTGAAGTCCCATGGGCCTCTCTGTGCCTGTGTCTGTTGCTGTAGCAAGTGTTCCTGAATACTAGTTTGCCGCAGGGAATGCTGCTGCTGCTGTTGCAGTACCTGGGCCATTAAATTCATAGCTTGCTGCCAGGGCTCTGCACCTGCTAATCCTGGTGGGTGCTCCATTCGGACACTTTAGTCCTGCCTAGGAAGCCGCTGCCGCATTCCTGGCCAATGCACCACTTTGTCGGGAAATAAGTCTTTGCCCGCAGTCGGCACCTCTTCCCCGCC
>NW_017729002.1:17829521-17834400 GCF_001723915.1 Gavialis gangeticus
ATGTATTATGTCAATCTCTGCTTCCTTGTCCAGGTGATTATGTCACCTGGTAATAGAAGATGAGATTGGTCAGGCAAAACCTACCCACAACAAACCCGTGCTGGCTATCCCTCAGGATGTTTGTCAAGAATGGTTTCTTTGATAATTTTTTTCAAAGATCTTCCCTGGGATAGAGGTCAGACTGATGGACCTGTAGTTCCCTGGATCTACTTTCCTCCCTTTCTTGAAGATAGGCACCACATTGATGTTCTTCCAATCTTTGGGCACTTCACCTGAGCGCCACGAGTTCTCAAAGATCCGTGCCAGTGGCTGAGCCATGATGCTTGTCAGCTCCTTAAGTACCCTGGGGTGCAAACTGTCTGGGCCAACTGACCTGAAGGTGTCCATCTTCTCAGGGTGTTCTTTCACATGACCTACATTGATGAAGGGTAACGGTTCTCACTCATCCTGGCTGTCCTGTACCATATTGAGCAGGGCCATCCCCTGGGACTGATGCCTAGCAACAAGACACTGGGCATCCACGGGCTGACTGCTGAGTTCTACTAGGACTTCTGGGATGGCCTTGGCCTGGACTTTGCATCAGTGTGGGCCAAATCTGAGGGAACTGGGGAGCTCCCCCTATCATGCTGGAGGGCTGTGCTGACCCTGCCAATGAAGGGGGATCCCCATGACCTGAGGAACTGGTATCCCATGTCCCTACTCTGCATGGACTACAAGGTGGTAGCGAAGGCCATCTTGCTGTGCCTGCAGTCTGTGCTGGTGGATGTGATCCATCCTGACAAGATATACACGGCGCCCGGACATTTCATCTTCAACAACCTGTACCTGGTTCCAGGACCTCCTGGAGCTAGCATGCTGGGAGGGCCTGTCTTTCTCCCTCCTGCCCCTGGACAAGGAGAAGGCATTTTATGGGGTGGATCATGGGTACCTCATAGGCATGCTGAGGGCCTTTGGCTTTGGTCCCCACTTCATGCGGGTTCTCTAGGTGCTGTGCCCCTCTGCAGAGTGTTTGGTTAAGCTCAGCTGGACCCTGATGGAGCCCATCCCGTTCAGGAGAGGGGTGTGTCAAGGCTGCCCGCTGTCAGGCCAGCTGTACACCTTGGCCCTAGAGCCCCTCCTTTTCCTCCTGTCAAGGCAGGTAGTGGGGTTGATGCTCTGGTGTGGCTGGTCCTGTCAGCATATGCTGATGATGTACTTCTTGTGATCCAGGACTCGGGCGACTTGGCACAGGTGGAGGCCTACCAGGCATTGTATTCGGCAGCCTCCTCTGCCCAGGTCAACTGGGTCAGGAGCTTTGGCCTGATGGTGTGTGGCAGGTGGGCTCACTCCCACCCGTGGTCCACGGGATCCACTGGAACATGGGCTCACTACTGTACCTGGGGGTCTACCTGTCCCCCATGACCCCCTCCCTGCTAGACAACTGGCACCAGCTGGAGGCAAGGGTGGTGGAGTGGCTGCAGGTATAGGCAGGACTCCTGAGTTGTCTCTCCCTGGTGTTGAACCAGATGGTCTTGTCCATGCTCTGACAGTGTTTACACACCCTGACTGTGCCCCCTGAGATCCTGGCTGGGCTCCAGAAATGGGTGCTGGCCAGGATGACACTGGGTCACTGCGGAGGTCCTGAGCCTCCCCTTGCGGGAGGATGGCCAGGGCCTGGTTTGCCTGCACATCCAGGTCCTGACATTCCACCTTCAGGCCCTGCAGTGGCTGCTTTATGGTGTCAGGAGCTACGTGGCATGGGGCCAACTGGGGCTCGCTTTCCCCTGCCACTTCTGGAGGCTCCGATATGACTGGCAGCTCCTCAGTCTATGTGGCTTCTACCTGCAGGACCTGTGAGAGCTACCAGAGTTTTACCAGGACGTCCTCCAGGCCTGGAAGCTGGTCTCCACCTCCAGGTCTCCTGCAACACTTGCCCAGAGCACTGACCTGATCATTGAGCCCCTCCTATGGAAGCCCCAGCTGGAGGCACCAATAGCAGAGGCATCCCGGTTGCAACAGTTTGATCCTGGGTGCGATCACCCACATCAGAGACTTCCTGGACTACAATAGGCCTGCATGGGTGGATCTCTCTGAGCTAGCTCAATGAATGGGTCTACCCATGACGTGTGCAACCTCCCGCCTAGTCCAGGAGGTGAAATCTGCCTTACCTCCTGACACCCTTGCCTTTGCTGACCAGGTCCTGTGCAGTGCTGGTCCCCACCACCGCATGTCTTCCAGCCAACTAGCAAATTGCCTGTCAAGAATGACTGACTGGTGGAGGGGGGGGTGGGCAGGGTCAGAGACCTGCATTCACCCCCTTCCAGCAAGGGCTGAGACTGCTCCCCACCTCCCCCTCCCAGCCCCCCCTTGCTTCAGGATAAAGCCAGGGTCAGGGCTAGGACCTTTCTCCCCACCCCCCACTGCTTTGGGCCAAGACTGGGGCTGGGGCCGCACCCCATCTCCCCCTTTTTCCCCCCCCGCCACTTCGGGCCAGGGGCTCACCACCCCCCCCGTCCATTGCCACCATCATGACGGCACAGCCACCAACACCTGTCTGCATCCAGGACATTGCAGAGAGGATCCCTAAGCTCCTCTAGCCTACAGACCACTATCCCATGCTCCTTATTCATGTGGGCACCAATGACACAGCTCAGAGCACTCCCAGCCAGGCCATGAGGAGCTACAGGGATTTGGGAGTGGGGCTTAAGGGTCTGGGGGCACAGCAGGTGGTGTTCTCTTTGATCCTCCCAGTCTCGGGGTATGGGATGAGGAGGGAGAGGAGGATCCATGTAGTTAACCAAAGACTGCGGCGCTGGTGTCATAGGGAAGGTTTGGCTTCCATGACCACAGCCCGCTCTTTGGTGAGAGAGACAGAGAGCTTCTGGGAAGAGATGACCTTCACCTCTCTCCCCTGGGGAGGAGGCTCTTATCAGCCAGACTGGCTGACCTGCTCCACCGAGCTTTAGACTAAGCCTGTTGGTGGATGGGGGGACACCGCTGGCCCACTGAGCAACCCTTGCAAAGCCAGCAAGCCAAGGCATTTAACAGAGCCCACCCCTGCCCCAGCCCTGGTACAATCTGTGGGCAAGGCAAGAGCCCCCAAGGGGACACTTGCCTGCCTGTACACACATGCCAGGAGCTTGGGGAATAAGCAGGAGGAGCTCATCCTCCTGCTCAATGCAAATAATTATGACGTCATAGGGATAACGGAGACCTGGTGGGACTCCACCCATGACTGGACCATAGCTATAGATGGCTATACCCTGTACAGGAGGGATCATGTAGATAAAAGGAGCAGGGGTGTAGCTCTCTATGTTAAGGAAAGCTATGTCTCCCTGCAAGCTGATGTTGGTGACCAGGGTGGATGACTGGAGACCCTCTGGTTTAAAATCCGTGGGGAACATGCCACAACGGACACAACGGTGGGAGTCTACTATAGACCTCGCACCCAAAGTCCTGAGCTTGACCAGGAGTTCTCTCGGGAACTGGCTGAGGCCGCATGCTCCAGGACCATGGTTGTCATGGGTGAATTCAATTACCCAGACATCTCGTGGGAGGATCACTCAGCAAAATCCGAGCGGTCGCAAAGCTTCCTCTCATGCATGGATGACCTCTACCTGACTCAGGAAGTCTATGGGCCAACGAGAGGTAAAGCGCTGCTCGACCTGGTACTGGCTACTGGGGAGGACCTAATTGGTGACCTAGTGATCAATGGAAAGCTGGGTGACAGCGACCACAAGCTGATCACCTTCACCATCCGCCGTAAAGCTGGGAAGTTGGTCAGCAACACAGAAGTCCTTGACTTCAGGAAAGCCAACTTTAACAAGCTCAGGAGGCTGGTCAGTGAGGCCCTAAGGGACCACGACCCCAGGGAGAGGGGAGTTCAAGAAAAGTGGTTGCTCCTCAAGGGAGCGATCCTCAATGCACAAACCAATTCTATTCCATCTCGGAGGAAAGGCAGCAAGAGGGCAGAGCAGCCCCCTGGCTCTTCAGGGACCTAGCAGACCCCCTGAGGCTAAAAGGAAAGGCCTACAAAGGACGGAGGTTGGGATTCACCTCCAAGGAGGATTATTCTGCTCTAGTCCGGTCCTGCAGGGAGCAAACCAGGAAAGCCAAGGCTGCAACTGAACTCAGCTAGCTTCAGGCATCAAGGACAATAGAAAGTCCTTTTTCAGATATGTGGAGCTGGAGGAAAAGCAAGGGCAACTGACAACTGACGCCCAGGAAAAAGCCAACCTATTAAATGGGTACTTCGAGTCGGTCTTTCATCATGGGACAAGGCGGTCCGGGTGAGGGAGATCCCCTGTCCTCCATTAATGTTGACATCATGAAGGAACACCTTGAGAAGCTGGATACGTTCAAGTCAGCCGCCGCTGACAATCTGCACGCCAGGGTACTCAAGGAGCTGGCAGGCATCGTAGCCCAACCCCTGGCACAGATCTTTGAAAACTCCTGGCGCTCTGGTGAAGTGCCTGAAGACTGGAAGAAGGCCAATGTGGTGCCTATCTTCAAGAAAGGAAGGAAAGTGGATCTGGCTACCTATAGGCCCATCAGCCTGACTTCTATCCCAGGGAAGATCTTAGAAAAGTTTATTAAAGAGGCCATCCTTAATAGACTGGCCGACGCCAACATCCTAAGGGATAGCCAGCATGGGTTTGTTGCGGGTAGGTCTTACTTGACCAATCTCATTTCCTTCTACGACCAGGTGACCTATCACCTGGACAAGGGAGAAGAGATTGATGTCATATATCTTGACTTCAAAAAAGCCTTTGATCTGGTATCCCCATGATCACCTCTTGGTGAAACTGGCCAATTGTGGCCTTGGGTCCACCACAATCCGCTGGCTGGGAAATTGGCTCCGTGGTGGGACCCATAGGGTAGTAATTGATGGAAGTCAATC
>NW_017729002.1:17839400-17843762 GCF_001723915.1 Gavialis gangeticus
CTGTGGATACTAAAGTGACCAAAACGCTGGCTTGCATCCATAGATGCTTCTCAAGCAAATCCTGGGACATCATTCTCCCCTTGTACTTGGCCTTGGTGAGGCTGCAGCTAGAGTACTGCGTCCAGTTTTGGGCTCCATAATTCAAAAAGGATGTGGAGAAGCGTGAGAGAGTCCAGAGAAGAGCCACACACGTGATCAGAGGTCAGGAAAACAGACCTTACGACAACAGACTGAGAGCCATGGGCCTCTTTAGCCTGGAAAAGCGCAGGCTCAGGGTTGATCTGATGGCCACCTATAAGTTTATCGGGGGGACCAGTATCTGGGGGAATGTTTTTTTCACCAGAGCGCCCCAAGTGATGATGAGGTCGAACGGTCATAAACTACTACAAGACTGTTTCAGGGTGTGCATAAGGAAGAATTTCTTTACTGTCTGAGCCCCCAAGGTCTGGAACAGCCTACCATCGGAGGTGGTTCAAGCACCTACATTGAACACCTTCAAGAGTAATTTGGATGCTTATCTTGCTGGGATCCTATGACCCCAGCTGACTTCCTGCTCTTCGGGCGGGGGGCTGGACTCAGTGATCTTCTGGGGTTTCTTCCAGCCCTAACATCTATGAAATCCATGAATGTGTGTGAGTGAAGCATTACAGACCGACAGACTAAGGCTTTTATAATATTAGAAGGATATGCTGTACTTGCAGAGTGCCATACAAACACTGACAGGGTATGGCACCCTCCACTGCTAGGAGGCAGAGTTTGAGTAGGTATTATTACTATGATCCTGTTTTCCAAGTGGAGAGGCAGATTGGGAGCTGCCAAATACAACCTTTTAAAACTTGGTGCCTATAGTCAGGTGCCTACATTTGTATTTAAGTCTTTTGAGTCCTGCAGGAAAAAAGCATGAAAACAATATTACCCGAGTGAAACCTAAGGACTTGGAAATCTGAAGGCAATGAATACAACAATAAGTTTTGGGGTTTTTTGCCAGCCTCAAGACCAGATATTCCCAGGCCAGTTTTGTCTACCCATACTCATAATCAACAGACTCTTCTAACTCCTACTGTTTCTTCTCTGCTAGTTCCATCCAAGGATTACAGCTAACCATTTCTTTACCACAGTCTGTCAGTGCCACTGCTTCATCAGAGAGACATTTCCCTATTGGACAATATTAGGACTTTATTTTCCTGGGTTTAAACACCCACTGTATCAGCACACGTTCCAGGCCAGAGTACAAAGGAGAGATTACCAACTCTAGAAAACAGGACTGTTTCCCTGGTTGGCTGGAGATAGTGCTATTATTAGGTCTATCATGGTTTATTACAAGTGTAATCAATGAGACTTAGCAAGGTCTGTGGCTCATGTTACACAATTTTGTTGCATTCTCTTTTTTTCTTATATTTGAGGCATGCTGGGATTACATAAAAGGAACAAGACTTAGAGAGTGTTACATAAGGGATAATTTGCAATAGGTCTTGATACTTGTGAGGTATAACTACATGCCTGAGAGCTCTAGCTATGGCACACAGCCAAAGACACCAGTGCTTAAGACATGTTCTGATCCTGTGGGATCAGAACATGTCTTTTTCTGTTGCACGCTCTTCCACAGAAAATAACTTTATTTTAAAAACAATAATATAAAATAGTGTGCAATTTATGCATTTAAGATAGACTGTCAACTAAACTGAAGGCTGATGGAAGGGAAGTAAATGTCCATGCATCTCCCTGGAGTTGTCCCAGCATTGGATCTGGACATACAGGTTTTGATTTCACTTTCCCCTTGGACTGTCTTTATTTTTTTTTAAATGTTATATTTACATTTGTATCCAGTGTGTAACTAAAAAATAAATGGATTATATGACCTTATACCTCCATACAGACAGCCAATTGCAAATTAGGAATTGATGAGACTGATTGTGACTTCTACAGTTATGTTTGCATCCTCACAGGACTTCTCACAAGGTTGATCATCTGCAAAAATTTGAATGATTGCCTTCAGAGCTGAAATGACCAAGAGTTTCTTTGTTGCTTAGGTGAAAATGAAAGGGGCTGTGCGTTGTAAAAATGGTGCCAGAAACATGTAGATATTGTCCAAAATATCTAAAGACACCATCCTTGGATAGTCCCTGACATCTCACTAAAGTATTCTGGAAAGGAAGTGGTAAAAAAAGTGAAGGACTATGCTTTTCTGTTGTCAGGCTGCCTTGACAAGCTGTTTCAGTGAGGCATGGTGGTGGTATTTTCATCCAGGACCCAAAAGGCATTGCAGATTCTGCAGATGATTGACTCATCAGCTTTCAGTTCTCTGCTGACTGTGGGCATTTTTCCATTGTTATGTACAGTCCCACCAACTCCGAGGCTTTGTGGTATTTGCGGTATTTGCCTGGGAAGCCAGAGAGCTAACTTCTAGGCCTGCTTCACCTGAAAGGTTTTGAACCTGTATCTCCAACTTCCCAGTATGCTGTTATCCCACAGTTCAGGTATTACTCAGACCTTTCTCCCCCACTTCTTTGGTAGATGAGCTACTAGCCCTTGCATTTACTAATTATTGGACAAAATACTTGGATAGCAATGCAGAGGGAAAGTTTCTATGGTAGGGTTACCATATTTCCAGGTCCAAAAAAAAAGGACACCTGTCACTGGCGGGTGGAGGGAAGAAATATGATGGGGGTGGGGTGGGGACAGTGACATGCCAGTGCCCTGTCCCTGCCCATTCTGTTGCCCCTCACTGACAAGCCACATCCCACTCCCACTGCTGCCCCTCAGTCCAGACCCACTGACCCCAGCCCTGCCAGTGCTCCTCACTCCCAAACAGCAGTACCCCGCCCCCTACCCCTTGCTGGTGCCCCTCACTCACAACCTGCAGCCCCTGCCCCCCCAGACCTGGCGGTACCCCTCACTCTCTACTCACAGACCTGTAGCCCCCTGCCCTGTTTCCCAGCCCTGCCAGTGCCCCTCACTCCTTACCCAAAGCCCCTGCCAGCCCTACCAGTGCCCCTCACTCCAGATCCACAGCCGCTGCCCCCCAGCCTGCCAGTGCCTCTCACTCCGGACCCACAGCCCTTTGCTCCCCAGCCAGCTCTGCTGCCCAGCCCAAGCAGCTCCCTCACTGCACGCATGCCCACTCTCTTACACTCTCTCTCCCCCTGCCCCCAGAGCTCACATGGGGAGCATGTGACCCCTGACCGCCAATCAGCTTGCCTGCTGCTCCCAACATGGAGCAGCAAGACCCAGATAGCAGAAAACCCAGACATGTCCTCTTATTTTAAAAACCTGCCTGGATGTCCAAAAAAGAGGACATGTCTGGGAAAACCCAGATGTACAGTTACCCTATTTCTACTTCACTTGGAGCAAGGCCCTAGGCTAGAACCTAGGGTCCACACTTCACTAAGTCACACAGCTTCTCACTTGGCTGCTTCCTCCTGGCCAAACAGATCTCCTTTTCTTGCCTGTCTAGGGGACCATCTTCAAATGTAGGAACAAGAAGGAGCCTGGTTACTGCCTGACCTATGGTATGGTGCTTAAGCTAGGAAGTTGGCCTCTTTCAGGTGAGGGGGTTGAGAAGCTGGAGACCCCAGTTCTCAGGCAAGTGCCCAAACCACTCAGCTTTTGAGGCTAGAAGAGGGGTGAATTCTCCTTCATTTAACACCTGTAGTCATGGTTTTTTATTGCCTGCATTTCCATGGTTTTTCAATGTCTGTATTTCATTGCCTCCATTACAAGCATGTGCATGTAAATATATTTATACATTGCCAGTGGGTGTGTCTACACAAGATGCTACTGCATCTAGTACTTGTATAATCAAGTTCTAAATACATGCACAGTAACCAGAGTTACTGGACAGTAGTGCTGACAAACATCTTTTAAGTGGCGCTACTGTGCAGTAGCCTAATAATACTGTGCAGTAGCACATTAGCACTGTTAGTGCAATTCCCTAAATAGAACGTGATCTGATTTAGCATGTTTATACTTAGTAAACAAAACTAAAAAAGTACCCCATCTTAATTTTATGTCCCAATAGCCGCAAGTATTTAAACTGAAATATTTGATTAGTAAAAAAATTAAATACAGCACACTTAATGTGGTTTAAATGTTATATTCAAACAAATTCAAAGCTTTATGTGGAAATAAATTATTTTTATTGGAATACAATTGCTATATTAGCATAGGGCAGGGACAGGCAAAATACAGCCCACGGGCCAGATTTGTCCCACCAGACCATTCTATCCAGCCTTCAGGGCACCTAAAAAGATTAGAAAATTAATATTTATCTGCTTCTGGCTGCCTGTCAAAGATGACAGGAGCCAGGGGCAGTAGGACCCAGGGGAAGCTAGCATGACCCAGGAGCAAGACTGGCCCAACCCC
>NW_017729002.1:17843812-17844175 GCF_001723915.1 Gavialis gangeticus
CCCTTCCCACCCCCACCTCTGCCTGCAGCTGCTTTCACTGCTTCCCTGCATGCCAGCTTCCAGCACCACGTGGCCCCGGGCTGCATTGCTGGACCACAGGAGCATGGGGCCCACACCAGTACCCTGGGGCCAGAAGCAGGTGTGTGTGTGTATGTGTGTGTGCGCAATGAGGGAGGGAGGGAGAGCGTGTGTGTTCATAGGATGAGTCCCACAAGCACACCCCACCATACATATGCACCCACACCCCCCTTTCACTGCCATACATGCAGAACCCCACCCCCACACCCGGCTCAAACACCCCAGTCACCCTCATCCCACACACTTCTCCCCACAAACCCCATATGCACCCACATCCCACATAAC
>NW_017729002.1:17849175-17851950 GCF_001723915.1 Gavialis gangeticus
CCTCATCCCACACACTTCTCCCCACAAACCCCATATGCACCCACATCCCACATAACCACACACACCCACATGCTCCCTCACTCCACACCCACACCCCATACACCTATCTACCCCCCCACACCCACATCTTCCCTACACCCCATGTACTCACACACCCACAGTCCCCCACAAACCTATACACACTCCCATGACCACAACATACAAGAGTAAGACTTCATTTTAAGCTATTGTGCAACCAGCTCTGTGTACACTACACACACATGTAAATCAGGACAAAGATATTTTTAAATCAAATTAATGAATGTTGTAGATGTTTGATTTTTACAATATAATTTGGTATTTTTCTTGTTCTGAGATGGCAAACCTCCTTGCTGAAAGGAGAATTTTGGGGGAGGGACTTCTGGTGGCAAAGGTCAAGGGTTAGGGGGCAGGTCTTCTGGTCCCAAGATGGTGACCATGGGGCAGGGCACCTGTCAAGGGGCAGAGCTACCCATGTGGCCCTCAACAGCTTGCCAAAACTTGGTAAGTGGCCCAACACCCAAAATAATTGCCTGCCTCTGCCATAGGGGTGACATGTAGACACGCCCTTAACAGACCAAAATACAGCCAAAAGTTAGAATCAACCTATAAGAAAGCTTTCTATTTCAAATGGTGCAAGGTTGTTGGAGCATTAGGAATGAGAGTCTTGCTTCTTTTGTCAGCTGATAAGGAATGGTGCTGATTCTTACCAACTTTGTGCTGTTGTGTCAGAAAATCTGTGCTCACAATACTTGGAGCTAAGGAAAAAGCAAAGCTCCAATTTAGGTGTCTAGAAACAGATTTATTAGAAGCAAAAGTGAAGATCAAATAGGTTTGACACTAGGCTGAGATGGGCTAGACAGAAAATTGTGGGGGCTGCACAGGCAAAGGCAGGACATGGACTCCATGGGCCAGGCCAGGCTGGGCTGGACTGGGCTAGGAGCACCACACCTTTGCAGGCTACAGGTGGAAGTGGGGTGGGTTCAGTTGCATGGGGCAGGCAGCAGCAGCCTGGGAGGGAGGCGGGGGGCTTGGACAGGGGTGGCACTGGGAGAGGTGCCTATGGGGGAGAGAGCTAAGGTGAATTTTGGGGTGGCTATAGTCCTCCCTGCCCCCAGCACTGCCCCTTATAGGGAAAGGTGGTGCCAACGTCCCTAGTAAAGTATCAGGATGGCAGTGTTAGCCAGAGTTAGATTATTGCTGCATCTGTATTAGCTGCAAGATCAGCTACATCATTCAGAATATCATTTTAAAAGCTCTTCAGTTGCCATCCTTCCACTTGAAGTAGGGCAGGGAGTTCTGCTAGAGAGTCTTCTACCTTCCACCAATAAAAAGTCTTTCTTCAAATATGTAGGAAGTCAAAAGAAAAATAAGTCCAACATTGGACCCCTGCAGAATCAAATGTGGCAGCTGACAACTGACACCCAGGAAAAAGCTAATCTCAATTATTATTTGGCATCAGTTTTTCACCAGCCCAAGGGGATCACCTTGTCTGACAGGACATATGCCTACATTTGGCAAAGAACTTGTGAGGGAACGCCTTGAGAAGCTGGACATCCATAAGTCAGCAAACCCTGATGAAATGCACCCAAGAGTGCTAAAAGAGTTGGCTGACATCTTAGCTTGACCACTGGTGTGGATATTAGAGAACTTGTGGTGCTCGGGTGAGGTTCCTGAAGACTAGAAGAGGGCCAATGTGGTACCTACCTTCAAGAAAGGAAGGAAGGACGGAAGAACCATGGAACTACAAGCTAATCAGTTTGACCTCAATCCCTGAGAAGATCTTGGAGAAAATTATCAAAGAATCCATCAATAACAGGCTGATAAAAGGTTCCATTCTGAGAGACGGCCAACATGGCTTTGTTATGGATAGATCATGCCTAACCAACCTCATCTCCTTCTGTGACCAGGTGACGCGTCACCTGGACGAGGGGGAGAGGTTGATGTAACTTACTTGGATTTCAAAAAAGCCTTTGCCTTGGTATCACCAATGCCCTTATGGCAAAATTGGGGAACTGCAGCCTTGACAACCTCGTGGTCTGATGGCTGGGGAACTGGCTCTGTGGTCAGACCCAGAGAATGATAGCTGATGGAACCAAGTCAACATGGTGCATGATGACTGGTAGCATCCCTCAGGGTTCAGTAATCAGACCAGTACTCTTTAATATTTTCATTAACAATTTGGATTCAGGTGTCAGAAGTGGACTGGCTAAGCTTGCAGATGACACCAAACTATGGGGAAGCGTGGTTACACTGGAGGATAGCCTAAGGATTCAGGCCGACTTGAACACACTTGCAAGGTGAGCGGATATAAACCTGATAACCTCCAATATAGAGAAATGCAAGGTATTCCACCTCTGGAGAAAGAACCCATACCATACCTATAGCCTCGGCAGTGCTTTGCTCACTAGCACTGTGTCCAAAAGAGACTTCGGGGTCATAGTTTCATAGTTAGTAGGGTTGGAAGGGACCTGAGCAGATCATCGAGTCCGACCCCCTGCCATGGCAGGAAAGAGTACTAGCCTCCTAGCCTCATCTAGCCTCCTCTTAAAGACCCCCAGGGTAGGAGCCAGCACCACTTCTCTTGGAGGTTGGTTCCAGATCCTAGCCACCCTGACCGTGAAGTAGCGCCTCCTGATATCTAACCTAAATCTACCTCTGCCAGCTTGTGACTGTTATTCCTAGTCACTCCTGGTGGTGCTCGGGGGAACAGGGACTCCCCCAGTGCCTGCTGGTCCCCTCTGACTAGTTTGTAAC
>NW_017729002.1:17856950-17859300 GCF_001723915.1 Gavialis gangeticus
CTTGGCCTAGGTGTGCCTCCCCTAGGGTCTAAGGGGGGCCCAGAGGTGGGGTGGCTGTTCCGGTCCCTGCTCAGGAAAATGGAGGCAAAGAAATCGTTAAATATGTAAGCTTTGTCATCTGGTGTGATGACCAAATTTCCTAGCTTGTCCTGCAGGGGCCCCAGGTTACCCAGAACCTTCTTTTTGCCCCCTATGTATTTAAAAAAGGACTTCTTGTTGTCCTTTTTTAAAGGTCATGATTGACCACAAGGTGAATATGAACCAACAATGTGATGCTGCAGCCAGCAAAGCAAATAAAACCCTGGCTTGCATCCTCCTGCTTTACTCAGCCTTGGTAAGGTTGCAGCTGGAGTACAGCATCCAATTCTAGGCTCTACATTTTTAAAAGGATGTGGAAAAGGTCTAGAGAGTCCAGAGAAGAGCCACATGCATGATCAGCGGCTGAGAGGCCTGGGACTCTTCAGCTTCAAAAAGTGTAGGCCCCAAAGGAACTTGGTGGCAGCCTATAAGTATATTATGGGTGTATATCAGGATCTGGGAGAACATCTGTTCACTAGGGCTGCCCTATGGAAGACAACGTCCAGCAGCCACAAACTACTGGAAGACCGTTTTAGACTGGACATAAAGAAAAATGTCATTACCATCTGAGTCTCCAAAGTCTGAAATAGACTGCCCGCAGAAGTGGTGTAAAGTCTGGACACATTCAAGTTGCGTTTGGATGCTTATCTTGCTGGGGTTATCTTACTGCAGCTGACTTTCTGCCCTTTGGGCAGGGGGCTAGACCTGATGATCTTGCAAGGTCCTTTCCAGCCCTGTCTATGAAATCTATGAAACAAGAAGCAATCTGGACTTCCAGTTTGAAAGGCACTAAGGGGCTTGTAACCTCACTCCTGACCTGCAAATACAGAGAGCACTGATATTGTTCTGTGCCTGAATAGACTCTTCCAAGCCACTTGGTGTACTGTTACTATCCTTTACAACTGGAGGAAGGCCAGTGTGCCTTTGAGATCAAATGTGGGAACTACAAAGAAATGATGCAGCTCTCAACCCCAAGGGAATTCTTTCCTCCATCTTATGTTTTAAGTCATTGATGCCTGTGGCAGCAAAGTATGGAGGCTCAGTACAGTATTAGATTACCAGTTTCATCCTGAAAGATGCAACATGCATCATTCTGATCATTAGTCTGGACAAAATTAAATCACTGGCCATAACTATTAAGTATCCTCCAGATCCACATTATGACCAGTTCAGTATTTTAACCCATCTGGTCATGATATTGCATAGATGATTGTTGTCTGATTCTTGGGAATCATCATGGGTACTATCTCAGGGTAGTATATAGTAATATTCACTGTTGTGTTTTGTACCCTTTAGTTGTCCTCTAAGTTGGAGGCTTTGTAATATCTAATTTCTGAATGACATTACAGATCTACAAAACCCTGATTATCAGTTTTGTTGCATAATACTGGCAGTCCTCAGACTTGCGACACAATTGGTCCCTGAAAACCGCTTTGTAAGTCAAAAGGTCCCCCGCAGTGAGGGAGGGATTGGGTTTGGGGCTTGGGCTGGGGCTGGGACAGGAGCTTCCCAGCCAGGGGAAGGGTGTGCAGAACACAGGTGCAGCTTGCTCTGGGTGGGCATGGCAACACTGGGAATTGGGGCTATACCCTACTGCCGCTCGCCCAGCCAGAGTGGTGGGGGGAGGCAGGAGAGGCACTGCACTGCCTTGGACAAGTGGCATGCAGCGGCAGGAGATGCTCCAACCTCCCTGCACCTCCTGGATGAGCCATGGCTTTACCCCACCCCATCCTGGCAGGGTGAACAGTGGCAGCAGCAGGGCATGGCAGGGGTGTGTGCCCCAGATCTGTGTGAGGTGGCCGAGGCCAGGGCTGCACTGAACTGTGCTCCAGGCAGGTGGTGGGGGCTATGGGGAATTTTAGGTTGGCTGCAGCTCCCACATAGTCCCTGCTCCACTGTCTGCCCTGAGCAGATCCAGGGCACATGCCCCTGCCATTCCCTGTTGACATTTGCCCAGCTGGGGCAGGGCAGGGTGGGTTGAAGCCACACCTCATTTGGGAAGCCAGGGTGGCTCCTGATGCTGCGTGCTGCTTGTCTGAGGCAGTGCTATGCCTCCACCCTGCGCTCCCATGCCACAGCTGAGCAAGTGATGGGAGGACAGAGCCCCCTTTCCTAGCACCTTCCTCCTGGAGCACAGCCCAGTGCAGCCCTGGCCCTGCCTGTCCCGTGCAGATCTGGGGCACATGCCCCCCCTGCCCCATGCCCTCCTGGACTGGTGGTGTGCAGCAGCGGGAGCTGCCCCCACCCCTCCCTGCACCCCCTCACCCCAGCT
>NW_017729002.1:17859620-17866246 GCF_001723915.1 Gavialis gangeticus
TCAACAGACTTACCAGTTGGACACAGCTGTGTCAAGCATCATAAAGGTGCAATACGCATCAGAACTTTGAAACAGGGTGTCAGTTTACAAATATCATAAATACCTTTCACCATAATTGAAAAGTTGTAAGTCAAGGAATGCCTGTATCAGTGAAATATAGGTGCTGAGGAAGGCTACTGAGCAGTTGCCTAGTGCTTGGATCCTGCCTTTTTTTCAAATGTTCCATGTTAATTGTCAGGATAAGATCATTAATGAAAACATATGTAGCTGATACCAGCAATTGCTTCCCTCAGCATTGGTTTAGCTTCCTTGGCTCTTTTGGTATGGATGTATTAGAGTGACAAACTAATGAATTACAAAGCATGTTTATCAAAGAATGCTGCTACATTATTGGCAATGATGTGGTGATAATGAGGTGCTTGCCTCAGTGGCACAGAACACAGTGAGAGCCAATAGGAGTTTAGCCTGATTAGTTGTGTCTGAGATCATTCTGTGAAGGCCTTATTCTAAATCAGTTATCCTCCAGCTTCCTGGAGTCAAGACACCCCTTGGAAAATGCCATTTTTGAATTTTCACTCCATTTTTATTACAGAAAAGTAATAGAGCAATTCTTCTGTTGCAAAGAACTCAGAAAGGCCTCAGGTCAGAATGCTCTAATGCTAAGGATTCCTATTTAATACCTCTGGGTTAATCTTGTGAATCATGTTTGCATGCCTCACAGTGCTAGTATTGTGAGACACCTTTCGGCATCCTTGAATAAATTTCAACGCACCTCAGGTCCCATGGAACCATGATTGAGACTCACCATTCTAGATCTTGAATTCTTTTTGATATTCTTATGTCCATTTCACTTTCTCTGTGTCTATCCTTTTTGCTTGACCTTTAAGGCATAACTTGGAAAACAAATGTCACTTTCATGTGTCAGCACTATTACATCTACAAAAATATGACTCTAAATTTCCCCTCTCATTTTAGGGGAGCACAGGATTCTCCTTCATGTCTTCTCCTGAAGGGAAACTAGGTTCTCTAAATCACTCTTCAGGTAAATAGGCCCTTTGGCAAACTGTTCTGGTTAGAATAATTACATTGACTTCTGTGGTCACTTTTGCTGAAGAAAGAGTTTCCAGCATCAGAGATCTGGTGCTCAGCATGGCTGTGTATTGAAATCAACTTCTGCAGTTTCCCCAAGAAGATCTGTAGGGTTCTGGAGGTCCCTTGATCCAACCCCTTATTCAAGGCAGGATCATTGTTGCCTAAGCCACTCCATGTTTGCAGGGGGCTGCATCTGTGGAACTTACTAGGATAGTACAATAGCTCCCTTTGTCTATGTGTGGTCAGCACAGAGGGCAGGGGTCATGGCCTTTTCTTTTGGTGTAGCCTGAGCATTTGATAACGTTAACAGTCTAATTTTCAGAGTTGTTCCTTTCTCTCTGACTGCACAAATGCACTGTCCTTATACTCAGGGAAGAGATGACCTCAGGCAATGCCCAGCTGCTCCACAAGGTGTGAAAGGGATAAAAGGCTTGCATCTCTTGGCCACTTATGCACAGATGCTGTGGCCAAATACAATCTGATCAGAAGCCATTTGGACAGTAGGTGGTGGAGGGTGAACTGGATGAACAGTCACTAAGGTCACCAGATTTTATTAAGATTAAAACAATCTGTGGCTTGGAGGGGAAAGGAAGTAACCTGTAAGATTTCCATAGATACCAGAAGCTGAAATTCCATCCGAACAGGTGAACTGTTCTTTTATTGCTCTTATGAGTCCTTCGCACTTTGCAGAGATTCTGAGTCATTCCAGGGTGTCATGTTTCCTGCAGAATAATGTGTGGGCTGCTAGTGATGACTCAGTTCTAGTGAATTTGCTAGATCTTGCTGATGGCACCAACCATCCATGCTTTTCCTTAGAGCTCTATTGTCAGAACTCCCATAGGTGAATCAGTACCTTCTTTGCAAAGGGCCCCAGGTCATGTAATCATTCCTTGAGGCACAGGAAAGGCCTTTGTCTTTCTAACCTTGGTGTCTAAGGGAAGTTATTTTCAATGAGGAGGCTGGGGGAATTGTTGCTATATCCTAACTTGTGCACAAGAAGGTGGTTTAAAGGACTTTTCTTGGTAAATGGTGAAGACAATGAATCATTATGCTGGGTGAGAAGATAGCTCCTTCCTAGACGATTAAAGTGGAAGGTTAGCAATCAGTGCAGCTTTGAGCTGTAGATTTGCCATGTTTCACACAGGGTTTGGCTAGGAAAAGGTTGCCAGGTTCCTCCGTGATGAACAGCAGGTCCCTCAGGAGCAGTGCTAGGTGACAAAGACCTAGAATGAAGGGTTCACACATGGTAAACTATGGAGGAGGGTTAACATGCTCTAGGATTTATCATTTCTGAGTCCATATTTCTCTCCGTAACCTTGGGTTCATCATTCTCTGTTTCTTATGCAATGTCAAACACTTACTATGAGTGACCCCAAGGTAATGTCCCTTAGGGCTACAATGAGTGAAGCTTCTCACAGTACGGCCCAGTGGGGAAATGTGATTCCAAAGGCACAGCAGGGGGATGGAGGGGTGGGAGTGGAGGAGAGGGTCAGAATTTTGTCCTCTCCAGCTCTCCTTTCTCTGGGTACCATTCTTCCCCACTTGGCTGGCACAGCAGATGGGAGCACAACAGCACCTCTTTTCCTCCTCCACTGCATGCTCCCTCTTATGACAGTCGCCTTCTGTTAGCAACTCCTGGATCTAATTCTGGCCTCCATTTCCCTCAGCACTACTGAGGTTTTGTATCCAGCACTACACAGTGCTGCTCTCACTGTTATCACAGTAGAGAGCCAGGAATAGAAAGAGATACCATGAATACATAAGCCAGTTTTCCAGGGGTTGAAGTCCACATTTATATAATTAATTATGTTGTCTTGTTCATTAAAGGCAGATACTGTCCCTAGCTTTTTTCACCAAAATTGGCCTTCTTTTGGAATTTTTTTCTTTCTTTTTTCCCCTGTAACATATTTATCAGTTTCAATTATGCTGACCCCATACATTCATAAATCCCGAGTCAGGCTCCAGAAATCATGAGACAGTTATTTAAAACCAGTAAAAAAAAAACAAAAAAAACCCCAAGACAATACTGGCTTTTTTACTTTTGCTTGCTGCTTCATGAGCTGTTTCCATTTTTATTTTTAGAAAAAATCAGTATCTAATCCATGTCATTGCTTGAAAGTCTCTCCTGATCATGTAATTTCAGAAGATGGAACTTTAAACAAAATCATGAGATTTGGCAACACAGATATTTCATTACAACTGTAACAATTATTTTAAAAATTGCAAAAAATAAAAAAGGTCAGTTACAAACTCCTCAAAATGGGAGCTATTTTAAAAATGTGTTAATTTTAAGTTTTTTAAACCAGGTGTTGAGACTGGACAGAAAACAAAATAAAGGGGGGAGAAAGGGAAATGAAGAAGATAATGAAAATACAGATTAAAGAAGGGGAGAAGGTATTCAAGGAAAAGAAAGAAGAAGATGCTGACCTGACAGGGAAGGAAAAAGAAGAAGCATTGATCCCACCACACAAACATGAGACAGAAGAAAAGAGATTGGAAAATATGGAGGAAAAGATCAAAGGAAAACCTAGAATAAAGCAGGTGAGCATTAAGTGCCATGGCATTTAGGTATGTTCAGAAGAATTTATTACAGGTAGAAATATTGATGCCAGGGTGCTCTGCTGAGCTGCCCAGCCAGTGGGGTAGGACAGATTATAGGCTACAACAGAAATTCATCAGGGATGGCACAATGCCTTACTCCAAGCCACTTGGGTTGAGCCTTTGCTTTTGAACATTCAGCAGTGTTCCCCTGGCTGGTGCCATTTGGTGCAGGCCCAGACCCAGGCCCTCTGGTATGTCTTCTAGGCTCATTTTAATTGTCCCCACTAGCCCTATTCCATCCAGTCTCTGTTCACACGCAGTTCCCCTTCCCTTATCCATCTACACCAGCAGTAGGTTAAGGCAGCAGCGATGAAATCCTGACCCCACAAGGTGAGGAACTGTTAGTAAGCAGCAGATGTTGCAGCATACTGCTGTTTTTTGCTGGTCACAGCCCCCTGAACTCCAGTGGCCTTCTGCTGTGGAACCTACCTAGGATAATACAGAGTAGCACCCAGCAAGTGAGGAGCCATGGGCAGCTGGCAGGGCCAGGGGTTTGCTTTGTGCTTGGTGCAGGTCTCTCCTGCCCTTAAGGCAAGGCCTGTAGGGTGCACCCCTCATGCAGAAGGGAAGGAGGGGAGAAAGGCTTGCATTCCTTTGCTCGCTCAAGATAAATGCAGCCCACTTTATGTCCCTGAATGCCTCTGTTGATTTCATTCCCTAGCACTGGACTTTTGATCAGGTTCACTGTGAGGGGCAGCTGGTCTGGAAGCCTAGCACTGGATTAACGCTAGCGCATATTCATGGGCACAGTGCTTTCTGGATGTTGAATACTTCTTTGTTCAAGCAACTGGGATCCACTGGAATTGACCTTTATATGGGAACCCCTCTGGCATCTCAAGCCTACTGCATGCAATTAGTCGGGCAACTCTTAGGCTAGGGACAGACATTCAAAAAGCCTGAGCCTGAATTGATTAAATCTTTGCAGGTTAGTCTAACATGGCTAGCTGAACCGGTTTGTAACCAAACAGACATTCTCTCTGGACTGAGGAAATTCAGGCACATGCCTGCAGTGGCTCAGGCTGGAAGCTGGGGGATGCTAGAGCAGCCCTCCCTTCCCTTGGGCAGTGCTGAGCTGAGGGAAGGCATGGCCAGGCCCTGGCAGGACACTTTGAGGTCTGCCTGCATGGTCCAAGGCTTTTCCCCACTGGCTGCTCAAGGGGTGCGAGTGTTGCTAGACCCCAAACCCCCTGCTAGCACTCTGAGGCAAGGGAGGAGAGGGAGTACAGTGCATGCAGCTCTTGATGATACAGAGCTTTTCAATCTCCCTGCCCTGTTTCTTTATACTGTCTGCAGCAAATTGACAGGCCAGCAAGACAGCAGGAGGATGACAACAGTGTTTATCAGTTAGGCTCCGGAGCGGCGAGAGACGCATGGGTGAAAGCCCGCTGCACCCCTGCTCCCCCCTGCTCCCCCCCAAAATCCCCCAGCAGCCACGGAGCACCCCACTGACCCCCAGCACAGCCGGAGGCAAGCGGGGCCCGTGGTGGGAGGGGGTTAACCCCTGAGTGAGTGGGAGGAGGCAGCTGAGTGGAGCCAGGCTGGGTCAAGCCCCACCCAGGCCCCTACTCTGCCCAGCCTCCCAGGGAGCCACGTGAACAGGCTGTGCAAACAGGCACACTTGTCTGCTGGCGCATGAGTTAGCATGGAGTTCGCGCAGGAGGGTGCACGGGAGCGCCCGAGACCCTGCCTGCAAACCCCCCAGGGTAGATAGTCCCAGCCATAGCCAGCCTACCAGAGGCATGACACAGATGGGCATGCACTGCACCCTGAGGGTCCCCTCAGGGTCTGTGGCCCCCGCCCCCCCAGGCACCTCAGAGACGGCCACCCAGATGGAGCCCGTGGTTCCGGGATCCATGCAGATGGAGCCCCTGGCTCTCAGCTGCAGGGGCTGCCTGTCACTTTTTCAGGCTCTGGGGCCTGGGAGCATGACCTCCCCTTGTGCAGTCTGGTCCCTTTTGGGGTCTCTGGCACACCAGCTGGAGGAGTTCCAGGCCACAGTCCAGAGACTGCGTGCCATCAGGGACTGTGAGCAGGAGATCGACTCCTACTGCCAGGCCCTTCTCCCCCGGGATCCGGAGGGTAGACCACAGTCTCCCTCCAGGACAAAGGAGGACTCCAGGACCTCCAGCTCTGACCAGTTAGGGGCATGGACCAAGGTAGTCAAGGGCCCTAAGGCCCACCGCACCAAGGTCCCTGCCCCGCCGGAGCTTAGCAACAGGTACGCACCTCTTGCTGCTCCAGCAGAGCCTGCTGAGTTGCCAGCTTCTGCAGGCAACACAGGCTCAACTGCAGCTACCGCCCCTGCTCTCCCAAAGACAAAACATAAGGTGTTTGTTGTGGGAGACTCCATCCTGAGGGGGACTGAGGAGGCAATCTGCTTCCCTGACCCCTTATCCTGGGAAGTCTGCTGCTTCCCAGGGGCCTGCACCCAGGACATTGCGGAGAAGATCCCAAAGCTCCTCCAGCCCACAGAATACTATCCTATGCTCCTTATTCATGTGGGCACCAATGACATGGCTTGGAGCACTCCCAGCCATGTCATGAGGTGCTACAGGGATTTGGGAGTGGGACTAAAGGCTCTGGGGGCACAGGTGGTGTTCTCTTTGATCCTCCCAGTCTCAGGGTATGGGCTGAGGAGGGAGAGGAGGATCCATGCACTCAACCAAAGACTGCGGTGCTGGTGTCATCGGGAAGGCTTTGGCTTCCATGACCACAGCGCGCTCTTTGGCAAGAGAGGCAGTGAGCTGCTGGGAAGAGATGGCCTCCACCTCTCTCCCCTGGGGAGGAGGCTCTTCTCAGCCAGACTGGCTGACCTGCACCACTAGGCTTTAAACTAAGCCTGTTGGGGGATGGGGGGACTACTGCCACTGCTGGCCCGCTGAGCAACCCTTGCAAAGCCAACAGGCCAAGGCACTTAAGGGAACCCACCCCTG
>NW_017729002.1:17871760-17871977 GCF_001723915.1 Gavialis gangeticus
CCCCAGGGAGAGGGGAGTTCAAGAAGAGTGGTTGCTCCTCAAGGGAGTGAACATCAATGCACAAGCTAAGTCTATTCCAACTCAGAGGAAAGGCAGTGAGAGGACACAGAAGCCCCCCTGGCTCCCTAGGGACATAGCAGACCTCCTGAGGCTAAAAAGAAAGGATGGAAGAAGATCCTCACCTCCAAGGAGGATTATTCTGCACTGGTCTGGTCCT
>NW_017729002.1:17871988-17873061 GCF_001723915.1 Gavialis gangeticus
AGCTAGCATACCACATACCTAGGGTCCATGGGGCTGGGGCTGTGCTGTGGGAGATGGGAAGGAGGGAGGGAGGGAGGGGCGAATTCCTGCTTGAGCAGTGAGCAGCAAGGGGGGCAGGAGTAGGGTATGTGGAAGCCAGGCAGTCCCTGCTGTGCCTGAAGTCTCTGCTGGAGCTTCAGTGAGGGAGCAGAGGGGAGCGGCTAGCTTGCTTTGGAGCAGAGAGCCCCGCCCAGCCCAAACAGCATGCCAGGATGCTGAGGGAGTCTGGTTTATCTTAAACCAGCGAGGGGTCTGGGACAAACATTACATAAACCGATTTGGCCCAAATCAGTTAAGTCTGATAATACATTCAACCAGGTTTATCTCAAACTGGTATCAGTCATTTTCAAACTGGTTTATGTGCACTGAACATCTGTTTTATAACAGGTTTAAACCAGTTTCTGATCACTTAAACCGGTTTATGTATAATATCTGTCCCTAGCCTTAAGGCCCAGGTCCTGGTACTATGATAGCATGGTTGCAAGCATTTCCCCTCCCCCAACACTGCTGCATAAAACTGCTGCCCTCTGCTGGGGACAGGCCCAAACTGCAGGACTCTGCCGCATCCAGGCCAGCTGTTACTCTATACTGTTCATGTTGCAGTGACACCCATTGGGGTTGGGCCCCATGTGCCAGGTGCTGTAGATACATCTAACAAAAAGGCAGACCTTACCCTAAAATGTTTCATAGAATCGTAGAATCATAGAAGTCGGGTTGGAAGGGACCTTGTAGATCTTCAAGTCCGACCCCCCACCTGAGCAAGAGAAAAACTGGGCTCAGATGACTCCAGCCAGGTAAGCATCAAGCCTCCTCTTAAAGACCCCCAAGGTAGGAGCCAGCACCACTTCCCTTGGAAGTTGGTTCCAGATCCTAGCTGCCCTGACCGTGAAGTAGTTCTTACGGATGTCTAATCTAAACCTACTCTCCAACAACTTATGCCATTATTCCTTGCTATGCCAGGGGGCACTAGGGGAAACAAGGTCTCTCCCAAACCCTTCTGGTCCCCCCTAGTGAGTTTATAGACAGTCACCAGG
>NW_017729002.1:17874346-17900003 GCF_001723915.1 Gavialis gangeticus
CCACACCCCCACCTTTCCTTCCTTCTCTATTCTGCCTGTAAAGCCTATAGCCCCTAATGCTGACTGCCCAGTCGTGGGATAAATCCCACCATGTTTCTGTAAGACCTGTTATGTCTGGGTTTGAACCGGCTATTCTGAGGGCACGTTCCTCCTGTTTGTTCCCCATACTACAAGCATTGGTATATAGGCATTTAAGGCCTTGCATAGCTGCGTGTGCCATCCCCCGATTTGGGAGACTGTCTGGACCCCTGTTTCTTACCTGGGCATTCCTTGCATTTGTCACCTGTCTTGCTCAGGTGGTGTCTCCTCGTCTTCCTGCAGCCCCCTCCCCCAATGAGGCTAGTTTAAAGCTTGCCGTATGAGTTCAGCCAACCTGGAAGAGAAGACAAGCTTGCCTTTAGGAGAGAGGTGAAGCCCGTTCCACCCCAGCAAGTCCCCTGCCCGAAAGCATGGGTCATTATCTAGGAACCCAAGGTTTGCCTAGTGGCACCAACTGCATAAGCACCGGTTGACGTCACTAATACAGGCCTCGTGTCGCCGTCCCCGCCTACTCACCGGAAGAAGAGAGGAGAATACCACCTGTCTCCCCTTCTCCTTAAGCTTGTCCCCCAGAGCCTCAAATTCCTTCATAAGAGCCTCAAATTCCTTCATAAGGAACACAGAAAACCATCTGGTGTGGAGGAGGAAGCCAGGGAAGGGAAAGATGCATTAGAAATGATTAGGAGAATTTCCCAGTCTGCCAGACTGCTAGGCTCTGCATTGTCTGTGTTGAGCAGTGTGGGCTATCTGGCCCTGTGCCGTAAGGGCCAATGCACACAGTTGAGACCATTCTACTTCCCCTGCCCAGGTAAGGGTAGCATTTTGTCCTAAGTGGGCTCTTGTTCATTCAGTGCTCAGATGGGCAATTTCTGGGGAACTTGCAGGTGCTATAGGAAATTGTGCTGATCTATCAGAAGATGGAACTGGATCAGTACCAAGAAAGTGACCCTATGTGCTGTGCTATGCTGTGGTGTGCTGTGCTGTGCTATATGGGGTCTTGGGGAAAGGTGCCAAACCAAGGTCCTGGTCAGTTTGAGTTGCTCTCGATCACATTAATTTGAGCAAGGGTAAGGTATTAGCACCAGAGCCCTGGTCACTAAGGCTGTGCGAAACTTCAGCAGACGTTTCATTTTGGAGATGTTTCAGTCCATTTCAGTGCCTGAAACCCCGAATTCAAATCAGAATGGAAGGCTCCAAAACATCTCTGAAACAAAACAGAAACATTCAAAATATTTCGGAATGTTTCAGATGTTTCAGAACATTTTGGAGGCAGGTTTGCAGGGAAACAAACTCAGAAGAGGGAAGAGGAAAGAGGAAGAGAAAGAGAAAGAGGAAGAGGAAGGACTGCTGTGATATTGACATCTGTAACTGGCCAGTATCTGCAATCTGTCCCTGAGGTCCCTTCCAATCCCAATGCTCTGGGGGAAGAATGGAGAAAAAACATGTAAAGCTGTTTGTGAACTGTTCTCTGCCTTTTGTGAGATCTGCCTTTTGCAGCACAAGCAGCAGAGCACAGCATCTGAAAGGTCTAGGCTGGTAGCAGTAGGTAGTCTGTTGCTACTGAGTTGTAGCCAGCCATTAGCCAATCCTTTCCCACTTACCCTTGCCTACCATCACTATTGTTAATTCCTTTGAAATAGTTCTCCTGGAAGCAGCTGCAGTGATCGGCCACAGCGATCAGCTGCAGGCCCCCCCCACCAGGCATCGAGATCTGCTGCAGGGGGACCCCCTCCCCGGGCAGCAAGACTGGTCGCAGGGGGGGCATGTGCCCCCCTGGCTAAGGCGGCACCAGTTGCCCATGAGCAAGCCCAAAGGGAAGTCCCCCTCTCACTCCAAAGCCCCTGTCCCCTAGAAGCAGAGGCAGGTCACCCTGGACCAGTGGGGAAAAGGTGGAGGGAAAGGGGGGCACATTCCAAAGGCAAGCAAGATCACCCAGAGCATTTTGGAGATGCTTGCTCTGGGTGACCAACCCTTCTCCTTTCTTGAGCAGCCAGGGTTCAGGTGGCTCATGGCACTTGTGGCCCCATCATACCATGTGCCTGCATGCACCACCTTCAGCAGAACAATGGTACCTTCCCTGTATGAGGCATGCAGGGAGTACTTGAGGGAGGAGCTATGCAAGGCAGGTTCACAAGTGGCCTTACACTTCATCTTGGACATCTGGAGCAGTGGGTGTAGAAATCATGCCTACCTCTCCCTCACAGGGCACTTGTGCAATCAGTCAGACCATCGGTGGGCTCTTCTTCAAGTGGAGGTGATGGATGAGTCCCACATGTCAAAGGAAATCATGGGGGGCATGAACTGCCTCATTGGGCAGGGCAAGCTCACCTGCGGGTTCATGGTCACTGACAATGGGGCCAATATGGTCAAGGCAGTCCACGATAACAACTTTGTTGGCAGGCGCTCTGAGGCACACAAGTTCCACCTCATAGTCAGGGATGCCTTGGAGGGGGGCAGGGCTCCTGGTGGTGGTGCCATCACAACCAGCCAGCTCATTTCAAAATGCAGGAATGTGGTGGGCTACTTGCACCAGAGCATCAAGGGGGCAAGATACTGTGGGACAAACAGGCAGAGCTGAGCATCCCACAACACAAAATCATGAAGGATGTGAAGACTTGGTGGAACTCCACATACCTGATGCTGGAAAGGCTGGCGGAGCAACAGAAGGTCATCCATGAGATGTCCTTGCTCGGGGAGATTGGGATCAGTGACCCCCTTAACAAAATGGAGTAGGATACCATCTCCCAGGTCTTGGAGGTCCTCAAGCCCTTCCTCGAGGCCACCAAGAATCTCAGTGCTGGCAATGCCCTCCTTAGCCAGGTGATCCCCCTAGTGAAGGAACTTCAGAACCAAATGGAGAAGTTCCAGGGGATCAGTGTCCCTGGCTGTGGCAAGCCACTATCACCAGAGGTGCAGGCACTGTTGAAGCGACTGAAGGACGGCATCAAGAAACTGCTGGATCCATTGTGGTCCAGTACAGTCCATGTGCTGGTTGTCATGTGTGACTTGAGGGTGAAGGGGAGTGTGTGCACCAGCAAAACCCTGGATCAGTAGACAGAGGTGCTAGTGAACAGAGTTAGGGAGACAGAAGGGCAGAGGCAGGGGGATGTGGAACAGGGGGAACCATTGTCCCATGCTGGGACTCCATCCACCAGCCAGTCTCCTCCACCACAGGCATGCCAATGTGGGCCAAGGGCATGGCTTCCATACTGGGGTCCAGAGGCACCAGACCCCAGCATTGGGCAGGTAGCATCAAGGCCTCAGTGGCTACCTATCTCACCAGGGACGTGGAGCCACTGCTTTGTGACCCCTGGGCCTACTGGGCAACCTGCAAGCAGATGTGGCAGGATCTGGTCACAGATGCCCAGGAACACCTGTCCTGTCCACCAACCAGTGTTCCAAGTGAGAGGGTGTTCAGCATTGCTATGGGTGTTGTGACATCCCACCGCACCTCCTTGGATCCTGGTTTGGCAGAGCAGCCGGTGTTCCTCAAGATGAATCTCCCACTGCTGGGGTTCCCCAAGATCCACATGTAGACAGAGTGAGTGCCACTGTCCTCACTCCTTCTGCACCTATTCCCTTTTTTTTTTTTTTTATACCATTTAATGCTCCACTCTCAGAGCTGGAGGCAGCACTCACTGTATCACCAGCCAGCAGGGGAAGAACACTTCTCTGCTGAGCTCCTGTGTCAGGACAAACTTGGAGGTATAAGCTGGGGTTATGGGGAAGGAGGAGGCCCCAGGTCCTGGGCATGACCTAAAACTGAACCCTGCCGGGGTTGGGAGGCCTGATGGGACTGTTAGTGGCATGGCAGCCCCCAGGAAATCCCAGGACTGCAAACCTCCCTTGTGAAAGGCGGGTAGGAGGCGCTTGAAAATCTCCAGCCAACACATACATGCACAGTCCTGGCTAGAGAAAGCCCAGACCTGTAAAATCTTTGAGAGGCCTGGGGCTTGCTGGTTGCAATGGAGTTGCAAGGCTCCAGGTGAGCTGAGCTGCCTGGGATGCCATGTGTGAGGCATGGGCCGCAGTGTAGGGCAGGTTTTCATAGATTCATAGATTCATAGATTCATAGATTAAGGGTCGGAAGGGACCTAGTAGATCTTCTAGCCCGACCCCCCGCCAGGGCGGGAGAACAACAAAAAACCCCAAAAAGAGAAATGGGACTCAAACGAGTCCAGCCAGGTAGGCATCCAGCCTCTTCTTAAAGACCCCCAGGGTAGGGGCCAGCACCACTTCCCTTGGAAGTTGGTTCCAGCTCCTAGCCGCCCTAACCGTGAAGTAGTTTTTGCGGATGTCCAATCTATACCTCCTCTCCATCAGCTTGTGCCCATTACTCCTTGTTATGCCAGCGGGCGCTAGGGGAAACAGAGTCTCCCCCAAACCCCTCTGGTCCCCCCTAGTGAGTCTATAGACAGTCACCAGGTCCCCCCTTAGCCTTCTCTTGTGGAGGCTGAATAGGTTCAGGTCCCGCAGTCTCTCACTGTAGGGTCTGCCCTGTTGTCCCTGGATCATGCGGGTGGCCCTCCTCTGGACCCTCTCCATATTGTCCACATCCCTCTTGAAATGGGGCGCACAGAACTGGACACAATACTCCAGCTGTGGCCTGACCAGCGTCGCGTAGAGGGGGAGGATCACCTCCTTGGCTCTACTCGAGATGCACCTGTGGATGCACGACAAGGTCCGGTTAGCCCTGCCAACCATGACCTCGCATTGTCGGCCCATGTTCATCTTGGAGTCAATAATGACTCCAAGATCCCTTTCTGCCTCCGTGCTCTCGAGTAAGGAGTTCCCCATTGTATAAGTGTGCTGCTGGTTCCTACTGCCCAAGTGCAGCACCCTGCACTTGTCCGTGTTAAAACGCATCCTGTTCCTGTTAGCCCACCCCTGTAACCTATCCAGATCCCTCTGCAATCTCTCCCTCCCTGCTAGCGTGCTCACCTCCCCCCAGATTTTGGTGTCATCAGCGAATTTAAACAGGTTACTTTCCACCCCATCATCCAGATCGCTGATGAAGAAATTGAACAGCGCAGGCCCCAGGACCGAGCCCTGGGGGACTCCGCTACCCACCTCCCCCCAGGTCGAATATGACCCATCCACCACCACCCTCTGAGTGCGACCCCTCAGCCAATCTGCAATCCATCTGACTGTGTAGGCATCGATGCCACAGTCGCCTAGTACGGAGCTTGCGAATGGATGTCACCCCTAGACATCAGGGGCCTAAATGGGCAGCCTCCCACCTTGGTAACATCTGAACTGCTTTTCCATCAAGGTGTGGCAGGGAAGAGAGGGGTGGGCAGTTGGCCCAGAAACAGGTGGGTGGGAGCATGCCTGCAGTTTTGACCCTGCTGTGGCTTAACACATACACATGACATGAGTTTTGCTTTCAAGACTTTGGGGTGCAGTTTCCCCAAACCCCCTGCACCTAGCTCCTTGAAACTTGGCAGGCTTTGTGCCTTCAGAAGGGGCTACTATTCCTGCAAATTTAATCTAAATCAGGCCAGAAATGACAAAGTTAGAGGCTTTTTCGGCCTTCCCCACTATATCCTATGGGCAAAATGTTGAAACAGGGTCGAAACGGCGAAACTGTTTCAATGGAATGGAATGGAACAGCTGTTTCGAATCGAAACAAAATTCAAAATGGAACACTGTTCCGGCAAAATGTCCAAACGCTGGTCCAGACAGAACGCTGCCATTTCGCACAGCCCTAAATAGTACCACACTATACGGCCTGTCCATCAGTTCCCAGATCCTACGTTTCATTTTAGCCATAGGGCTGAGAAGCCCCACATAAACATGTCAGTCCCCTTCCACATTGCATTTAATCAATTTCCCCCCTTTTTTCTATCATTTTTTCCACCTTCTTATCTAGTTCTCGCCTCAAAAAAGAGGGCAGACAAGCAGCCTGACTGGCTAGCGAGGGACAGAGGTATGGTCTCAGCAGCCTGCCCCAGCCATGTTGACCACTGGTTGAGCTTCCTCAGGTAAGACTGCAGTGCTAGAGGACAAGCCTGGGAAGCCAATTGCTTGGAAATGTCCATGCTTTCTATGTGACTTGGGTTCAGTAGTCAAGGCCTGTAGTCCAATGCTTTGCCAGTGAGGGTTAAAGTTCCCAGTGCATTACCCTGTTTTAGTTCAGAATAGATAAGTGTTATGATCCTTTTTGGTTAATAATCTAAGGGGGTCTTTAGATTGGGGGATCCAGATCCATCTCCTTCCTCCACTGAATCCAAGCTTGGGATCTTGAAGTTATGGATTTTCCATTCCACTTTATTCATCAGCCTTCCTGGGACTACTTCCCATCTAACCTCCATTTGGTCATACTGTCAGGAGTAAAACCCCCATGGTTCTGGTGGGAGCAGTGTTAATCCAATGCATAGTGTGTTGCTGAACCCTGTTCACAACTCTGTCCCCAGAACAGAAGGTACTTCTCCAAGGCTCCTTTTCCCCACCAGCGGGATGCATGTGTGACACTGAGATGGGGGGCAGTATGCCTGAATCAAAGAGACATTGTATTGTTTTGAAGGTGTCACATACCCTATAACTTCCCTGTACTATTATCGTACAGATGCCAGTCTTCCCCCTGCCCTGTCTTTGCTTCATTCATCCAGACCTCAAGCCTTATCTAGCGCCAGACCTGATATGATTGTGCCTTTGCCTCTCACTACCTGGCTAGCCTTACTTTCTTCCTGAGCTCACATACACAGCCACATCTCACACTTCCTCTGTCTTGGACGCACACTCTTTCTCTCTATGTAGGTCATGTCTCAGTTGTTGGCACCTTCTTACCTTTCCATTCCAGGGTGGAAGAGATGCTGCAGGAATGTGTTGAGATCAAGGCAGGAGTGGGGGCGATCCTGGACTGCCATGAGAGAATCCAGTCTCATAGGCTCTGCTCCCTCCCCCTTGCCTCTCTAGGGTTATTCAGTGTCCTTTTCAGAATGTTTGCAGTCATAACCAGACCTGTCTTCATTCCAGTGCAGGGGCTATTCAGGCATGTATCTGCTTGAATCCAAAGCAGGCAGAAGGGAAATACGTTCTGCAGCATAGAAAACAAACTTCCCTACCACTGGTGGCTCATCCCTGCTGCCAAAGGGTTTTTCTGTCTCAGAGTGGTTGCCTGGGATCATCTAATAGGGCTCTTTGTAAGAACCCACAATACAAGGAATTTGTACTCCATTTCTACAATGACAAACTGCAGCATTTAGAAGCCTATGCTCAGCCTCTAGTGAATACCATGGGGAACAAGCAGCAGGAACTCATGCTCCTGCTTGCAAGCAATAACTTTGACCTGGTTGGGCTAACTGAAACCTGGTGGGACCCTACTCATGACTGGGCAGTAAGCATTCAGGCCTGTACGCTGTACAGACATGCTAGAGTGGGGGGGGAAAGGGTGGGGGGGTGTTACTCTCTATGTTAAGGAGCAATACACATCTGTATTGAAGATGGGATCAGAGAAGGGGCAAATTGAGGTACTGTGGATTAGAATACAAAAGGGTCAGGGGGAAAGGGACTTGGAAGTGGGGGTCTACTACAGACCACCACACCAGGAGGATGAGCTAGACCTGGAATTCTCAAGGCAGCTCTCAGAGGCCATACGGTCAAGGGACATGGTTGTCATGGATGACCTAAACTACCCTGATATCTGCTGGGAGTAGTAATCAGCCAGATCTAACTGTTCAAGTAGGTTCTTAACCTGCACACAGGACCTCCACCTAACACAGGAGGTATATGATCCCACTAGGGGAAATGCTTTGCTGGACTTGGTTCTAGCTACAGAGAGGATCTGCAGTTACAAGGTAACCTAGGGGATAGTGACCATCAATTGATTGAATTCACTATCCAGTGTAGGGTGGGAAAAGTAACGAGCAGGGCAGAAGTGCTAGACTTCAGAAAGGCTAACTTCAATGTGCTCAGGAGATTAGTTAGTGAGGCATTGAAAATCAAGAGCATTGGCAAGATGGAAGTCCAGGAAGGGTGGTCATTCCTCAAGGGAGCAATCCTTTGGGCGCAGAAGGAAACAATCCCATTGTGTATTTCTGAACATGGATCAAGACAAATCTCCCAACTGCATTATAGATAGGCACAGGAGGAACACCAGCCCACCAACGGTCAGCACTGACCTAGTAAAGGGACACTTGGAGGGGCTGAATGTGTTTAAATCAGCAGGCTCGGATGATCTTCATCCAAGGGTGCTGAAGGAATTGGCCAGTGTCATAGCAGAGGCACTGGCACGGCTGTCTGAGCACTCCTGGTGCTCAGGTCAGGTCCCAGAGGACTGGAAAAGGGCCAATGTGGTCCTTATTTTCAAGAAGGGGAGGAAGGAGGATCCAGATAATTATAGGCCAGTTAGTCTCACCTCTATCCTAGGGAAAACTGCTGAAAAAATTATCAAGGATTACATTTGTGGGAGCCCAGCAGGAAAAATATTGCTGAAGGGCAACCAGCATGGGTTCATAGCAGGTAGATCCTGCCTGACTAACTTTGTTACCTTTTATGACCAGGTCACAAAATGCTTAGATGCAGGAGTCGAGGTACATGTCATCTACTTGGATTTTATGAAGGCCTTCAATACAGTATCTCATCCTTTTCTCATAAACAAACTGGGTAGTTGTGACATAGATGATTACATGGTCAGGTGGGTAGCAAATTGGCTTAAGGGTTGCACCCAGACAGCGGTGGTGGACGGGTCAATATCAGCCTGGAAAGATGGGGGCACTGGAGTTGTGCGAGGCTCAGCCCTTGGACCTGTGCTATTCAATGTTTTCATCAGTGACTTGAATGAGGGCATGGAGAGCACTCTGTCCAAATTCGCAGATGACACAAAATTATGGGGTAAAGTAAACATACTAGTGGGAAGGAATCGAATCCAGGTGGACCTGGACAGGTTAGAAAAGTGAGCTCTAAAGAATAGGATGCAGTTCAACAAAGACAAGTGCAAAGTGCTGCATCTAGGGAGAAGGAATCACCAACACATCTCTAGGCCAGGGGATGACCTCAGCAGCACAGCAGCAGAAAAGGATCTCAGAGTCATAGCTGACTCCAAGATGAATATGAGCCATCAATGTGATGAAGCAATCAGTAAAGCTAACCACACTCTATCGTGCATTAGCAGGTGCATCACGAACAAGACCAGGGAGGTGATACTTCTCCTCTATGTGGCATTGGTCAGACCACAGCTGGAGTACTGCATCCAGTTTTGGGCACCGCATTTCAAGATGGATGTGGATAACCTTGAGAGGGTTCAGAGGAGGGCCACTTGTATGATTAGGGGCCTGCAGGTAAGGCCCTGGGAGAAGAGACTGAGGGACCTGGATCTCTTCAGCCTCTGCAAGAGAAGGCTGACAGGGGCTTTTTGGCCATTTACAAATTCATCGGGGGGGGGGGTAGCAAGAATTAGGAGGTGCTCTGTTTACCAGGGCACCCCTTGGAATGACCAGGAATGACAGGCACAACCTGACAGAGAGCAGATTTATGTTGGACAGCAGGAAGAACTTATTTACAGTGAGGGTTACCAGAATCTGGAATGGGCTTCCAAGGGAGATGGTGCTCGCCCCTACCTCGGGGGTATTTAAGAGACGACTGGGCAAGCACCTGGCTGGAGTCATAGGACCCCAACGTTCTTTCCTGCCCAGGGCAGGGGGTCAGACTTCATGACCTATTGAGGTCCCTTCTGACCCTAACAACTATGAAACCTGCAAGCAGGTGATGTCCAAGTGGGGTAGAGGCACCTGCTACTTATCCTGCTTTTCTGTGATGGGAATGGAACTGGAAATGTGAGATTCCATCTTTCTCTCCCAACTTACCCCGCAACAAATAGCTCTCTGGTGGACTAGTGGCCTGACTCTAGGCACAGATGAACTCAGAAGCTGCCTTCCTGTCCTGGTGTCACCTACATCTGCAGGTGCGGTAAGGGTCTGCTCCTCCTCTCCTTTACATGGCAAGGTCAGATGAAATCCAATAATGTCAGTGTAACATTTTGGTAGGTGAGAGGAAATCCCAGCTCTGCTGGCAGAGAATGCAGGAATGACTGGACCGGATGAGACTGGGCACCCATCTAGTCCAGTAAAATCTCAGCAGCAGACAGATGCAGGATGTTCTGTCTTCATTAGCTTTCATCCTGGTCTGTAACGACTGGAGACTGAATTAATCCCTGAAATACAAAGATTACTGCCTGACCCAAATTAGCTGTAAATGTCCAATCCCCTTTGGAATCTTGTTTAGTGTTTGGTCTCAAACAGATCTACAGTTTAATCACGCACTGTGTGAGAGAGCACTTTTTTATTCAAACTTCTGCCTTTTATTTCCACCGAATATCACTTTGTTCTTGTGTTCAGCAACAGGGAGAACAGAAGGTTTAACTTCTCTAGAGCATTTATAACTTTAAATGCTTTTCTTCCTTGTCCTTTCTTTGCTGTCTTCTTTCTCAGGTAACAGTCTCCATCATTAAAATCTCTCATCTTGAGAATTTTTACTCGGCCTCATTCTCATCACCCATCTCTGAACAACTCTAGTTTAGCCATCCATTTTTTGAGATGGGATGTATGGGTCAGGCCCACTGATTAAAGGCATTTTAATATTCTCTTTATTCTCCACCCCATTCATTATGCATCTTTCACTGAGCCATTTTCATTGACAACCATATCACTTTCTCTGGAGATTTCAAGGATCACCCTTAACTCACTTGAGCCCCATACACTGCCTGTCCCCACCTATGTTAAATTGCTCAGGCTCTTCTAGGAATTGGTATGTCTGCTGCTGGTTTCTTCTTGTGCTTGGCTCTGATTATGAGCAGTAGAGACAGGCAGTATAGAACAGAGGGGCCAGAAGGTGCTGCTGGATTTCTTGTCCTAGGTTGTCCAGCTCCCAGGTGAGTTGTGACCATACTCAGGAGAGCAGAGGGGAAGACTAAGGGAGTGTTTGACCTTGGGGTGGGATGCTTAGGAGAGCTTCTGGGGATATGTTGGACTGCTGCCAAAGGTAAGCGAAGGAGTTGAAACTAGAGGGTAGTCCTGGAACCAGGCTAGGTAGCAGCATAGGCAAATCCCACTGCTCACAGCGGAGTCCACAGCAAACCTTAGCAGAGCAAGTGTGGGTTAAATTTGACCCTAATAATCCCCACTTCATAACTCCTGGGACTGTAACTGAACAGTACCTGTGAGGAGCTGAACGTGAAGTGAGACCTAGCAGCAAATCCCTCTATGAGGGAGAGCAAGGTGGTGACTCGGGCTCTGTGCCCTAAGGCCCTTTCCAGGCTGGGTTAAACTATGATGAGAGATGTTTGGTGAGGCCATCCCGACCCTGCAGTTGTGTGAAACAACAAGCAGACATCAAGTTTGGGTGATCGACTTACATCTAATGCCAAGCCCATTCACCAAGCCACGTGTTTTCAGTGTGGGGGAAGCCTAAGAGAGTCTCCCTTTCTTTGTGGTCTTACGGGAGGGAATCTCAAAATTCTTTTCTCCTGTAACATGAGGATATGGTATTGGAAAGGCTGAGAGCCATTGAATTGGGTGTCATGGGATTCTTCCCTTTCCTTCACCATCTCCCCCTTCCAGGTAAGCATAGTCTGTTTGCAGCATGCTGCTAAGCCATGAGGCTTTCTGCTAGCAGGAGGAAAATGAATGGCAATCACATGAAGGCATCTGAAGGCAGCATTTCATCTACGCTGGCAGTTAAAGGCATGACCTCTGGGATCTCTTTCCCTTTCTTTTTGACAGAAATTACTGGAAGCACAGCTGTCTCTCTTGGGGCCTACTCCTACTCTCGTAAGACATTTACAAATGTCCCAGAGCCTGGAGCTCCAGCAATCTGTGGAAAAATAAATGAAGCAAATATATCCCTGGAGTGTGTTTGGAAAATACTAGGTTTTATTAGATGGACTGATGTTCAGAATGACAATTTTATCCAAAGGCACATAATCATGAATATCTAATTGGGAATATATTACAGATATGTAATTTCTTCTAATATGTATGTCCAGTATCCTGTTAAAAAAAAGCACACAGCTGTGGTATTAACAATTTTAGTTTTGGGGGTTTTTTAAAGCAAAATTACAAGATCTCCAGACTCCCCATTTTCATTCCAGATGCATTTCCCACAGCTCAACAACTTCTCATTCACACCATGGGGTTGTTTGTTTCCAGTAAAGTTACTCTGGTTTCATAAAACAGAGGCAGTCAGATTGGTGGCAGGAGTCTGTAGTGATATCAGACTATGCCAGGCAAAGCAAGCTTTGAACTACAGGCCTTATTAGACTAACAGTCATTTGCTGTGGCTACACAAGTCATGTTGCATGTCAAGATGCTTGGGAAAAAAGGCTATCCAAAGTGTATCAGACTCCTGGCACTGCTGAATTGTCCTCAGCTAAGAGACAAATGCATCAGGCCATTTCCTTTATTTTCTGTCACAGTTGCCTCCCCACTTTCCTTAAGGGCCACATACTATCAGGTGGCAGTGGGTAAAATTTGGGGTGCAGGGTATACTTTTAAGAAAAAAATATTAATGTGAGTTACTATAGGAAGGCTTTATAGTGAGGGGAAGACCCATTCAGGGCCCTAGCTCTGGTGCTTTGCTTTTATCTATTGTGAAAAAAAGATGACATCATCAGGAACACACAAGAGATCATCATTTTTGAAGCCAAGCCAGCAAGACACATTTACCCAATGGAACATCCAGAAGGTGTAATACCTGCTGCCAGGCAGGTGTTATACCCTTGACCTTTCTCTCTGCTGCAGTGACTCTGGGCTTATATCCAACTGTGGAATCCCAGGCACACCACGATCCTCACCTACCCCAAAAGGACAGTAGTAGTCTTATGACCTACAGGATGGCTGCTAGTGGGCTAGAAGAAAGGGATGACAAGAACTAGAGGAAAGAAAAAGCAGGAAAAAGGGGAAGACAAAGTGAACAGGAGAAAGACAGAGGAACACAAAATTAAAATGGAAGATTTCAAACTAACTGTAATGTGCGAAAGGGGCATTAGATTGTATAGTCTGACCTCCTGCATAACAAGTCAAAGAATTTCCCCCAGGTATGCTGAACCTAAAGATTGCAGAGAAACAAAAAGGCAAAGAACCAGCAAGAAAGATAAGGCACCCAGAAAAGTCTGATGGCCTTATTTGCTTGCCATATCTAACTCACAATGAGATGCCAGCAGCAGTGACAATATTAGCACATTTCTGATGGTGTTTCTTTTCACTAGTTACTAAGAAAATCAAGCAAAATAGGACAAATGAGGGAGGCAGCAGGTAAGCTTAACAGGACAATAAGAGGTGAAAAGAAGTGGGTGAGACACACAAAGGAGGATATGACAAGAAATGGGCTAATGTAAAAAAGGAGAAAAGAAGAATAGAAGTGAAGGCAGTGCAGGTTTGAGACTTTGCTCCATTCTGACTCATGCATGCATCACTTCTCTCTTTTTGCTATTTTGGAAGCCAGTTTCTCTCACGCCTCTTCTTATCTAATTTACGGCCGGCCCCCTTCCTTTCTGTGCTGTGCACAGAATCCCTCAGCATGAAACTTGCCCTTTCCCATTACTCATCTATGTACTGGTACCTGTACTCCTGCACTCAGCCTCTGGGGTCCTTGCTGGATTGACTGCACAGTCCTGCATGGTAGCACATGTGAACCAAATCAAGGATCCATGGAGCAATGTCTGCCAGACATCACCTGGATCATTTCAAGGAACGTTTAGCATTGAGGTTTCAGCACAAGGGGAGCTGAGTCACTAGCTAGTGTGGGGTGTTCCTGTTGTAGCCTGAGCTCCATTTCTGTTCAGGTGTTTGGGCTGGACATATGCTGCTCTCCAGACCCATGATGTTCTTATGACAGTTTCAGCTTAGCACCTCTCATGTTCTTTTTTCTTTTAGAAAACATACATGTCACTTCCTTTGTCTTTCCCTTGCCTTACATGGCATGCTCATGACTTTTGTTCCCAGATGGGTATGGCCCACTAGTATGTTACAGTAAGCCCTTCATTTCCAGTTTTTATGAAGACCAGCATCATCTCTGGTCCATGTGACAGGGAGAATGAGGAGGAAAGGCCATGTAGCAAGCCTCATGCCTTCTAATGCACCATTCAACATCTAGGCCAACTTCTGTCTATTTCTTCAGTTAGTTCTTATCTCACCAACCACCTGTGCTGGGTCATTCTGCCTAAGACAATACATCCTTAGTTACAAGGCCTCTTCTTTTTCCCTTGTGCTGTACTCACCAGGTACAAAGCCCTATGTATGCAGAAAGGCTGGCACTGGTTCTGACGTTTTCCAAGCAATATTCCTTTATACTGAGACTCACAGTTTTGAGTGTTGTTGTACCAGGACCGGGAAACAACATGACAACCAAATTGGTTAAAGTATGACTACAGTCCATATAAAACAGGCAACCTTCTACTTCCTAATCTACAGCAAAAAGACAGGAAGAAATAAAGGAGACCTATAGAAAATCACAGTGTCCCTGCGTTTCTTCAAACAGAACAAAAATGCAGAGACCTGACTGAGAAAACATGCAACACTGGCATAAATGAAGTTAAATTGCAAATCAATTAACCCTCTGAGCCCTGGTGAGGTCTGTGTTTGATTTGTCAACATAGAATTTCATGAAGTTAATAGTATCTGCATACACTAAGCACCCAGCCTCTGGGAGTGACTGATGCTTTCAGCTGTTTTCTTTAGCATTCTTTTACTTGGTTTATAACCCCCGTCTCAAGCAGTGGTTATAACCAGTTATCATTACTGATTCAATTTCAGTCTCTTTCTTTTTCCAGTCCAGACTTCCAGATCCCCCATGAAAGCATTTTGGATCTAAAGCGATATGTTCTTAGAGATTGGACCAAACCTATTTTAAATCCCAACCTGTGGTCCTGGGACAGAGTGGGCTAATATCTGTGTGAATGTTAAAACTCTCAGTTAGAGGTCAAATGTTATCCAAGTATAGTGCATTAAAGCACTGAACCTGATGGCCTACAAGTCTGGGAAAGAAAACACAGATTAGTATTAATCTACAGGGACTTATAAAACCACAACCCAATACCTGCTTCTCACCTGAGTCTCCTTCCCCAATGGTGTCCCTCTCTGATTCTCCAAGGTATCAAGGTGAGTCCACCCTGCTCGCATGCCTGAATCCCTATTTCTCACTCCCTGTCTTTTATAGTGTATGCAAAGGTTGAACTGCTTGTTCCATACTTGGGAGCTTCTGTACCAGTGAAAAAGCAGCTACAACTCTAGGTCACCATTCATTTGCTTTTACTTACAGCTTACACATTGCTTTCTGTTTGAAATAACAAAGATAAAATATCAGGAATTCACAGTTTTTATTCTCTTTCCTATGCCCACCCAACTCCCCCCTGCCATTGATGTCAATGACTCAAAGTCCTCATTGTACAGTAGGTCTTGCCAGTGTGGCACTCAAAGGGTTAATAAACCATGGGGTGTTTTTTTTTGGACAGATAAGACATAAGCTGATTCACCAATAGGAGCACATAAATTATTACATTACACACCATGTTATGGTTTTCTATAACGGTTCTTTGGAGTTTCGCCACAGCCAGTTGTGTCACAGGAGAGAATGCTGGGCTTTTTTCCCAAGCCAATATTTCCCAAGAGATCAGGAAGCTCATTCGTAATGGCCTTTTCAATCTTCTCCAAGAAACATCCTCCAATGTAGGAACACTGTGAAGAGAGCAGCTTGAAGCTGGTGATGGGATTGATTCCAAAGAAGTCCTTATAGGCCTCACGGTTGGGCAGGTCAAACTTGCTGACATTGGTCTTTGCCAGAATGGACTTGAAGATGTAGAACTTGTCAGGATCTTCCACAATGTCCTTGAATACCAGCTCCCCATCACTAAAGAAAGTCATTTTGTCCTTGTAGGTCTGCAAATAGCGGTCTACCAAGAGGGCATGGATACGAACCCTGATGGCATGTTGGCGGATGAAGGCAATCTTATTCTCCAACCTGTTCTCAATCACCTGATTAAGGTCTTCCAGGAGTGAAATCTCTTCCTTAAGGAACAGATCCTGGTGGGTGTCTGGCTGGTATTCCAGGGGCCAGAATGAACTGACATAGACCCTGGGTGGTTCAGTGACATTGATCAGAGGAGCCAGGCTCCAAAACAAAGCTCCGTAGACTCTCATGAGCTCCTGAGTGGCTAGGCTGTCAGCTTTGTTCAAGATGATTCTGATCTGAGACTCACGACCCTTCAATTGTCGAAACAGCATCTCCAGTTCCAGGCCCACGTCCAGCTTGGTAGGGTCAAAGACGACAAAGATAAGGTCAGCTCTGTCAATGAACCACTGGCACACATCATTGAATGGGTAACCTTTGGGAGAGGAGAGAAAAAAATCCAGCAGAAATGGACTGACTTCTATATCTGACACAGGAACAATTGATTCATCTCATAATAGAGACAAGACAAAACCCACAGTATCTCAGGCCCTGTCAGACTCAGACCTGTATTGTGCAGTAGGAAGCCTTGGATTTCTTAGCTAGTAAAACTGGGTAAAAACCCTTGTCATAAAACCCCCTATTGATGCATACTCAATTGGCAATGCTGCCTGTGTTGCATTCTGACCCCAGTAAAGTCAACAAGAGTTTTGCTACTGCATTAAAAGGAACCAAGATGTCACCCCTAGGCTTAAGCTAGAAATTGGAAGGAAGGGTGTAGAGATGCCATTTACTTTGTTAATCAATGCTCTGATATATTTAGAGAGGATAATACCAATAGCATAATAATATTATATTTCAATAATATACTGTAATAATTGAATATGATACAAATATTTTATGTATTTTTTCTGCTGATTTTCATCTCTGAGACCTAATTGCTGGAGGAGTTTGTATTTTTCCACTTGTACTGTTGGCCCATCTGGAATTACACTCCTGCTCATCCCCTTCCAAATCTGCCTTTTTTCCTTGTTGCCTCTACTAATTCTCCATGTTCTAATTGATTTCTAAAGCCATGGTTGACCCCATCACTGCTGACTAAAATACTTAGTCTGTGGGATAAAAACCTCAGGATTCTGCCCCAGATGTCAGATAGATAACTGCTGTAATGCTAATAGTCTGGTGGAATGTATCCTATTGTATTCTTTAGCACACTGGCTTTGGCAGAGATCTGCCCCAGACTAACAAGAATATGATTTTTAAAAAGCTGGAGAAACTGCAGTCCATGAATAAATAGCCCATGAGCCACGAATCACCCCCATTCTACTTAAGTATGTAAATATTGCACCTCCAAACTAAAGATGAAGGTTTCTGCATATACTCTAAATACTGGGCATGTCTCTTAGGCCTCTGCTTTGCTGCTATAATAACCCCAAGTAGGCACACTTTTGATGTCCCTGAAATGTTAAAACTAAGCCTTTGTTGTTAACCATAAATCCTCTTCATTGGATTTTTGTTATCATCCTGGAAAAATATTGCCACTTCTAATGCTCCTCAAAATGAACAGAGCAAATCACTACCTCGTTCCTGTTGCTTGCGGTTTTCAATGATTCCCGGTGTATCCACAAAGGTGACCCGCTCCAGAAGTTTATGAGGCACTTCTATCCCGATCAACTTCTCCAAGAAGTTCTGCCCAAACTTTTCGAGGGGTGAGAAGGAGCGTGCGCTGTCAGCAGCCATCACAATACCCTCAATGGTCTTCAGCTTTGGGCCGTGCATGATGACAGTGAACTCAGAGGTAGTGGGTTCTGCCCCTGTCCAGAAAGGAGACAAGCAAAACTCAGGCTGTGTTGCAAAGTCTAAGCAACTGGCTAGATTTGGACACACCCTCTGGCTGAGACTCCCCATGGAAGATACATCTTAATCATGAATATAAAACAGAGGATCCAAGCATCAGTGATTACCAGGTGGTGTCAGAGCATCATGCAATGGTATGCTGCATGAGTGTAGGAGGTATTATCTTCAGGGCAGAGTCAGGGTTGAGATGCCTTAATTGTAAAAGGCATGACAGAGACCCAAATCCTGCTTTGCTTCCATACCTTGATTATCCCAGTTCACAGATCTCAGTACGGAGCTTAATTCCAATGTTCTATATGTAGCTGTGATTAGGGATCAAAGGGAGTTATTAAGAAGGTCTAGGAAATGTCATTCCAGTTGTTAAAGCAAATTAATTGGCTCAATACAAGGAAGGAAAGGAGAGAAGAAAAAGGGCAAGTTCCCCTCATGATATGATGGTTCTGTTGCTGGTTGGTAGGTTGCCTGCACTGCAGCACTTCCTGGGTTGGAGGATCTCAGCCATGGTCCTCTGGGCTGTGGGAAGTGAGACTGCTGAAGAGGCAGATGTACTGCTTACTCCCTGATGGGAGCCTCTGGGAGTTATGAGGAGGTTGTGCTGTCAATCTCCAGGCAGGAGGAGAACAAGGAAACCCATTTCTCTCCCTGAAGCTCTCTCTCACTGTTACTGGAGCAGGTTTCCTGACTCCAGAAAGAATGACTCAGGACCTCTTTGTCCAGCATCATAGCTGTCATGAGAACCTGAAAGGTTGTAATAAGTAAAAATGGAGATTTATGAGAATGGGGCTGAGACCAGCTGCAAGGTAGATTTACAAGTGATGTTCTGGCTGTGACTGAATGAATACGTGGACTTAGAAATGGCAAGCACTGGCTTGTACCTTTGCACAGCATAACAATGGAAGAGTCAGAGCACATGCTACCTGTGTAGAGCTGGTAGGGTGTGTCATCCAGGCCTAGGAGGTAGTTTATCATGGTGGATTTGCCAACGCTCCACGGTCCCAGGAAGAGCACCATCGGCTTGGAAGTAATCTCTCCATCTGCAGACAGGGCAAGTAACAAAGGAAGTAAGCAAACAATTTAATTTTGTGCCGCGTGAGCAGCATTTGCCCTTTTAGGTCGCTGCTGTAATGAACATCCTGTACAAACAACAAGGCATTGCTGGGGAGTGTGAATGCTTAGCTACACATTCCAAACTCATGGAAACATCCCACAGTCCCTACTCTTCAGCCATTCGCAGGAGCAGGGCAGAGCTGCTGAGCTGAACAGGGAAAGGGTCGGTGTTACACATGTACAGCCATGCTTCTTATTCCTCTATATTTTTGCTTATCTTTTATAACCTGCCTCACTGAGATGTGAGAGATGGATTAGATAGGCCAGCCCATGCCTATTCCAGTTACCATACAGGCTTGACTCTCTCGGCAGGAGACTCTCTCGGTGCTGTCAGTCATGGATGAGGTAGAGGAAATGAACTGAGTGCAGCTCCTCTCCACCCTTCCAATGCCTTCTGTCTGCTGCCTGCTTCTGCTCAGTGAGTATTTGATGTCCTGTATGAACAGCTGAGTATATGGTACCCTGGCAGTAGTGCTTTCCACAGGGTGTCATAGCACCAATTGTGGCACATGACTGGGATTGAGGCTTGATCCAGCTTTCATCAAAGTCAGTGGGCAAACTCCCACTTTGTACAGTTAGAACAGACCTTCAGACTATGTTTACCCGATAGTGTGCATGTGTGTGTGCATGCTCAGGGAGGAGGGGGGATTCCAGCCAGGACATATTGCTGCTATGGTGTAGACATACCCTGCATGACCAGTGTTTCTGTAGCAGTAACATATGGGAGAACCAGACTCTTCTCAGGGCTTACTGTGCTTGAGAAATCTCTTGAGCAGAGATGGACAAATTAGGGATAATTCCACTATTAACTAGCATGCGGTAGTCAAAGTATCACCCAGCAAGAATTTAACTGATTCCGTCCCATCTTGGATTAATGCAGATGAGTCTTGTGGGACTGACTCTTTCCAGATTACACAAGGCATTGAAGGGAAGGGTTTTTATTTTTAATTCTACTTGGAAAAAAAATATTTATCTGATGAATTTAGAATCAATTTTAGAGACCCCCATTTTTAAAGGCACCAGTAGGTTCAAAATGTGCTTGCCCCTGCAACAACCAGTACTTGTGCAGGATTGGTAACTGCAGCATAATGGCTTCTCTATTGTGCACATGCAAGTGGTCAAGTGAGAATGTTTGTGTGGAACAGATTCACAGAATTTTGCAACTGCCTCTTTATATCTTCTTTAGAATGAAACTCAATTTGGATTTTGTCAACCACTCAGCAGTCTTTCTCAGGCTCTGGGATACCAGAACTGCAGCTAGACAAAAGGATCTGTCATTTATTCAATTTTGTGCAACCATTTAAAATACAAAATGTTATTGTTATACAGACCAAAGTGATATGCGCAAAATTGTGGAAGGGGCACTGCTTCTCAGCACTTTGTAAGCAAGGTCAATGCCTTGCCCCAGGAAGGGGATAAGTGCTGGTTCCAGTTCCACCATGTGTCAGATAAAGATCTGTTGTTCACTCACCTATTTTTCCTCCCCAACCTTTTGAGGCCTTGGTCACAGCTACCCTCTTCCAGCTGGTCAGATCCCCCTTTTACATATGGGAAAACCAAGTGGAGCAAACCCCTGCAGGCTTTGAATCAGGGTGGAAAAAAGATGCTGCTGGTTGCATAGCATGATACAGCCCAGCACCTAGGACTCAGGGAGAAAACTTGCTGGGAGCCCCATTGAAATAATGAGTTTTGTCATTGACTGAAGGAAACAGGATCCAGGCCTCCCCAAAAAAGTAGCCCTTATGCAAATAACTAGTCCAGCTGAAGCCAAGAGAAAGCCTTGCAAAGTAGAATAATGGTCTTGTAGGATCAGACCTGAAGCCACCTGCTGAGAGGCAAGAATTAACATCTCCTCTGGGCAGGGTGATGCAGATGCTTAGAACTTCCCAGGGTCTGGCCCTGATCTACCCAAAAGCACTCAACCGAACCGCATATAGGCAGAGAAAAAATCACCCCTCCCTGTTGCTGCCAGTGCTGTGCAAAGGAGCCCCCTAAAGAGCCATACTGTTTGCAATAACTACTGTGAGCAGCACGTCAAGTTGTGCTAGAGATCAGCTGTAGCCATCGTTCTCAGGTGACCCACGTCATATGGCATTCCCTCCTATTCTGCTTATGGCTGGGCCACAGGTAAAGGCTGACAGGTCTGTGACAGCTGAGGCTAGCACATGTGATCGTCACAAATTAAGCTTGCATTTTCAGGGGTAGAGATCCTGGCTTTGATCTTTGCTTTCACTCATAGATTCAGTGTTATGGTAATACTTAGAAGGCTTATTTCCCTGTACTAAACTGAAGCCATGGCATAGCCTGAACAGTGGAGGGAACATGTTGAAAATAGTTAGACATCCCATCAAATTTACCCTGTGCATATTACATATATTCATTTATGTACCATAACTCAAATAATATATAGTACTCCATATAAGAATAAGTGGTTATTAAAAAAATAAAGCAAAATGTATAATGGAATGGATGTCATGTTGACAGCATACACAGGGATGGATCTTGAAGAAAATCAAGGAAAGGAATGATTAAAACTAATGTGTTGTTATATTGGGAGTAGATATGAATATTTTCACTAGTGTCTCAAGAAGCTTAATAGATATAAATGAATTCACCCTTTTTGCTGACTCCCAGTCAGGGCAGCACTTATACACCTACAGAAAGTCCATGTGGCCTCTGAGGGTGGTGATTTAACTTTATATATTGGAAAACAGAGGGTAAGCAGATTGCCTATGGTCACCAGCAAGGCTAAGTGCTGTCAAGAGTATCAGGGATTTCTCTCTGAGGGGGGCTAAAACTAGGAGGAAGAGGAAGACAGATTTACAGCACAGGCCCCTCACAAGGCACATTTTGTCCCCTTGACCATGTCTACATGAGATGCTAATGTGCAGGTGTTACTGGGCATTTATTTAGTACTTATAAACAAGTACTAATAAATGTGCAGTAACCCGAGTTACTGCACAGTAGTGCCAGTGAACACCATTTTTGTGACACTACTGCACAGTAGCGTTGGATCACGGTTTTTGCCACAGGATGCTACCACACAGTAGTATCGGGTTACTGCGTAGTCAGTGTCTCTTGTAGACACAGCCCTTGTGCCTCGAATTACCTCAGACAGGCTTCCCCCAGCTTCTTCTCTTTCGTCTGGTTGCTCCCCTTTGCTGATCTCCGGAAAGTATTCTGTCCCATTGAAATCAATGTCAGTTTTGCCAAGAACTTCAGTGGAGCCTTCACCTCCTCTTTCACAACTCCTGAATCTCAAAAAGTTCAGCTTCAAACTGCTCTGCCACTGGCATCTGATCCCTAGCACCTCACAGGAGGTGTTTATCCTGCTTCACATCCCCAGTGACACCAGCTTGTGAGGTTTGGTCTTTTGTGTCTTTTACAGTAGTTGCAGGAGATGTCATTGAGTGGGATATGGAGGCTCCTTTCTTCTTCTCCATCTCAAAGCCTGATTTTTCTGCTTCTGCAGTGCTCCCAGATTAGGGAATGAGAGGTCAAGAAAGGCCCCTGGAAACCAGGTACACAGTCGCCACATTTATCAGACGCGGCCCCACATTTGCCTTGCCTCCCCTCTGCACTGCAGTGCTCACATCACTATGCATAGGAGCTCAGACATATGCTTTAATCAGAAGCAGAGCTATGGATTCTAGGGGCTGCAAGTAATGAAAAGTAATTAGTTCTAGTGGCAGCTACTGCTATGTGTGATCAATGCCCAAGTGGCAAAGAGGAAACTTGCACACAGGAGACCTAGGGAATGAGAATCTATCACTTGAGAAGCAATCTCAGCCATACATAGAGCGCTGAGTTACAGGAGATCAGCATTGTTCACTGTAAAGTGCCCATGGGAAGTGGAGAAGTGATCAGCATGTGATCAGCATGTGTGATCCAGCCTATCACCCAATTCTCACCTTCAGCTAACATAAAAGCAAACCATGGCACCCTGCAAATTGCAATGGTACCATAAGACTGCAGCTGGCAGGACAATTAGGGCTTGATTCTCAGAAGTGCTGAGTACCCACTACTCCAGCTGAAGTCTGGAGGACCAGCAGAACTTCAGGCAGTAGAGCTCTTCTGTCTCCTCTTCATTCCCTTCTCTGGCTCTGGCTCTGACTCCTCTCTCTCACATATCTTTTCCTTTCTCCCTCTTTAAACTTAAAGAACGAACCATAACAAACAATAAGTATCTAGCAGCCTCTCATCCAGTGTCTGGTAGCTTGGAATTCCTACCAAATACCAACTACATGCTGGTAGTTTTATTATTTTGTGAAACACTGTTGATTAAAACAGTCTGAGCAAGCAGATGGAGTTTCTAGTTCTCCAAGGTACCCCAAGATGCTTTGTTGGTAACTGTCAGGCCCCCTCTACACATTACAGGTACGCACAATTAATTGGTTAATTGTGCGATTACCTTAAGGCCAGCTACTTGTGCAAAGTACTTATCACATGATAAAAAGCTCCAACCAGCTTTAAAGGTAGACCTCAAAAATGTGTACTAGTTTTATAGCTGGTAGCTATTGAGCTTTAATTTGCAGGTGTAGCAGGGTCTCCCCTGCAGCTGGGAGCCCCATCAGTTGACAGGGCTCCCAGCTGCTGGGGAGACCCTGCTACACCTTGCACCATGCTGGAGTGCACCATGCCCAGTGTGAAGCCCCTGGGCCCTGAGGATTGGGCCAGCTGTGATCTCCAGGGCTCAGGGGTACATGAATCCCAGATCTAGGGGACTGTGGTTGCCTCTCTCCTCAGGGCCCAGGGGTTTGTCTCTGTTCTGCCCTGGAGAGTATGGCTGCTGCAACCCCGTGTCTGGGGGTTTCACATACCCACAAGCCCTGAGAATCATGGTTGCCTCAATCCTTATGGCCTGGGGCTTTATGTACCCCTGAGCCTTGGAGATTGTGGCAATAAGGTGATATGCACCAGCAATAAGGCGCAATGGGATCTAATGTGCAATCGCATAATCACACCTCCTATCATGCAAGTATGGCATGGCAGGAGGCCCGATTATGTGGCTTGCATATTAGATCCCATAATGCCTTTACCTACATGTGCAGAGGGGGCCTCAACTGCAGAGCAGGGAGAGTGCCTTGGTGGGATTCGATTTTTGTATTACCATATGTTTTTAGTGTGACTCTATCAAAGCTAAAGATTTTCAACAGATGCAGAGGGCACTGGGTTCATTGTATTTTCTCTAATCTCACCAAGATGACTTCGATAAAATTAAAAAAGAAAAGCAGGGAGATTTGGAGCCACTCCAGTTAAAGGACTGAAGTCAGTGAGCAAAAGAAATTAACAGTTTCCAGCCAAAAGCAAGAACAGCAAATAATCAAACAGTTCAATGGGAGCTTGTAAGCAAAAATGGCCCCCACTCTCCCAGGCAGAGCAGCACAACTTTTCACTTTAACAGAAAACTCTTCCCAAAATTGCAGGTTCACCAATCAGGAGTCTCTTAGTGTTTCATTTAGTTGTGTGCTCTAAATGTGTAATGCCTCTGCTAGTTTCTTCACTGACATGCACCATGGGAAATCCAGCCGAATGGGTTAAACCGGTGGTTTTCAACCTTTGATCTGTGGACCCCTGAGTGTCAGCAGACTGAGTCTAAGGGATCTGTGAAAGATGATTATGATCAATCAAAAGTATGTGAATACCCAGTCTTACAATTCAAAGGAGTCTGCACCTCCTTTCAAAATTTTTTAAGGGTCCACAAATGAAAAAAGGTAGAAAACCACTGGACTGGACACTGGAGGATGTTGTTACAGAGCCCACAAGATAAAAAATCTTGTGAGGGATCAAGAAGAAAGTAGGGCCAGCTGGCTACAGATAAGCTGTATTCAGAAAGAGAGGAACGTGTCTGAACAAGTTATTTTTGCCCTGTTTGACTCTGATTGGTGGACGCTGAATTTTGGATGCTTATCCCCACCAATCAGAAGGGATGTTGCACCTTAAACAGAACAGATTTGTTTTGGACCAAAGCAGCATACCAAAGCACCTGGCCAAAGAAGGCCTCAAGCCCTGTTCACTGTCCTCATACTGAAGCCAAGTGGTAGAGAGGATTGAGACCTGAAGAAACAAACATCTGCACCGTGTCATGTGTACCTGGTTTGTAAGAGGAAGGAGGGTAATTTCTAAGGACAAAGGGACATCAACGGGATAAAGTAACTGGAGTCATTTCTTCACTGGAGATGGGAGAATGAGAGGTCTCTCTGTCCTGCCCTTGGTGCTTTCAGCATATTTTCAGAAGTGCTTCATATGCAACAGGTCAACATGAGGGGGAAGCCATGATGGCCCTGCTTGGGTCCCCAGGACAACATTCTGGGTGATGCTCTAGGATACAAGTGCTTCTTTTACTACCTAGAGACTCAAATTAGCATTCAGATGCTTAGCGGTGCCAGCTGAGAAAGTATATCAGCACTCAGCTGCATTTCTGGGATCCCTCCCACACGCACATCTCAAGTCAGATCTTGGCCCTGTGGTATGGCCTTGAAATGGGAATTGCAAAGAAGGGGATACAAAAGAAGCAGGCTAGCTTTTAGTTACCAGCAACCCTCTTCTGATATCTTGGTGTGGCTTAATAAATCTGTACTTAAGTAGAATGTGGGTATCAGTGAAAACATAGCAGGCCTAGTCCAGCTGTGGTCCTAACTGCAGCCTTGAACAGCATAACACCAACAGCACCTTATTTGTCTCATGATTGATGCTTAGGCTAATCCCAAATTCAGGTGGTGTGGATTTGCCCTCACAGGTACATGGCAAAGTTCTGGATGGTAACCTGAAG
>NW_017729002.1:17905003-17905609 GCF_001723915.1 Gavialis gangeticus
TGTACTGTGCACTACTGCCATTTCTTTGCATTCTGTGCTGCTGGAGCTGTTGTGGGAAACATGCATGGGAATGGGAGCAGTAAAGCATCACCCAAGGTCCATTCTGCACCTCTCCCAATCTCTCAAGATGCTTCAGGGCCATATTACACATTACACATAAGATGTGTTAACAACACTTGAAACATGAGCATCTACACATTTAAGCAGTAAAACCTGTGCTAAGTATCATTGTATCATAGCAAAGATAGGACTTTTTGCAAGAGAAATATAGTTTCATAGTTTCTAGGGTCGGAAAGGACCTGGGTAGATCATCTAGTCTGACCCCCTGCTATGGCAGGAAAGAGTACTGGGGTCAAACGACCCCAGCAAGGTGTTCATCTAACCTCCTCTTAAAGACCCCCAGGGTAGGAGCCTGCACCACTTCTCTTGGAAGTTGGTTCCAGATCCTAGCTACCCTGACAGTGAAGTAGCGCCTTCTGATATCTAGCCTAAATCTACCCTCTGCCAGCTTGTGAGCGTTATTCCTGGTCACTCCTGGTAGTGCTCAGGGGAACAGGGACTTGCCCAGTGCCTGCTGGTCCCCTCTGACTAGTTTGTAACAGGCCA
>NW_017729002.1:17906474-17932585 GCF_001723915.1 Gavialis gangeticus
TGGGGGCTTGTGTGCCCTCCTGCTCCCTTTGATCCGTGTTGGGATTACCTCCCTTTGGGCTTGGAGGATCGTCTCCTTAAGGAGCGACCACTCCTCCTGGACACCTGGCTCCCCTCCCTTCTGGGACCTCAGTGCTTCCCTGACTATTCTCCTTAGCTCATTGAAGTTTGCCCTCCTGAAATCTAGGGTTGCTGCCTTGCTGCAGGCCTTTGCCATCTTGCGCTGGATGGTGAATTCCAGCAGGCGATGATCACTGTCACCCAGGTGGTCGAGCACCCGCAGCCCCTCTCTGATATCTCCAGATCATATTAAGTAATGTGTGTTAAGTTATCATTGGACTGCTCTAATGATAATACAAGCACAGCTAGCTGACTATTGGTCTGATCCCCTGTATTGCACCAAAATCTTGAACTGAACCCAGTGTCTCTCTTTGCCAGTGGCAGACACAACACTCTCTCCTGGGCTTGGCATCCCATAACTCTCTCCACCTGCCATCAACAGCAGAGACGTGTAATGTCAGGGGCAGGTGCTCTCAGGCTGGGCAGTGCTGGGCATATGGCAGGGAGGGGATAGGCTCCAGGAGTGGGCGTTGCATGTCCTCATGGGTGGATGTGCAAGTTGCGCTGTGGTCAGGGGCCGGGGGAGGAGGGAGAGTGGAGACGAAGCACAGCTGCCTCCAGCCCTATCCAGAATGGACTGAGATTGTAGAAATAATTACTGTGTGACTGCTCAGGCCATTTTGAATATGGCATGATTGTGCTTACTATGTCTCAGATACATGTTAAGTGGCCTGTGTGACATGGCCCTCAGATGGGTGAGTCTTAGAAAGAATTTATGGTGTGCATTTATGATCAGAAAAAAAGCAGGAAAACCCTGTTGTGGCCTATCTGCTCTTTGCCTCAAGTGAGCCATTCACTGAGTCTGCTGGCAAAAATGAGATGTTATGTCTGTCAGCCCTGCAGCGTGTACTTCACTCTGCCCTGTGCATCCGGAGCAGACTGACATGTTGGATGCTAAAAGGGCTGGAAGGAATCTTTGGCTTTGAACTGCCACTTGGCTGAATTGCACTCAGAAGTCTGATATCTGTTTTTGTCTAAACAGGCCTGTAAGTTCCTGCTTGAAGCTAAGTAGCTTGGACTATGCTGCAGCTCACACATCAAAAAGCTTAGACCAGAGCTAGCTCACAGTCAGTTCATCCTCAAGGCCTGTTCTGGTGCTGGGGCTTTCATAGTATGAAGAAGCTTCATTGCATTCTGGTGACTTCCTGCAGCTCTGCCTGCTTCCTTTCCTCTCCTCACCCCAGGCCCTATCACTGCTGAGCTTTCTGCCCCTTCCTGGGCATGAACTCAAAAATCCTGGCAGTGGACTTGAGGGAGAAAGCTGAAGAGTTGATCAAACATGTTTTTTTATCCTTTATTTCCCAGAATCTCTCCTCTTGCCAAGACACAGTGCACTGTGGAAATTCCTGGCCATGATGCAAGATATGCAAGTTATAGTCTCACTGGGGAATGCAAGGGTGGGGGACACATAAGGCAAATAAACGACAAGTTCCACCAGCCAGCTCTGCCAGCATGTCCAAATTGAAATATTTTGGTTTTCAGGTTTATCAATGCAAAACCAAAATGTTCCACAGAAAGCAGGTGCTTTTCACAAAATTTCATGTAGTTAAGTACTGAATCTTCCACTGAAAAACAATTTTGACAGAACATTTTTGACAAATCCTACTTTATCCTTGTCTCATTTTTCACACGTGCAATCCTAGCCAGGTCTTCTGCTGTTGTCCCAACAGAGATGCTGTCTAGCTTCACTGCCTTAAACAGAGCTTAGCTGTTTACACCAAAGATTTGGCCCTAGATCTGTAAAGCATTCATTTTGCCATTATCTGTCTGGTAAGCAAAAACTGCCTTGACTCTGATCTTTCCAAAGTCAATAATATAAGCAGGAAGAATTCAGAAGGAGATCTTTTGCTGTTCAAGGGAGTCCATTTTTCCCTTCATTTTAGAGACAAATTAATAAATCACTTATGAAAATAAAATAATTATTTCCAGAATAATTAACAAAGTGCCTTTTAAGAGACAAAGGTAACTACACCCTTTAAAGCTGAGCTGGTGTTCCTCACCAGAATCCCTATACATCCCTTTCACAACGCGGTACGGTGACAACAGCACGCCATCAGTGCACGGATGCAGAAGAGTTCTGTTGTGTTCTAGTTTTGTGGGGCTACCAGTTTGACTAGCTGTTGGCTAGCAACAATAAATGACCAAATACAATGCATATAAATAGGGCAGGTCAGAAAAATTGAAATTATTTTGTCAGAAAAATGGGATTTTGTGTAAATCAAAATGTATTATTTTGCTTTGAACCAGCGTTAACCTCTTTGTCCACATGAATCACTGTCATACCTCATGAGAGTGGTAGTTCCTGTTCCCCAGGCTCCTGTTATCTCCTCTGAGCCTTACTAGGTGCCTGAGCTACATCTCCCTTGACACATCACAGTCTCCCCCTGTTGCTGGAGTGCCACTGAGCCTCGTGGCTAGTCTCACTCCACAGAGTGGTAGTGTCTGTCTTTTTATTCCAAACTTAGACAAAACCAAATCTGGAAATATTGGAATTTCCTACAGGACAGAAACTCCACTTTTTATCATCTGTTGCTGTCCTCACTCTTCCACTTCTCATTTGGTTTTTGATTAATATTATTTTCCAGTGTAGCATTTGACTGAATATTGCACAGAGAAACTGTATACAGGCCCTAATTTTGAGACCAGAATATTGATGAGGGTGGATACAAGGACAAGGAATAGTCTGCATCTGCCTCAGATCCCATTTGCAGAGCTGGCAGTTGGAAAGACCTAGATTTGTCTTGTAAACTGAGAAAACTGGATATAGACATCAAAGAAGGGCAAACAAACAAAGCAAAATGACCCCCTGCTCCAGAGCATCATTTTTCACACAGCAATGCCCATCTTTACTAAGGCCAGAAGGTTCAGCTTTAGATGTTTCCTTCAATGCCAAGTGAGAATAGGATTTTCCCAACCTAAATCTCACAGAATTGCTCCTGATTCTGGGGGTGCCTCCTGTGCTCTGTAAATGTAGTGTGAGGAACCCTGAATTTTCAGGTGTTGTAGCCACACCCTGCAAAGCCCTCAAACCACATCCTTGAGGAATTTATCCCAAAGATGGCAGTCCATGGTAAAATACCTGTAGCTGAAGCCTTCAGAGTGATTTCATCCCTCACGCAGAGCTTCTGTTTGCATCTTCCTTCCCTGCCCACTGCTGCCAGAGCCTCAGGAGGCCTGGACAGACACAGGCCCTTGCTCTTGCTTCCCAGGGTAGCCCTGATACCTGGGTTCAGTAATGTGCTCCACCAGCTCTGTCTGTCTCTCCTTAATGTTGGAACAGTGGCGCTGGTACCTTTGAGCTGCCGTAATGCTTCTTGGGTTGGCCTGGGCACCTAGGGAATGGCATTAGGCGAACCATCTGCTTGCCTACCTCCAACACATTTCTGGAGACCCATTCCTCCACCTGGCACCTGGATGAGGAGGTTCTTTGCATCTGCTCCTTGCCCATAGCTTTGAACTCACCCAGGCAAATTATTTGCCCTTGCATGGCTACTGGGCACTATCCCCATTTCTCCATCTGAGAAAGGGGCCTCTTTACAAACTGTAGTGACCTCTGGCCCCAAACTAATTCCAAATTCAAGCACATTGGAAATGCTTGCAACTGCCTGACACTACTTTGGGACTGCTTTTGGGAAAGACATAGGAATCACTTCCCCACCATTGATGATCTGAGGACATAAATTCACTCCTCTCACTCCTTTACTATGACTGATGCCTCCCTCTTTAAGAGCTTTCACCTTCTGCCTGCATGTGCTTCCCCAGCCAGCAGACCTCAGCTGTTCTGTGTTGCTCACTTCTGCCAAAGGGACTCAAAGGGCTGTCCTTTTCCACAAGGAAAACAGGGCTCTCCTTTTCCACGTGGCATCTTTTCTTTTACTGCTTATGGCCCCCTGCTCCATTGCTGGATGACCTAGCCTCACACGTTCAGCTTGCATCCCGCCTCCAGCAGGGAGTGAGACAGTCTGCAATTTTTTCAAAAGTTCCTTATACAAAGTACCACCTGCAAGATGGTATTCACACTTCTTTATAACCCAGTGACACAATGCACATAGTTTTGTCAAGGCTCCCTGTTTCCTCTAGGGCTCTGTTGCTTTTGAACTCAATTCTGCCAGCTCTACTCTCTGAGTAGCCCCACTCAATACAGGGCCTTCTGGCAGAGTAAAGCCCTTGTAGCCTGAGTGTGCCTGTGCTGTTGGTGAAAGCATGCCTGTGCATATAAGACATTCCCTGTTTGCAATAAAATACTTGTTGGATGTTGCTGTTAATTTCATCTGCTTTCTCAGTGAAGGCAAGGATTGATAAACACTCTCAGCTCTGCTCTTGGCTGCATGAGCAAATGTGCTGCCCCGTGTGTGCCAAGCTTCCCAACAGGAAGAATCCAGTAATGTGCCCCTTCTACCCCACTATGTCCAGACCACCTCAAGCTTAGAGGCTAATTCAGGATAGCACTTAGGCATCTTCTTTGCCCCCCTTTTCACATGGGTTCGAAATAGGTCTATGCCTGACTTCCTATCACATGACAGTGGTAACTGATCATAGGAAGAGCCTCTGCCTTCATATGCTGTGTGAGTCTTCACATGAATCAGGGAAGTGGTTATCCTGAGATTTCCTCCATCTTCAGAAAAGAGCTTCTGCCTATAGCCTTCCTCAGGGATGTCCTGGCTTCCTGCTATAGATGTAAGGAAGCAATGCATTCCTCATCACACAACAGAGGGACACATGAGCTGTACTGCTGGCTGAATGGTCTGGAGCTGGTTGCTTATTATCAGTACTGGGAAACCAGAAGTTTTCCTTCTCAGTGGGGGCTTGATCTTTCTTCGCATCCACTTTTGCTCAGGAGATTTGGATGAATGTTAGTAATCTGCTCATGTTTTTTTCCATGAAAGGCCCTATATGCTATGTTTCCCTGACCTTACCATGGATAGCATGGGCTGTTCCATTTCAATTTAGACTTCAGAGACCTGCTTAAAGCTGGTTTTCTTCCAAGGCTGGAACCCTGATCTTTGGTAGTGACAGATGAATTCAAGATTTTGTAAAGAGGAGTATGGAAGCAGTGACCAGTGCCTCAGGCGTGGTGGCACCTCTGTTCCCAGCTCCCCCCAACTGGGGCAGACAGACCACATGGCAGGAGCAGCAACCAGGGGCTTTTTTTAAGCCTCTGAATCAGGTAAAAACCCTACCCCTACTCTCAGCATCCCCTCCCTTACCCTCAATGTTCAGTGGCACCTTCTCTTCCCTCCCATTCTTTGCCTCCCTTTCCCATTGCTGCCATCATCTCTGCTTTTCTGGACTGAGATGGGGGTGGAGGAATTCTATAGCCACTCCTGTAGGCTCCCATTCCCCAAGCCTGTTCCTAGCCTGGCAGAGAATGGCCAAGAGGATCAGACAGGGAGGTAGAACGTGCCCACTGGCACCGTCTCCAGCTGTAACTGTCTCCAGATGTCTGGCTGGAGTGAGGCAGGAGCAGCTCCAGAGCTTCCAGCACCCCAGGGTCAGCTAGGAACACTGGTAGCAGCAGGTGGGGAATAGGGGAATGGGAGGAGAGGAGAGGTGCCACTAAGCATGGAGGGGAAGGCAAGGGGTGCTGAGATGGGGATTCTTACCTGGTTTGGGGACTCAAAAAAGTCCTCAGCTGCTGGTCCAAAAGGGTCTGCTCCGGGGATGGTACATCCCTACTTGGCTGCAGGTTGGTGATTTACTGTACATCAAGCCTGCTGCACAGCTGCTCTTTTTTCCATAGCAGAAGAGCCTTGTGGTCTCAGCTGATCTGAGGCTAAACTGGTGAGGGGACCGTTTCTAGGCCACATACCCCAACATGAAAAGTAGAGGGTGTCACAGCATGGCAGGGCACACAAATAGATGCTACTGTTTTTCATGGTCACCTAGGCTGGTCATAAGCCACACCACAAAATGATCTCCCATTTAAGCAACTGGGAAGGATGAGCTGCTTAGGGCAGCATCTCTCCAAGGGTCAGCTTGATACAAAACTTCACAAGCACAAACCCCATAATGCACCTTCCATGGGAAAGAGGTAATAAGTACCCTGAGCTGTATGCAAACATCCTCGCGTAGCTCACTTAACCCTTAGAATGCTGGCCTGGTCATTTACTACCTAAATCACAAATATCTATATATGTTATATATCTATGACTACAGTTATAGCTTTATTCAGTATAGATAAGTATAGATACACATTTCATATATATACACATACATATACAGGCAGTCCTCGACTTGCACCGTTTCAAGTTACAACATTTTGCACTTACAACGTTTATAAATTTGACACCCTGTTTCAACTTTATGATGTCAGCGTCGACTTTACAACACTTGATCCAATGAGATGCCACGTCAGCAAACAAATTCACTGCATTGCTCATCTCCCTGGAGAACATCTGTCCAAACTTCCTTGGACACTTTCTTTAAGAAAGCAGACGAGACTCCAGAAAAATCTGCAGCCAAGACTCCTGAGAAGACTCCAGCCAAGAACCCTTCAAAAAGTCCAACCAAGAGCCTTTCAAAAAGTCCAGCCAAGTCACCTCAAAGAAGTCCTTCCAAATCAATATGACTGCTATTTACAGTATAAATACATTAACATAGCTATATTACTCATCTGTAACTGATTGAGTACAAAATTCTGGTGTATTTCTGGTGCAAATAGTGGGCCTTGGTTCAGGAACCAATCCCCCATTTATAACCTTGTTTCTTATGAGAAAATTGGTTCTGAGTTACGTTTTGACTTTAGATGTGGTTTTCAGGAACCCATTGTGTCGTAAGTCTGAGGACTGCCTGTATATATATACAAACACACACGCATTAACATATATATATGTTTACATATATCGACCTATGTTTATGAATAGGGACCTACCAAATTCACGGCCCCAGCAGCCAACTACAGAGCTGTAACATGACCGGGGACCCAATTTCATGGCCATATCAGTACACCATCATCAAATGCCTATGAACTGTAGCAACAACAATATGCACCAAGACAGTCTCAGGTTTAATCCAAACAAGGGATGGGTTAAAATTTTTTCTCCCTTGGCTTGGGCAGGGTGAGGGAACTGCAAATGTCTCTGACTGAATGGGACAGGTTCACCTGACAACACCTACTAAAACATCTATCCTTATGATGCTGACTCTGCCACTTAGATACCATGAAAGTGTGGTCTTTTAGAGAGAGCCATCTAATGTAAAATATTAAGTTCATATAGGCATATAATTAGATCTAGCTGGTGGATTGGTGCACTGGGTATATAGTTTGGACAGTGGATGTGGGCTCTAGGCATGTGGCTTTGGTCAATGGGTATCTGAAAAGAGAAAGAATGATGACTTTCAGCAGATGTGGACAATGGTGAGAGGCCAGTGAAGAGGTTAGCTGGCTGCTAGTAGCATGCAGTTGGCAGATAGTGATACCAACCTGTGCCTGAAGAGGCAAGGGTGCGTCCAGGGTAAGCTGTTAGAAGGGAGGGGATGGTGAAGAGAGAAAAGGCAACATGAGTGGAAGAGAGGTGGTCAATTGGGCCTGACTCAGTGAGGCAAGGGAGCTGAAGGTTGACCTCAGCCTTCTCCTAGACAGAAAGCAGAACCAATTGAACATTTCAAACACTCATGAAAGGCAAAAAATAATTAAAGGTCCACTGGAATTCAGAGTTCTTGCACTATGAGACCTCTACCACTGAGGACCAGCCTTTCCAGCAGGAGGTTTACCCAGGCTCTGATGAAAGCCCCATTCAATAGTGGTGTCTAAGGGAGGGGTTACACCTACAAAACCGAAGCTGGCTGACTTGCCTGTAACAAGCCACACTTGAGGTTTGTTCAGCTGACACACAGGAGCAGACTCAAATAAAATGTCCTGTGTCTCTTCTGCTGGGTTGCTTTTACCTGTTTCCCCTTCCTAAAATTCCTGATTGTGGAAGACACTGAGGTTAGGCATGAGGCACTCTTTGATGTCCTTACGAAATGTCTATGCATGCACAAACACATGGTAGAGTTGTCAGCATATACCACTATTTGCTGTGACTTCTCTTCAGGCCTGTGTCTTTAGAAGTTCTTTCGAGGATGGAACTTGCAGGGCAATCTCCATGGGCTACAGAGCACTGTCAACTGGTAACCCTAACTTGGACAGAATGCACCCACAGGCATGCATAGTCCCAGAGAGGGACTCTTCTCTGGAACCTGGATACTTCTGTATAGAATGTGTAAACAGTGTCCTTGTGTACACAATGGAAATGTCAGTTGTGTGGAAGGAGATGACATATATCATACTTACATGCAACCACACTTTAAATAGAAGTTTTCTTTGCAAACACATCCAAGAGAAAGAACACATTGCAAACAAGATGGATTAATACATTTTAGAAAAAGACTTCAGTTTCAGCTTAAAGATTTAAATAAAATCTATTCCATGCCAGAAAATTCTACAAGTGACCTAGTATTCTGGAGAGCTACAGCAGAGGGTGCTAGCATTTTTATAACCCCAAAATGCATTGGTAGCCTTGGATGGCAATATAGGCTTGGTTCTGCTCTCAGCAGACATGGACAAAATGCTTAGTAAAGTCAGAGGAAACTGTAACCCTGTACTAAGAGCAAAATTTGTCCCACAGAATATAAAAAAATAGAGGGCCACTGTTTTTAATAGAGGAGTGAAGACACTTACTGATTGCTAGAAATGTGGAGGAAACTTACCGTTGTATATTGGCTTACATCTTAAAAGGTCACACACATTTTATGATTCTCCTGCTCCATATTTGTCCCAGCCTCTGGGACCCATCATGAATCTTGTCCAACTGCGTGCAGCTGGGGCTGTTACTGAGCTATGTCTCAGGCAATTTCTATTCTATTTTCAAATATCCCTCCCCCAACCCCTTTCTAAGGAAGAGTAATGATGGTATTTAGGACACATCAGAAAAGCATTTTAGACATCCATGCTCAAGGAGTTCGCTGTCTGCCATTTGAGTTATTGATGCAGCAGAGGTGAATGGAAACAGCCAATGTAGCCTGTAGCTTATGTAGCAGCATAACCTTGCCATGCAGGGAAATTGGCAGTAAAGCCAATATTGGTGGGATGGTAGATGTGAAACCTCTCTCAACACTATAGCGTCATCACCTTGGCTACAAAGTCACTAGGGCCTTTTGGCACATGGGGACACCTCCTAACCTGGCTACAAGGTCAGCTTCTAAATGTTTTACAAAATACTTTGTTCACCCTTGTAATGTGCTATCCATTAGAGGGTATAAGAGAAATGTTCCATAGCAGTGGATCCTTGTCCTATTTTGTCCTACAGACAACTGAGCACCCTTCTTTAACATTATATAGAGGCTGATAGTGGGAAACAATAAAAGCAACCACTAAAGGGAGGCCTGGCAAAGCCTTTTCAGAAGCTAAGCTTTGCTGATCGAGATGCCCATGCTTGCATGAGTTAGGGGATTATTTGGTGAGCTCTATGCATGTGCCTATATCTGTGTATGAGCATGTTTGTGTTACAGGGAGGTTGTCAGAAGATAGCATTGAGAAGCAGTTGTGAGCATAGCTCAAAAAGGGAGCAAATAGAGAGTTCCTTGGAGCACAGAGCTGACCAGAGGGGCAGGTTTGCAAACTGTAAGCAAGCAGCTACCTGTTACTTTTTGTTTCTGCTTTGTTCAGAGCAACCAGACAATGTGTTCTTTTTAATTAAACAGGATTGCATCCAGCAATGTACCTAACTTAATCATCTTCTCCTAATGGATACAGACCTAATGGATACAGAAGGTCATGAATGCCAGCTAGCTGTTTGGCCAGGGGAGAATTGATATTTCCAGGGCACCAAGGGTGGCATCCTGTTCTTTTCTGGATGCCTAGGTATCCAGATTTGGATTTCTTTGTATCCACAAGGGACCTGTGTAGTGGTCCCAGATGCTATTGCACAAGCTTAGTCAGAAAGTCTGTGGTCTGTGGCTTTTTAGGACTGATGCAATCAAAAAATGCCATGTAGATGATAAGCTCTGTAAGATGATAATGCCATGTAGATGATAAGCCTAGGCCTCCAGAAAAGAATAGAATGATATCCAAATTCAGCTCCCAAAGCTCTGTCTAGCAGGTACTGCTATCTGTGTGAAATATGAGAGACAATCTCTCTGGTGGCCTGTTTCTTTTTTAGCTCTTCCATAGCCCACTGTAAGAATTTTGAAAAGGGGTCTCCAGGACATTACATTGTTCACAGAATGGTCCGTAGAATGATGCCCTGTTTTCACCTCCCAGCTGGTGGCCTTAGGTTGTACCACTGCTTCAGAGCACCAGAACCATTCCACAGGCTGACTGAAAAGATCTTTAGAAGCAAACAAGACTTTTGCAGGGTTGCTGCCGTGGGACTGGCATGACTGAACAAGCTCCGCAGAAACTGATGAAATGTGTCCAGCAGGTATTTTATAATTATTCTTGGCAATATCAGTTTCTGGGCTCAGATTTATGGCCCACAGGCTGGATCTGGCCCTCCTAGTGATTCTATCTGTCCCACGGCAGGTCCCCTAAGACATGACCAGCCCAGGCACAGGGGGTAACCCAAGCTGTGACATGTGACCAGTCCCACCAACCCTGTGTGTGGAAGTGCCACCTGGTGCAGAGCACAGCCTGGACACATTTCATCAGTTTCTGCCAAGCTTGTTCAGTCATGCCAGTCCCATGGCAGCTCTCGGGTATGCTGGGAGCTGTAGTCTGTGAGGGTGGGTAGTGTGGTAATGTGGTGGCACTGGCCAGTGTGCTGGCTATCCTGGCCTGTCCATCTCTCCCGGACTCCCTTAGCACCGGGGATGGGAAGTCAGCCCAGCTGAGCTGACTTCCCGACCCCGGAGTGATCTAGCACCAGGGGATGGAAAGTCAGCCCAGCTGAGCTGACTTCCCGACTCTGGGGCAATCTAGCGCTGGGGATGCGGAGTCAACCCAGCTGGGCTGACTTCCTGACCCTTGGGCAATCTAGCGCCAGGGATGGGAAGTCAACCCAGCTGAGCTGACTTCCTGACCCCGGGGTGATCTAGCTCCAGGGATGGGAAGAAGGCCAGCTCAGCTGACTCCCAGACCCCAATGCCATCTAGCACTGGGGATGGGAAGTCAGCCCAGCTGGGCTAAATTTGTTTTCCCAGCACTATGGTTGAAACATTTCAACTTTTGAAATGTTCTGACTAGCCTTGTTTTGTTTTGAGGCTGTTTTGCAGCCCTTTGTTTCATTTCTATTTTGCTGTTTCGACCTTGAAATGAGTCGAAACAGTGTCAAAACAAAACAGCCGGCAAAATTTCACACAGCCCTACTGCCCACTATCTGGCACCCCTGGCAGCAGGCATGGGGCAGATGATTCCAGGGCCAGATAAGATATGATAGGATCAATTGGCATTTCTTCATCCCTCCTCCCACACCAGGTGGTTTAAACAGCCATGACTGGGGACTGAGGCTGGGTCAGCACCTCCCTCCAACCCCAGCCCTCAACAGCTCACCAGAACTCCTTAAGTGGCTCACCAGCCCAAATAATTACCCACCCCGACCTAGTATGTAGTGTGGATAACAACTTAATGTGACTGAAAATGTTAGTACACCTGGGGCTACTCCATGACCTACTTGAATACTTGTGATGCTCTCAGTCATGTTCTTGAATACTTCTCTTGGCAGAAACAGGAGGATAGCCAAGTCTAGATGCCTAAATCCTCACTTGCTATATCCTTCTCTAGCAGGATTCCATGGGTCAGGTGAAGTGAGGGATTAGTTCTGCACTTGTGATGGAGGGGAGGGAGAAATCCCTACTCACTGAGTCAGGGTGGGGCCCTTAGTTATTTGTTATCCCTTTGGATTGGTGTTCTATTTTGTAGCTTAGAAATCAAAAGTTGGAATATGCAAATAATACAGCCATGTCATAACACATGTGCATAGCTGCAGAGCACTTTCAAAATGGCTGATCGCACAAAAAATTAACCCTGGTTAAATCATAGAATCATAGAAAGTTAAGGTTGGAAGGAACCTCAGGAGGTCATCTAGTCTAACCTCCTGCTCAAAGCAAGACCATCCCCAGCTAGATCATTCTAGCCAGGGTTTTGTTGAGCCGGGCCTTAAAAATCTCCAAGGATGGAGGTTCCACCACCTCTCTCAGTAACCTGTTCCAGTGCTTCACCACCGTCCTTGTAAGACAGTTTTTCCTAATACCCAACCTAAACCTCCCTTGCTGCAACTTGAGACCATTGCTCCTTGTTCTGTTATCTGTCGACAGTTTAGCTCCATCCTCTTTGCAACAACCCTCAGGGTAGTTAAGGACTGCTATCAAATCCCCTCTCAGTCATATCTTGTGGAGATTAAATAAACCTAGTTCCCTCAGCCTCTCCTCATAAACCCCAGCCCCCTAACTATTTTCATTGCCTTCCACTGGAGTCTCTCCAACTTATCCACATCCTTTCTGTAGTGGGGGGGGTGCAAAACTGGACACAGTACTCCAGATATGGACTCACCAGCGCTGAATAGAGGGAAAGAATCACTTCATTCAATCTGCTGGCAACGCTCCTATTAATGCAGCCCAGTATGCTGTTATCTGCCTTGGCAAAAAGGGCGCACTGTTGACTCATATCCAGCTTATTGTCCACTGTTACTCCCAGGTCCTTTTCTGCACAGCTGCTGCTTAGCCTGTTTGCCCCAAGCCTGTAGTATCACATGGGAGTCTTCCATCCTAAGTGTAGGACTTTGCATTTGTCCCTGTTGAACCTCATGAGATTTCTTTTGGTCCAATCCTCCAATTTGTCTAGGTCACTCTGAATCATAGCCCCACCCTCCAGCTTGGTCTCAGCTGCAAACTTCCTGAGGGTGCAATCCATCCCATCTCCCAGATCGTTAATGAAGATATTGAACAAAACCAGCCCCAGAGCTGACCCCTGGGGCACTCCACTTGATACTGGCTGCCAACTAGACCTCAAGCCATTGATTACTACCCATTGAGCCTGACGAACTAGCTAGCATGCTATCTACCTTAAACTCCATTCATCCAAACAATCCATACTTTCTTAGCTTGTTTGCAAGAATGCTGCGGGAGACCATATCAAAAGCCTGGCTAAAGACAAGGTATATCACATCCACTGCTCTTCCTGCATCCACAGAGCCAGTTATCTCATCACAGAAGGCAATCAGGTTGGTCCAGCATGACTTGCCCTTGGTAAATCCATGCTGACTGCTCCTAATCACCTGCTTATCCTCCAAATGCTTAGAAATAAATTCCTTAAAAACCTTCTCTATGATTTTTCTGGGAACTGAGTTGAGGCTGACTGGTCTGTAATCTTCCAGATCCTCCTTCTTCCCCTTCTTTGATGGGCTATGTTTGACCTTTTCCAATCATCTGGGACCTCCTCTGATCATCACAAGTTTTCAATGATAATGGCCAGAGGCTTTGCAATCACATCAGCCAACTCCCTCAGCATTTTCAGATGCACTGCATCTGGCCCCATGGACTTGTACACATGCATTTTTTAAGTAGTCTCTAATCTGTTCTTTCACCACTGGGGCTGCTCACTAGGGCTGTGTGAAGCTTCAGTCCCTGATTTGATTTGGCAGAGATTTGGCTCGATTTGGTGGCCAAATCTCCAAATCCGAATTGAATCTGGAGACCCTTTAATCTCTCCAAATTGAACAGGAACTTTACAAATCAATTCAGAGACATTCAGAAAGATTCAGCAATTCAGACATAGACACAGCTTTAAATGTTTTTTCTACATATCCTCAAGGTAGCAGGTTGCTCGTGAATGCTGGGTGGTGGAGCAGATGGAGCATCCCAAAGCAGTGCAGGGTACTCCCCAGTGCGCTCAAAAGCAGACCCAGAAGTGGACCAGAAGCACTTCCGGTCCACTTCTGGCTTGGCGACTGGTGCCTCCTGGGTCTGAGGGGACACCCTGGGTCCCCCCATGGCTGATCACCAGCCAGGGAGGCACGGGGGGGAGGCCCTGTGCACTCCCCAGTGGACCCAGAAGTGGACTGTAAGTATTTATGGTCCATTTCTGGGTTAGCCACTGAGCAGTTCAGACTTTTCCTCATCAGCTGTCATTAGGTTGCCTCCCCCATTCAATAAGGCACCCACACTTCCCCTGACCTTCCTCTTGTTGCTAACTTACTTATAGAAACCCTTCTTGTTACCCTTCATGTCCCTTGCTAGCTGCAACTCCAGTTGCACTTTGGCCTTCCTGAATTCACCCCTGCATGCCCAAGCAATATCTTTATACACCTCCCAAGTTGTTTGTCCAAGTTTCTACTTCTTGTAAGCTTCCTTTTGTTTTTAAGCTCACCAAAGAGTTCTCTGCTGAGCCAAGCTGGTCACCTGCCATATTTGCTATTCTTCCTGCACATCGGGATGGTTTGTTCCTGCACCCTCAGTAAGGTTTTGTTAAAATACAACCAGCTCTCCTGGACTCCTTCCCCCTCAGACTACAGTCCCAGGGGATCCTGCCCATCAGTTGCCTGAATGAGTCAAAGCTTGCTTTTCTGTAGTCCAGGGCCTCTACTTTCCTGCTATCCTTCCTTCCTTTACTTCAGATCCTGAACTTGATCATCTTGTGGTCACTGCTACCCAATTTGCCATCCACTTCTACACCCCCAACCAATTCTTCTGTGTTGTGAGCAGCAGGTCAAAAAGAGCATGGACTCTGTCTGGTCTCTCCAGCATTTGCAACAGGAAGTTGTCTCCAACACTCTCCAAAAACTTCCTGTATTGCTTATGTACTGCTGTATTTCCCTCCCAGCAGATGTCAGGGTGACTGAAGTCCCCCAGGAGAACCAGGGCCTGTGATCAGGAAACTTCCATAGGCTGTTTGAAGAAAACCTCATCCACCACATCCTCCTGGTCTGGTGGTCTATAGCAGATATCGACCACAACATCATCCCTGTTGCTCTCCCCTCTGACCCTAACTCAGAGACTTTCAACAGTCCTATTTGCAGTTTCATACTGGAGCTCTGAGCAATCATATGGCTTTTTTACATAAAGCACAACTCCTCCTCCTCCTCTTCTCCCCTGTTCAGGATGTTTCCTGAACAGTTTGTATCCATCCATGACAGTGCTCCAGTCATGCGAGCTCCCACCAAGTCTCTGCTGTTTCAATCACATCATAATTCCTTGACTGTGTGAGGACTTCTAAATCAGGTATTATATTAATGTGCTCAAAAGCAGAGCACTTTAGGGAACTTGTGTTTCTTCCAGGCTTAATTTTTCTTGTGGGCGGCTGTCAAGGGGAAGGAGAGGGAGCTCCCAGCTGAGCTGCTGAATGTCCAGAGCTGCAGGGGAGAGGACGTGGAACAGGGTCCCCTCACCTCATTGCTTCCCCAATCTACCCTGGCTGGGGAACTGGGGGGAGCCAGGTTGGGCCCCTGAGTTAGAGGGCTCCATTCCTACCTCCCCCTTTCCCCGGTCATTCAGCAGCCAGCAGCAGCCAGCACGGACCTCTGAGCTACTGGGTGGTGGGGCGCAGTGGAAGGGAGCACCTTCACTTCATGGGTCCAACCCAGCTCTCCTCAATACCCTGGCCAGGGTAAAGTGCCATGAGTTACTGTTCCCACATAGGCGCATGCACATGTGCATGCATGTGTGTGTGCGTGTGTGTGTATATATGTTTATCTGGGAGAGATCAAATGATTTATTGTTACACTGGCGTTGTACTTCATGTTCCACAGTGTCCCAGCTCCCAGGCACTGGCAGGCTCTGCAGTCCCAAACTGAGGCTACTTTCTCCTGTCTGCATAAGATCATATTCCCTCAATACATAAAATCTCTATGGTATCACAGCACTGCAGGCATTTCTCAGTGTTGGAAAGATGTGAAGTGCACACAGCTCCAGCACATACCCACACTCAGATGTGAGGAGAAAGAGTGAGAGAACAATGGGTGGGAATTAAATCCAGGCAGTTTCAGAGCAAACCATCTAAAATGCCCAAAAAGTAATCATAGCTGAGCATGAGCACTTCCTTCAGAAGGAACTGGGTTGTGAGGCATGGAAATGTTATCGCTGAACTAACCCAACCTATCCCAGGAGTATAAGCTATAGACAAATCCAGAGGGGATGTGGTAGTGTGATTGCAGCCCACTTTCAGACTATGCTGCCAGAGCAGCAGACAGGGACTTTTTCAAGTCTCTGAAGTAAGTAAGAATTGAAGTAAGTAAGAATTACTAATCACTCCCCTTTCTTCCCCTCTCTGCCCAGCAACATGTCCTTTCCCACCCCATTCCCTCCTCCCTGGCCTGCTGCTGCCAATGTTCCTGGCTGACATGGGGTTGGGAGGGAGCTCCAGAGCCACTCCTGCCCTGATCCAGCTGGGTTGTACAGGGAGCCCAGCTCAGCTAGGGACTGCCGCAGTACCAGCAGTTGGTAGATCCTCCTTGGTGTTCCCCACCAGGCTGGGAACAGGCCTAGGGAAGAGGAACCTGCCTGCTGCCACCCCGTCTACAGCTTCCAATGCATATTGGCTGGAGTGGAAAAGGAGTGGCTCTGGCGCTTCCCCTACACCCAACTCAGCCAGGGACAGCACCAGTGCTAGGCATGTAAGTGGGGAATAGGAGGAAGGGAATGTGCCACTGAGCATAAAGGGGAATAGGAGGGAATGCCAAGAACCACGGAGAGGGCAGATTATTACCTGATTCAGGTACTTTAAAAAATCCCTGGTTGCTGCTTCTGTAGAATGGTCTGCCCACCCCGGGTGGGGGGAGGGTGGCATGAGTCACAGCTCTCACACCCCAATTCACAAAAATCTTGGATCTGCCCAAAGCAGGAACAGAGATGTATGGGGGGTGTCTGGGGCAGTACCTAGTGCATGACTGTGAGTAGAGGTCTGAGGTTGTGTGGCCAGAATACAGCAGCACCCCAGGCATCATCAACTACATTCTACAGTGTTTGGTCTGTTAGATTTTGCTTGGATCTTTGCAGTACTAAAGGTCCAACTACCTTTACGTAAAAGTAGAAAAAGGGGGGCTGCTGGTAGACAAAGGTGGGATTTGTAATTTCGTCATGATGCACAGTGCAAGTCTAATCTCTCCCTGTTGAATTCTATCCCCTCCAAGTCACTCAGTCCATCTATACAAGCAAGTGTGGGTGTCAGAGAAACCAGTAGTCACACTACTGATCTTTTCAATTACTTTGGCAAAATGTAGTAATAAAAAATCCTTTTCTTGAGGCTGATCTCAGGTAGTGTCCTACGAAGCCATTGAACCTCTGGGTCTCCATGTAAAACCACTGAGGGAGGCCAGGCTCTGAGGGGGGCAGCATGTCCCACCAGATTTTCTGAAGACAAATTGTGACTGTAGGCCATTCAGATTGATGCAGGATGACGGCTTATCTGCAAGATGCTGTAATGGCAGGTCTGTGTGCAGTGAAGAGTTATGCTTGCCCCAGAAAGGGAGTTTAGCACTGGGTGGAGCTGAACATGGCCATGTGGTGTGGTGCCTGGAACTTGCATCTCAAGTGGGTGTGAGGGTTTGCATGAGAGTCATTGTCAGGATGACAAACAGGGTGGTCAGGAAGGCTTCAGCTATAGGTCAGCTCCTTGCAACAAGGCTCTGCTCCAGGACTTAGCTGTATATTAATCCTCCTATCACCAATACTAAAACAGGAGTCTTGCTATCTTTGTTGTACAGTGGACACAGCATAAATAAAAAGGACGTAGGATACACAGAACAGGTAGCAGCAGTGCAAGCATTCCCAGCTTGCCCCATGGAGGTGCCCGAGTTCTAACCTGTCTTACTGGCTCTCGAGTACAGTTCAGCTCCCACAGATCCATGCACAGCACAGTTCAGCAAGATACTTAGGAACATGCCGGATTTTAAGCACATGAGTTATCCCATAGTATTGGGAATTTATGCCTCAGCTCCTCCGCTGAGATTGTCAAGCAGGTGCACTTCGCTATTAGTTCTTATAACACTGAACCCTTACACAGAGGGACCTGAGGAAAGAGGCAGATGGGTCACAAAGATCAGAACAGCCTCTTTCAGCTTGCAAGCATGGGCCACTCTTCCCTCTCGTGGAAAGAGCCATGCACACCACACTGACATAATGATTAGTGGTGTGCCATGGCACAGACATCAGAGGGGACCAGCCATAGATCACCACTGACTGGCCAACTGCACATTCCTCAAGATGACCTACAATGAGCAGTTCCATGTTCTGTCACCAACTCCCTTAGCCATCAGCTGCTCTGCAAAGAGAATTTAGGCCACTCAGAGCTAAGCTTGAGCGAAACCCAACCAAAAGAGCAGTTGGCACAACCGTGCTAACTGGGTTATGTAACAGGGACTCCCAACCCTGTTAACAACATGGGGAGGGGAACAGGAGGCAAGAGTGGGGTCCCCAGGGGAACAAGACTTTTGTGCCTTACAGGGGCAGACTACTGCAGCATCAAGCACCAGCAGGAACCCAAACCTCCAGGCCTGGGACTGTTAAACAGCTAAAGAGGTCTGCAGGGCAGGGGAATCCAAACAGCTTGTTAGACTGAACAGAAACTCCTGGGTACACTGTCAAAGGTCGTGGTCAGGTGACTGGGCTGGGGCTGACCATCTATGTCTACAGCCTGCAGGTCAAGCAGTAGAGGACAGAGCTGGCTGCCAGGGAAAAGAAGGTACCATGGGGCCAGGGAATGAAGTTGACTCCTCAGAACTGTGGCAACTGTTATGGCCCTAAAGGGCTTTTGGATGCGTTGTAACCAGATGGTTAACACTTTGTGCTACAGGGGAGTTGTGGAGGCTATTCAGCAGGGTGCCAGGGGTGCTCTATACTTTGCAGCCAGCTTTGGTCAGGAATGTGTGGGGCTGAAGCCCAGGAGCCCAGTGTCTGAGGCAATGGACCTGGGTTGAGGAGGCCCAGACAGATAAAAAGGACCAAAGCTGGGAAGGCTGAGGCCCAGACAAGGATTCTGGGGTCTGAAGAGCTCAGTGTCTGTTTGGAATGGAAGGACCCCTCCAGGTCAAACAGAGCTATCTGCAAAGCATAGACATGGCTACAGGGGTGGCTGGAGACCACAGTTATAGGCCGTAAGGCACAATCAAAGCTGTCTTCAAGTGGTAGTACACTCTGTGGAGTTTGTGGCAGAGTAGCCCCAAGGATTAAGAAAGGGGAGACTAGCCCCTAGGGCTGGACAAATAAGAAAAACACCAAAGAAGAGACTACCCCAGCCTCTGAAGACAGCCTCCTTTTAAAAAAATAAATACAAGAATGAATAAAAAAGATCAAGTCATGGCAGGTGGGGAGGCCAGGGAGCACAGGCAGGCGGGTCTGACCACAAGGGGGCATCAGAGGCCAGGGTGTCGGATACCCCGACCCTGTCACAGGTTACTATTTCCTAAAAGAGGTAGGGCATCTGCTAGAAAGCCCCTTGGCCTAAAGAGTTTCCTCAGCTTTCTTGCAAGCCCAGCTTATCTGGGCACTGCTGAAGTCTGATTCCATGGGCCTTGTGTGGCTGTTCACATCTGCTTCGCATGGCTCCGTTCCTTGCCATCTGCCAAAGTGAAGGATACAAATCTGGCAGCTTTTTATACTCACCTTGCACAGATGTGCTGGCTGCTCCAGGTGTAGACAGTAGTGAGTCTGCCCCTGAGTCTCACCAGATAGGGTAAGGTCAAGGTACTGGCGTCCCCCTTTACATAAAAGGAAGAACTTCTCCTGATTCAGGTGACAGTGTCCAAAAACCTTCACATACACTCCCCCACACTGTCTGTGGACTGTATGAGGCCCAGCTAATGACACATCTGTATATTTAGGTCTGCTGCCAGGGGAGATAAACTTTTGAATGCCATACCCTAGACTAGGCAGAATGTGACATCATGACAGTGCTAGATAGATCTCTCCTTGCCCACAAGCTTTACCTGTGATCTCATGCTGCCTCAGCTCATTGTATCTGTAGGACTGCTCCAGGGGTTTGATAGATGAGTGGTAGATCTTCCTTAGCCTCTGCAGTGTTGCTATACATTTAAAAAGGTGATAAAAACAAGGACGGATCAAAATCAAAAGTTACACACAGATACCATTAGCTACCTGACATCATCTCTCCCTTGCTCTCTTTCCTCTGAACATGTGGGGTGGATGGCAGATGAAATGTTCAGACTGTTCTTTGCTTGGCTGCTGAAATAAGAAGTGTCTTAATGTACAGAGAGATTGCTTGTCTCAGCAAGTTTGAAAATGGATGTGAAACCCCAGCTTTCAAAAGAGGAAGCCACAGAATAAAATGCTTTGAGATGTCCTAGATTAAGTTCTATAGGGATCGTGTGCATTGCTTACTCAAGGATAGTCCTGTGAGCAGTACGGCTGTGCAAAGCTTCAGGTGGTGATTCGATTCAGAGGAAACTCGCCCCAATTCAGTGGCCAAATCTCTGAATCCGAATCAAATCGGGGGACCAATTTAAAGGTCCAAATCAATTCAAAGCTCTCCGAATCCTCGGAAAAGATTCGGAGAGCTTTGATGATTTGGGCAGCCACTCTGAGCTGGTAAGTACTAGGGGCAGGCTACTCTGAGCTGGTAATCCAATTCAGCCGAATCGAATCAGGACAGTGATTCGAATCACCAAATCAAATCACTGTCCCCCAAATCCAAAGCCAAAGCGAATACTAGCCGCTTTGCACAGAACTAGGATTTCCCGAAGTGGTGTGCAGGAGAAGGAACCCTCTTCTCTCGCCCTTCTTCCATGTTCAGAAGCACCCCTCCTCCCTCTCTAACTCTCCTGCTGCAGCTGCTACTTTCTCCACTGCTGGTGGGGGGAACCTCCAGTGCCAGCTGGGCTGAGCCAGATCTGGGCTCAGCGGGGGAGAAGGCAGCAGCAACAGGGTGCCTGGAGAGTACTTCCTCCCAACCTGCCCAGTCCTGGAGCAGGCACAGGGAAGGGGAACATCTGTCCATTCCTGCTGCTGTTGTCTATGCCCCTAGGTGAGCCCAGCTCCGGCACAGAGAGCATTTTTACACGTGCTTCAGTGGTGTTGGGTGGCGGCGGCGGTGGGGGGGGGAGGCACTTTAATTAGAACAACCCTGAGGGCTTTTATACATGTGCTCTGGGGTGGTGGGGGGTGCCCACAGAGTCGCATGTATTCAGTGTCCCATGCTTCAAAATGGTGGCAGGGGCTCTTTAACTAAAGCTTGTTCAATGAGCTTTAGTTAAAGCACCCCCATCACCATCCTGAAATGCGGGGACATTAAATACATGTGACGTGGATGAAGCTGGAATACACTAATTAGCACGCTCTAGCAGATTCAATTAATTGAGTTGGCCCTGACACGTGCTAGTTAGTTCACGTCGGAGGAGAGGTCTACCATGTGTATAGGTGCCCCAGGAGCTGGTCTCATTAAAATGCCCTCAGTGTCTTGTGTATCACCATCCCCACACTTCAAAATGGCAGTGGGGGTCCTTTAACTAAAGCTCATCAAACAAGCTTTAGTTAAATCACCCTCACCATCTTTTTGACACATGGGGACACTGATACATGAGACACGGAGGCTGCTGTAATTACAGTGTGTTGGAGCAGCCACCCTGCACATCTACAGGCACCCTGCGGGCAGAGATACCTGTGTGTGGGGGGGGAGGAGGAGTGAGGAGGGGGTGTGCCTTTGAGCAGGAAGAGGAAGGGAGGGTGGATTTTCACATGCTTTAGGGATCCTAAGACATGCCCGCAGTCTCCTGTGATGTGGACCAATCCACTGGATCCGCTCCTGCCTACAAGCCTTCCACTGGTATAAACCTATTCCCATTTGGTCACTCTGGACTGGTTATAGCACTTCTTCAGTTTTGATCTACTGTGACACTACCCATGAAAGACAGAGAAGGAGCTCTTGTGGCTTTGGCATGAGATCCATTCTCACATCACAGATACGACCTGGACATTCTGTGGAGTTTCTCTCAAGCCTTACATGTTTTGTAAGCTTTCCATTAGTAATGGGAGACCTGCAGTAGATCCAAAGATTTGGTTCAAATTAAGGATACCACATTCAGGGATGAAATACCAGCTCCCTGATTTTAAAAGCAAAAATCTTCCTGACATCAGGATAGGGTTAGGATTTCAGTCCACATGCTCTGCCCAGTTTTATCTAAACTTGCAAATTTGCCAGCAAAATTGGGGAAGAAACGTCCTGATGAATGTTTATTTAATTGTTGAAACAGGTTCCTAAAGTGCCCATTGCTGTAATGTCTGCATGCCAATGAGAACAGGCTCTCTCATGACCTGGCCAGTCCATTCTCATATTTGCAGGCTAGAATAATGTCGTTAACAGCTTTTCCCACTGTTTTTCATCCTTCTCATGATCCTAGTTGAAAATGGGAAGAGCAGATACTGTAAACTTAAAAAATAACTTTCTAAAAAGTTGCCCAAAACTCTTCTGAGCACCAACAAGTCTTCAGGGTTAGACTGAACAGTTGTGTTCATTCTCATTTCCATGACTGTCCAGACTCTAATGTTAACATTACTCTTACTCCTCATCTGAGTCTTAAATCTGTCTCAAATATATAAAGTCAGAGGGAATTTAATTATTTAAAAGCCAAATGGTGACATCTTCAAGAAACTGCAAGAGAAGGTGAATGATACTAAATTTGTATGAACAAGTTTTAAGACCAAAATAGATATTGACTCTTCAACTTATTGGTAAAAACACTGTTGTCTTTTCAGAGTACGAATTCTATTCTTCTTTTGTTCTGAAGGGAAAATTAATTGAGTGAAGCATAATGGATAATTGTCCATCATTCACTGCCCATGCTCAAACCCCTTAACGCCCCCACAAATCCTCCTCTCTGGGCAACAGACTGATGCCCACACTACACTTGGTCAGATACTGGCATTCTAAGTCCATGTCCTACCCATGGTACATTCCCTTCCTCCCATCTTTTCTTAAATCTCATTATACCACTACCTGAGTAGTCATCTGCTGGTTTGTCCTCCTTCAGTTTCAGAGTGCTCTCTATATGAGTACGGTCCCGCTTGGCAGGTTCCACAACATCTTCTATCTCTTCTGGAAAGAAAGGAAAGGTAGCATGTTAACTATGTCTGCAACCAAAATAGGAAGAATACTATACGGGCTACATTCTGACTTGATCCTTTTAAGGATACTACTAAGCATCTTTGACCTTCTGCACAGTGGAAAAACTTGAACATTTAGGTTACTGCAGGCTTTGGCTCTGAGCTCCATTCCTACTTCCCATCTCTCTCTCAAGTCCCAACTGAGGCTGCCAGTGAAGATAGCACTTGGTGCCAATGGTGATTCTGACTTTATATTGTGGATAACAGTTTATTTGGTTCTGGAGAGGCTAGCAGCTGTACTGCTCAGTCCAAGCAGTACATTCCCTATGTAGTTGGAAAAAGGGATAGAGGTCAATATTATGGATGTAAAACATGCGGTTAAAAGGGGTTTTGACATTAAACAAAATCATTGTGCCATGCGTCTGTGAAAGCTCTGATCAAATTGCACATGCCAGCTTGCTGGATGGGAGTCATCCTGACAATGTTGACAGTGAAGATTTCAATATTCCTTTACCTGCAGCTATTCAGACCTGACTCATAAATCTTTAATGAAAATAATATTAAACCCTAGTTTTAATCTGTCTACAAATCACACTGCCTGTCTAATCATCCATCCACCTTTGGAAGACCCACCTACCATCCATTTCCCTGCCTTACAAAAAAAGGGGGAGACATGCAAGCTCATTAAGCAGCAAGCACTGCTGGTAAGGTCATGTTGAACAGGCACTGACCTAGCCCTCAGGGCTAGGAACAGACATTCAAAAAGCCTGACCCTGAATTGATTCAATCTTTTTCAGGTTAGTCTAACCTGGCTAGGCTGAATCAGTTTGTAACCATATAAACATTCCCTTTGGACTGAGCAAATGCAGGCATATGCCTGCAGTGGCTCAGGCTAGAAGCTAGAGAGCACTAGAGCAGCCCTCCCTCCTTTCTATAATGCTGAGCAGAAGTCAGGCAAGGCATGACCGGGCCCTGGCAAGATGCTCTGATTAGGGAGGGGTGTTCCTCCCCACTCTCTGCTGCTCCTGACCAGCCCAGCAAGACATTGATAACAGAGCATTTATCAGCCCATGAAGAAAACAAAAGCCTCTCTCATTAGTTCAAGCTCTTCTTACACATTTTTTCCAAGGAAGGAATGGAGGGATATTACCAGCTACCTGTTGATTAGCGCCCAAAAGCCCTGAGCAGTCACTGTCCTGTCTGCCTTTGCCCTGTCTGCTTTACACAGACACGTCTCAGCATTAGCTTGCATACCACATGCTGGCTACGGTCTGTGCTGTGGGAGAGGGGAGTGGGGAATCCCTGCTTGAGCAGGAAGTACTTGGGGCAGGGGGAGCAGGAGGAAGCCAGGCAGGCCCTGCTGTGCCTGCAGTCTCTGCAGGAGCTCCAGCCAGAGAGCAGAGGGGCAGGGACAGCCCTTCTGTGGAGCAGAGAGCCCTGCCCAGGGCTGCAAAGCATCTGAGATGCTGGAGGACTCTGGTTTAAGTTAAACCAGAAAGGGGTCTGGGACAGACATTGTATAAACCTGTTTGACTCAAATGAGTTAAGTCTGATACTACATTCAACCAATTTTATCTCAAACTGGCTTCAGTCATTTTCAAACTGGTTTATGTGCGCTGAATATCTGTTCTGTTACAGGTTTAAATCAGCTTCTGATCCCTTAAACTGGTTTATGTTTAATGTCTGTCCCTAGCCCAGGAGACCTTGGTTCAAATCCTGCCTCAGCTACAGCATTTTTGTATATTTTTGGCCATGTCACTTTACCTTTTCTCTGACTAAATTCCCCAGTAAAATGGGGAAAATCTTTCCTTTTTCCCACCTTCTGTCTGTTTAGATTGTAAACTCTTTGGAGCAGGTTCTGCCTTGTCCTGTGGTCCTGATTTTTCTTGAGGCCACTAGTAGTCATAATAATAACAGTGAAGGCTATAGCAGTATATGGGAGCTCAAGGCAAAACTGAGTGCGCCCACAAGTGCAGTTTAATGTGCATTAGCCTATTTTAGTGCACATTAAAGCGTCACAAAAACCCTTGTGCTATTGCTAATGTGCATTAAAATAGGCTAATGCGTCTTTTTTCTAGTACTTCACAATGGAGGTATTAAATTTAATGCACATTACAAAAAGTGCATTAATGAATGTGTAGATATGCCTACTGTATATGCCAGATATATAGATAAATAGGGCTATGCAAAACAGCACTGTTCTATTTTTACTTGCATTTTAACAGAACAGCGATTCATTTCAAATTTCTTTTCGAAACAGGTTTCATTTCGTTTCATCAAAACAGGTTTGCTGTTTTGACACTGTTTCGACGTTTCACCCATAGGCTATAATGAGGAAGCTCAAAACAGCCTATAACTGTCATTTCTGGGCTGATTTGGATGAAATGTGCAGGAATGGTAGCCCCTTCTGAGAGCATGAAGCCTACCAAGTTTCAAGGAGATAAGTGCAGTGGTTTCAGGGAACCTGCACCTCAAGCTGCAGACAAGCAAAACTCGTGACATGGGTGACACTGTGTGTGTGTTAAGGCTCAGCAGGGTGAAAGCTGCAGGCCTGCTAGCCCCTGCTGAGGCCATGAAGCCTGCCAGCTGTCAAGGGGATAGGTGCAGGGGCTTCTGGATTCTGGGGCCCTGCACCTCTGGCTGCTAGCAGGCAAAACTCATGACATGGGTGCTTGTGGGACTGTGTCTGTCTTGGGGCACAGGGGGCGTTGAAAACTGCAGGCCTCCTAGGCCCTGCTGCAGCCACGAAGCCTGCCAGCTGTCAAGGAGACAGGTGCATGGGGAGTCTGGGTTCTGGGGCCCTGCACCTTTAGCTGCTGACAGGCAAAACTCATGACATGGGTGGGTGACACTGTGTGTGTGTGTTAAGATGCACCCTCACTCAACTGACACCAAGGCAGAAAGCAGGGCAATTCAAACAATGCTGCTGCCTTTTATGCAGTTTTTCCATCCCTCCCCCAGAGCACTGGGATTGGAAGAGACCTCAGGAAAGGATGACAGTCACTGGCCAGCTACAGTCAATAATGA
>NW_017729002.1:17937585-17944729 GCF_001723915.1 Gavialis gangeticus
CCCACTTTAGTTTCTGTTTCCCTTCAGGCAAGCCCAGCTTGAGCTCTGAAACTCAAAATGTTTCAAAAATTTTGAAACATTAGGACTTGCCTCATTTCATTTCGAGGCTATTTCAAAGCTCTCTGGTTCTTTTCGATTTTGCTGTTTCGAGCTCAAAACGAGTTGAAACAGCATCAAAACGAAACTGCCAGCAAAATTTTGCACAGCCCTAATATATAGATATGTCTCCATTTTATTGTAAATATAACTATTACTGTTCAAAAAGTGTCTGAAATAACAGGGGTCATATGACAATGCAGAAAAGAACGTGCATGTGAGTGTGAGTGAGTGTAGATGCCATAGGGGCCTGAGGCAGCTTCTACTGCGTTCCATGGAAATGTTCCTCCGAAGACAGGAGGAGCACGGTTGAGCCTGAGACTAGAACACATCTCTATGAATAAAAGCATTCCCAGTCCTTTGAGTTATACTGGGCTATGATTACAGTTGACCAAATAAAGAATCTCTTTTTTTCTCAGGCATAGAACTATCCTAAGAATCTCAACTGAAGCTTAGCAACATCATGCAGAGAAAGGCCTTTTTGATTTGCCAAATAAAGCCACAGAGACTAAGCTTTGATTAAATTTGGCCCAAAACATAAGCTTAGAAAGCATGTGTGTTTAAAAGTGTAGCAGTAAGCAGTGAGAAAGCATTTCCCCAAGTCATAAGGTCAACCTACTGATAATCACTGACTAATTTATAGAATGAGTTTCATGAACATTTTTTAAATATTTGACAGATCATTTCTCATCACTCGCCCAGCTTACAGATAGCAGATCAGCTGCTGACTGACCATAATGTGCGTTATGTATAACTTGGAAACTCAGCAGTCCTCACTAGCTCTGTGGAGCCTTCCTGGTAATATATAGGGTCCTGATCTTCATTACGTAGTGGGTAGATAGACAGCTGTGGCCATACAAAGCTCCACTGAAATCAGTGGGGTTCCCAGCAGATGTAGCTTTCTGTTCAATTTCTACACAGAGAAGGTTCAGGGCCTAGGGCTCCTTCTCATTGCTTGGCATTAATGAACACCCAGTTCATCCTCTGACTTTCCCTCTTGGAAAGACAATTACTTTTAAACAAGAACCAGTGAATTCCTTCTGCAAATGGACTGCAATCTGTGAAGGGACTCAAAAGACTCATCCAAGACTTCCCTGAATAACCTATCTTTTTAAAACTGATACGGGCAAACAGAGAGCACAGATCCCAATCACTGAATTCCTGCTCTAACCTGCAATTCCCAGTATAGCTTATATCCCTTGATTTAATGTTTATCCTTGGATATTCCATAAACTGGACACTTTCTCCAATCCAGATCCACCTGTTTTGTGTTGTCAATGCTGAATCAACACAAAATGGAAATCATCAGTCAAGAGGTAGAGAGATTGAGCCTATGTCCAGGTGTTTGTACTCTTTGGACAGGGTTCTCACTCTCAGGGTAAGTGAATGGGTGTGAATCACTATCATCCAAATTGCAATGCTTGGCATCCACTTGTTCCTCTCTTTGCCCTGGTGTAAATGACTGCAAAAGCACTGAGCAATTGAGAATTAGGTTCCTTTACCGTTCAATGTACAATGACATGAATGTGAGGTCGGCGAAATGTGCCAGGCTACATCTTGGGCATTGAAGTCTTGTGTCTATCTACAGGAAAGCACTAGGGAAAAATCCTTTTCCAGGTACCACCTCCATCTCACACACACTGTGCCTCCTTTATTCTTGCTGTGGAGAAACCATCTCTACAGTTGAGAGAGGAGCTGGGTTGTTGTGGCCCTTTCACTCCTTGGCCTGTGCTTAGGCTGCCAACAGGCACTCACTCACTGAGTTGGAGACTGGTGCTATGGACAACTTTCTCACTGGGAAATGGGCAGGGAGAATGGCATCCCATTTCATGCAGACTATGGATGAGTTCTCAGCTGGCAATGAAATTGGATCACTGTTGATCATGTTCCAGTGCACACTAACAGTGCAGAGGTGAAAGCCTTCATATGCCTTACCTCTCCCATCCCAGTTTCATCTAGTATGTCTAGTACTGCACCTTCTAACCTTGGCAGAGCATGGGAAGCTGGTTAGAGTTACATACTGATAGCATAAGCATTAAGAAGAGGGCCATGCACATTGCATGTTTTAAGGTCTGCCAAGCTCAGCTCCACTCTACATTTGCTAGTTCACTAGTCAACGCCCTTGGCTCTTGGGCTATTGCTGCTGGCACACCTAGTAATAAAAAAGTCACACCTATTTCTCTGGGCTCAGTCTCAGCAACAGCAGGAGGAGGATTGTTGTCAGGGGTGTTGTCTGTTTCTGCCACTATCGGCTCACCCACAGGTGGGTTTTTCACAGCAGCAGGGCTGTTACTGTGAGAGTCCTCTAGGTGCTTTTCCACCACTCTGCAAGGTCCATGCTCACAGCCTGCAGACTCAGACTTGGCTTCCTCTTTGCTGAGCTCTTCTTTGTTTACTTGGATGTATTCTTCTGTATTACTGGCAGCTTTCTGAGCAGCTTCTAGGTCAGTGTCTCCTTCAGACTCCTCCTCTGAATTTGCTTGATGAGCACCCTTTTCTTCTGACCCTACTGAGCTTCCATTTTGGTCCTTTGACTCTGCCAGGTCAATGGCTTCTTCCTCTGACTCATCTAGGACACCACCCTCTTCCTCTGACTCTACTGAGCCATGGTCTTCTTCCATTGAGTCTGCTAGCTTGGCATCTTCCTCTGACAATACTGGACTATCCTCTTGTTCTTTAGACTCTGCCAGGTCAACAGCTTCTGCATCTGATGCTGCTGAGTCATCAACACCTTCTTCCTTTGATTCTATCAGCTCAGCACCCTCTTTCTCCAACTCTACTGACCCATCATCTTGTTCCTCTGATGCTGCCAGTTCTGTGGCTTCTTCCTCTGACTCTATCAAGCCATCATCTTCCTTTGACTGTGACAACTTGGCACCCTCTTTCTCTGACCCTGATGGGCAATCACCCTCTTCTCCTGATTTTGCTAGGCTGTAACCATCTTCCTTTGGCCTTTCTAGCTCAGCACCTTCTTCCTCTGACCCTGCTAAACCAGCACCCTCTTCCTCTTCTTCTTTTGACCCTTTGGGGCCATCATCTTCTTCCTCTGATTCTGCCAGGTCATCACCTCCTTCCTCTGATTCTTCATGGTTGTTACCCTCTTCCTCATTAGAGTCTTCTGCTCCCACCTCTGGATGTTCTACTTGTTCAGGTAAGGCAGCATTTGGCTTCTCCAGATCATTTTCTAATGGGCGGCCATTGGCAAAAGTGCTGTCATTGGGTCTGTCATGATTTCCATTGCCTGAATCCTCCTCTTTGGTATGCATATCTCTGAAGATCTGACTGGTTTCTACTGATGCAAAGACTGATTTGTCTTGGCTATTCTTATCTTGCTCCTTATCTTGAGCTTGAGATTCAGCCTCTTGGCTGCCATGTTGAACCTTGCCCTCAGCTTCCACAGAGACTTCCTCTGACAGGGTCACCTCTTCCCAATGTGCTCCCAAGCCTGCTAGACCAGCTCCAGCACTAGGTGTGGCATCTCTTGATGAGGATAAGCCATCTCTGGCCTCTAAGGACTGCACATTCCTCTGGGATCCCTTGCTCATTTTGCTTTCATTTTCACCAGCATCTTTGTCATCGTCATGACCTGGATGATTCTCTGCTGCTTTCTCCTCCTCAGCTAGTTCCTTTGTACCCTGAGGGATACCCTGCCTCTCTTTTACAGATAGGACCTCGTTCTTTTCAGAATCTCTATTTGAAGGAGAATCTTGTTTGTCCTTCTGGGACTCTTCACTTGTGGCCTCTTCCAGCTTGAATTCTTCTTCCTTGCTCTCTTTTGCAGCTTCATTCATGCTGCCTGCCTGCTGCTCTTCTGGCAGTGGCTTCTCCATGCCATCGTCTTCATGAGGATTCTCCACTTCTTCCTCCTCCTCCTCTACACCTTCATTAGTTTTGCCATCAGCAGCATGTGCATACTCTGAAACTGATGAGGAGGCATTTGTAATGTTCGCTTCATTGTCCTTCTCTTGGCTATTAGTGTTTGAGCCATCATCAGGGTTATTTATATCACCACCTGTCTTAGGCCCATGGTCATGTGACACTTCACTCCTGTCCTGGGCTGCTGCCTCATTGCTGTCTGCATATTGGAGGAAAATGTTCTTCTTAGGAGGTAAAGAGTCTGCATAAAGTACCCCTTCTTTCTCTTCCTCTAGGGTTGGCTCTGCAGCTGATAAATGATTTTCAACAAGACTGGCAACATCTTCAGTGCCACCCGTGGCAGAAACTTGCAGTTCTAAATGATTAGAACATTATCAGTCAGTTTTATCAGAGCTTGCTTCTTCTCTTCACCTAGAAAGAGTCTGCTTGTATCAACCCAATGTTGTGGTGTATTTGACAGTGGGTGGGTATGGATGTGCATGCAACCTATGCATGTGTGTACATGTGTGTTTACATGTGTGCCTGCATGCATGCAAGAAACAGAATTCTGTTACTTATGTTGCACATGAAGACTCAGCATAAGTTACAACAACAGTATTTTGAGACTATTACAAATATAATTAAAATCTATCCCTGTTGATTCAAGGGGGTCATAAATCCTCCTTGATTTTGTCTTGTTTTTTGTGTTCCTATCAATAAGCTGGGTGCAAACAGGATTTTTGTTGCCGAGAATAATTATATTACACGATTGATGTTTAGGATATTACTGTAGCCCTAGAAAGTCTTACCAATAATTGTTCTTTTTGGACTACGCCTTTTTCTGTAACACTTGCTTTCCTTACTCATTTGTGCCCTCATGCTCTGCCCCAGCAGAAGCAGCATTAAGGAAAGATGTAAGCATATAACTTTCTTTTAAAAGCCAGCAAAGTGGCCTGGGAGACAAAAGCTGAGCTCAGAAATCTGCACTTTAAAAGCCACTTGTGTTTAGCAAATTAAAAAATGCCCGTTCCAAGTTCTTTTTCCTCCATAGCATTTTGAGGTTAGTCATTGTGGGTTTGCTAGGGTGGGATTATAGATGTTCTGAGGAGCGCTGAAGGAGGGGATGGAAGGAGCTCTGGGTATCTTGTCACTGTCCCAATAGTCTGCACAAAGTCATTGCTCCAGGACGAGCAATGTCCTTTCCTTCTTAACACTGGTGTGAATGACTGAGAGTGCACACCATGACACTTTTCCAGCTTGCTGCAGGGTCAGGGTGAGGGAGTGCTATTTATTGTGAGTGCCCCTTCATTAGGAAAACATTTGCTCTGCTGTGTAACTGAATGGAATACAATGAATTCATTTTGCATCCAGGGAGATGCCATCTGTATTTTCCATGGGCCTCTCACCGTAATTTAACATTAGTCAACAGATGCCTAAAATAAAATATTACAAGCTCTCCTGTCTCTGTTACAAACAGTTGCTGCTAGTCTGAATAATCCCCTGAAAAGTCTAATGCCTACATATCAGGGAAGCATTTCAGAGGAAAATAATTCCTTTGTACTCCAGCTGGCTGGCAGATCCCTATCAGAAACAAATACAGTCCTCACCCAGGTCAAAGGGAGGCCAAATGGATAGATCCATCAGTACCCAGGTGATGGCAACCAGGCTTGAAATGGGTCATTCCTTCAGCCTTCTCCCACAACACATTGATACTCCTCCCCAAAGCCACACTCCCAAATGCTGTGCTCCAAAATGAATGGGAGCCCAGCTATGTGTGTCAGGCCCAGCCTCACCCAGCATAGCCTTTTGTCACTCTATTAGTAAATGTACTTTGGACTTACCTAGCACCACTTTTTGTCAAAAGATCTTAAAGCATCGCCTTGCCCTGCCCTGCCCTGCCCTGCCATACTCAGCAGCCAAACAGTGTCCCAGCCAGCTAGTCAGTCACAGCCCAAGGAGTACAACTCAGCTCAGCACAGTTCATCCAAGCATTGACACTATAGGGAGAATACTATATCCTCATATTGTTCCTAGACAAGTCCCAGGCCTATGTACCACAGATCAGATCACTTTCTTTCTCAAGGTGTCCTTCATTTCTGATCAATATGAACAGGTACTTGGTGAACATCTCTTTTTTCCAGTAGGCCTCCACTGGACATTTAAACCTCATAACTAGTAACTAACAGACAAGTGTTATACAAGGAAAGTAAAGTTTTTGGAAAAGCTATTTGTGAAAGTTTCCACACAGCCTTCTTCAAACTTAGACATTCTTGTGCTGGATTAATTCTGGGGTGTACATAAAAATGAAAGTGTTCACATCTGCAAAAGTGCAAAATCTGGCATGAGCATGTAACCAGCAGTGAACTCTTCACATTGTTTGATCTTCAGCAAAACCCCAGAGAAGTTTAGCCTGCAGTGGGATGACATACTCAGAGCAATAGGGAAGGCACCAGAATGATGCATGGGTAGATTCATAGATTCATAGATTAAGGGTCGGAAGGGACCTAGTAGATCTTCTAGCCCGACCCCCCGCCAGGGCGGGAGAACAACAAAAACCCCAAAAAGAGAAATGGGACTCAAACGAGTCCAGCTAGGTGGGCATCCAGCCTCTTCTTAAAGACCCCCAGGGTAGGGGCCAGCACCACTTCCCTTGGAAGTTGGTTCCAGCTCCTAGCCGCCCTAACGGTGAAGTAGTTTTTGCGGATGTTCAATCTATACCTCCTCTCCAACAGCTTGTGCCCATTTCTCCTTGTTATGCCAGCGGGCGCTAGGGGTAGTTTCAGCCAAAAAAAAAAAAAGTCAAAAAAATATTTTTCAAATGTTGAAACGTTTCTAGTTTTCTGTTTTGAAGGGGGCATTTTTGGTTTCAAACTTGATCTCAATCAATAATGATAAAGAAAAAATCTGGTTTCAAACTTGATCTCAATTGATAATAATGAAGACAAAAATTAAGAGAATTGGATAACCTGAAAACAGGTTATGAAGCCAAAGATGTTGGGTCAATGAACAATGATTCGGGGGAAGGATTTTTTTCATTTTTCAGATTAAAATAAAATTAACTCCCTGCAAATTTGCCATGTTTGTTCCACACAGATTGAATATTTTAAAAATATTTTTTATTTCAGTAAGTGGTATAACTGCCTCAGCTCAAGCAGATGGGGTTTAACACAGACAAGTGTAAGGTGATGCACCT
>NW_017729002.1:17944796-17946973 GCF_001723915.1 Gavialis gangeticus
GGTCCCTTCCGACCCTAGAAACTATGAAACTATATTTTCAAGGTGGGAAAGGTATGCAAAGGGAAAGTAAAGCAGGGGCAGTTGCACAGGAACAGAGGGCTGCCAGACAGGTAGGGTGGGAACACTGAGGGCATGGGAGGCTTCAACAAATGGGGGAGAAAGGGATAAAAGAGGAGCAAACCTGCAGAGCCAGAAGGGAGAGAAAAACAGAAGCAAGAACAGTAGGTTGAGATACGAGGAGATCAGGTAGGTGTGGAAGAGAAGCAGGAGTAGCTGAGAGGCAGATTAGGGTGACCAAAGGAAGGTCAAATAGCCAGATTGTAAGGGTAAGAGGGACGGATGGGGAGGGCCAGACAGGGTGGAAGGAGCCTCTTAGATGCCTCATGGGTGTGCTGAGCTGGGAAGGAGCCAAGCCAGGTCACAGGATATGCTATAGCTGGTGCTAGTCCGTCGGGGAAGAGCATGTGGAGCTGCCAGCTAGTGCGTGTGGTGACTCCACTGTGCAGGCCTGCCACCAGTGAGATCAGTGCAAATCCTTCTGCTTAGAAAAGCTCCTAGATGGGATCTTTCCAGAAGGGCCCTCAGCTTTGCTCTTTGGTTCCCTACTGCATGGGCCAAAGTAGCCTCAGTCTAGAGACCTTCAGGACATGTGATGGAGATGATCTCTTTGGGCAGACTTTTGGCTGAGGGGCATTGGGAAGCAGCTCTTAGGCAGAACTGGAGGGAAGAGGGGTACTGTGTTTTTTTACCTCAAAATAAATATGGGGCAAAAAAAAATGTTTCCGCTTTGGTCTGGTAACTTGCTGCAGCTGCCTGAAATCACAGGCAGCATGAGACAAGCCAGGTGCAAGCAACACAGGAAAAAAATACCTTGAAAGGCTTAAACCAGCATCTAAGTTGTGAATTCATTTGCTGCTACGTATTTGCCTGTGACCTTCAAGGTGCTATCTAAGGTCCCACCCCCACCCAATTTCTACCACCTTTTCCCTTTTTTCCCCCTCTGTGATCTTTAAATACATCAAATGTCAAATTGTGCTGATCTGCAGATAGTCAAGTGATGATCACTTTGCAGCAAAATGGGCCAAAGGTTATGGGCTTAACACCCTCTGACACTCCTCATCCCAGCTAAAAATATGTCTAGCAACTGCATGGTGGAAACTGAAGCAGCAGCTCCTTCAGACACAAAATAATAACAGGAACTAACCCATCAGTGACCTTCCCTGCTAGGGCTACCCCACATCAGGTACACAGTTGAGTCTATATCTTACTATCAAAAATCACAGTTCAGACAATAGCATGTAATGAAGTCCTCACCATGCATCAGCTGGGAGGATACTCGACCTTCCCCAGGCAGATGGTAGAGGGATGGGAGTGGGGGGAGGGGAGCAGGGTACAAGTAAGAACATCTCTCAGATGTGTCCTCCAGGTCCATTGTAAAATGACACTTGGTATATCCCAGGACTTGGAGTTCTGTACTGTATGTTGTGGTGCCGAAGCAGCTAAGTGCAGTTATAGCACCAAGAAATTATTTAAGAAAATGTACCTTGCTTGGATCACCTTGGGGACTAAATTACAAAAGAAAAGGAAGGCTGCCAGATTGCTTTTTGATAGCTCCCAAGAACTTTGTTGAGCCTCTCTTCATGCCCACCCTGTAACGTGCTGCTCTCCTTCTCGGGATAACTTTGGAAACAGCAGGGCAGAGAATACTAGCTTCCAGACTCACACTCACCAACACAACTTTTCTACCACTGCTGAAACAACTGTGTTTCTGTCATAGTGACTGTGGCCATGCATAGTTCAAACAATTATGCTTCCCTAAAATGGAAGAGCAGACTTACTGCCCCTCAGTGTGTCAGCTGGTCTGTTGTAACAGTTTTGTATGTCTGCTTCTATCCCACAGTAAAGTAAACTAATCTGGGGGGTTTAAACTAGAATGAAACAGGTACTAAATTACCAGTTTAGCTTCCACTTACTACTGGGGAGAGTGGATGCACACAGCAGAACATAGCACCTTAGGGCATATGTAGATGATATAGGAGTTAATGTAGACTGCCCAAAAATGTTAATGCAGCTTTTTTTTTTGGTGTGATGCATTTTTGTTTGCACAAACAGCAGTTTTGAGCAAGTTAAGCCTCCGTCCATCATTCCCCACAGGTGTCAGTAGAGGGAGTCAAATA
>NW_017729002.1:17951973-17956982 GCF_001723915.1 Gavialis gangeticus
GCACAAACAGCAGTTTTGAGCAAGTTAAGCCTCCGTCCATCATTCCCCACAGGTGTCAGTAGAGGGAGTCAAATACCAATTTACCCCCTTGAATGTCTTTCCTACTGTATAACAGCAGAAGGCGCATGTGACCCACCCGGGCTACCCAGTCCCCACCCCTGGGCTCTGGTTGGGCAGTCCTGACTCTCTGGGAGTCTCCCCTGGGCATGGGCATGGTCACCCCAAAATCCTTGTCACTTGCACCCACCTAGGCTCATTCGGTCTGGTTTCTCTCCATCAGTACGCGATTGCAAGGACCCCGTCCCAACTCCAAAATATAAGCCACGCGGGTTAATCCTCCCCTCCTGTTCGTTCCTTTCCCTTCCCATTCCACCTTGGAGTTACTCATTAACGTAACAGCTTAATAACTACCTATATCACAGAGTAGCGGGTGGGTGGGAGTTTGTTGCCGCCTGGTTGGTAGGGGATTGCTGCTTATATGTTGGTGGTCTTCTGTGTTTTTGTTTGTTTGCTTGTTTGTTTTGGACTACATTTCCCAGCATTCCTGAGCTCATCGATCTTTGTACAGTTTCCAACGGGAAGATGTGTTGTCAATTGTTTTATAAATGTTTTTGGAATGTTTTTCAAAATGTGGGTTGCTGTTCAGCTTGTCCCCGTGCCCCTCAGGGGCTCAGTCAGGTGTGGATGATGGTGCATAATCCCCTCCTTCCCACAAACCACTCACAGTCTAGAAAAGCAGCAAACCCCTAGCCCAGTCCTGGTTTCCTCCCATTTTCCCCTTCTGTCCCCTGACTGTCCCCCCATCTGCACCCCATCTGCGACACCGCACACCCCTGTAGACAGATACAGATTTTAAAGTGTAAAAAAAAAAAAAGAATCTATTTTAGAACAAAGCGCTCCTAGGGTTGTTGTCAGCAATGTATCCTGCAAGGCAATTGCGTACATGGACCACTCAACCAGCCTCTCCTTGAGGATATCTCCTCAGTCCCTGCGCTGCTGTCCCATGTCTCTGTTGTCTTGCCACTGCCTGTCATGCTTCTTGTTCCCATGAGTCCTTGAAAACCTCCCCACAGCTCTCGCAGATATTGTGCATCACACAGACTGCCACAATAAAGGGTGTTAGATTTTCTTGATCCATGTTGAGCTGGCATGTAAGCGCCCTCCATCGTCCTTTCAGTCAGCCAAACACACATTCCACAGCCATCCTGCAACTGCTGAGGCAGTAGCCAAAAGCCAGCTTCTGCGGGTCAGTGACATTCCCTCCGTAAGTCTTCACGAGCCAGAGATTTAGGGGGTAGGCAGCATCCACTAATATAACAGGGGAAACGACAACACCACAGAGCACTCCCTCCTCCACACCAGGTGCATAGTGTCCTTTCTCCACGACGGCAGCCAGAGGGGAGTTTCGGAACATGTGCACATAATGCGCGCTGCTGGCCCACCCTGTAAAAATGTTCATGAAACAGGTCCAGCAGTCCACCATGGCTTGAAGGATCAAGGAGGCATATCCTTTTCTGTTTGTGTAAAGCCTCCCACTCCTTGCAGGGCATAGGACTGGGATGTGAGTGCTGTCTACAGCCCCCCACGCAGTTCAGGAATCCCTTCTCATTAAAGCCATTTATAACTTGCTGTGGATTCACCAGACAGATAAGGAGATGGATTCTAACAAAATTAAGCAGCTGGCATACCTCACAAGTCACCTGCCCCACTGTGCAGGCAGCCATGCCAAACTGGTTGGCAATGTAGCGGAGGCTGGATGGGCTGGCCAATTTTACGATGGCCATTGCAACCCTTTTGTCTCATGGAATGGCCCAACACATGTTTGTGTCCTGCCTCGTGATGTGTGAGCCCAGCATTGAGACAATATGGTAGAATGTCTCCTTCTTCATTCGGAACATCTCTAGCCACTGCTGGTTGTTCCAAGCGGTCAGGTCAATTCGCTCCCACCAGTCCGAGCTGCTCTCGCGGGCCTGCACCATGCCGAATCTGCTGGTCCGCCTCAGGTTTCTCAACAGAGCCCAGTCAAATTTCACTTGTTCACTTTGCTCTGTGTGTTTCCCTGAGTACCCGTTGTATCTTCTTAATGTTGTTGCTGTTAAAACAGGAGCACAACTTGCCGCTGAACAGTGTAGTGTGCTACTCCTACTGAAGTGTTCCAACAGTAATCCCCAGTTAAACAGCATTTGCAGTATCGCCACCTCCTCCTCCTCCACCTCCTCCTCATGTTCCATGTCCTTCATCAAGTCCTCCTCCTGCTCTGTGTCCTCCATCATGTCACATACTTCATCCTCGTTCTTCATTTTGCCCCTCTCCCAGCAGCAACCTCTCACCCATCTGCACCAAGCAGGGTGGCAGGGACTGTGTATGTGTGGTTAGTCTGGAGCTTGGTGTAGCTGCTTTTTCAACACTTCACCCCAGCACCCCAGGGCATTGTGCCTTCTGCACGAGCTTTGCAGCCACTGGTGTTGTGATGTAATCAAGCTTGCAAACAAAAAAAATGTTTTGTCTACTCCTCTCCTGGCTATTCAAAACTTTTGCCAGGTTAAGGGAAAACATAAGGCTGTGCTTCTGTAATAAAATTATTTTGCACAAGCAGGCAGTTAGGTATCAATGATTTTTGCAACCATCCCAAAGTACAAATGCAGTTGCATCAACGTAAATGGAAAGTTTCATTCCATCTTCCTGGACTTTAAGAAGGCCTTTGACATGGTTTCCCACCACATTCTCTTAAAAATAACTTGGTGACTGTGGCATTGATACCTACACAGTCAGATGGGTGGCAAATTGGCTAGATGGTCGCACCCAGAACGTGGTGGTGGATATGTTGTTTTCGACCTGGAGAGATGTGGGCAGTGGATTCCCCCAGGGCTCAGTCCTCAGGCCTGTGCTATTCAACATCTTTATCAGCAATCTGAATGTGGGTGTGGAAAGCACGCTGTCCAAATTCACTGATGACACCAAGTTGTGGGGTGAGGTGGGCACACTGGAGGGGAGGGACAGAATCCAGCTAGATCTAGACGGGTTACAGAGGTGGGCGGATGAGAATAGAATGGAATTCAACACAGACAAGTGCAAGATGCTGCATCGAGGGAGAAGGAACCTGCAACACACCTATAGGCTGGGGAACACGCTTCTCAACAGCACAGTGGCAGAAAGGGATCTTGGAGTCATTGTTGACTCCAGGAAGAATGTAAGCCACCAATGCGAGGAAGTGGTCAGTAAGGCTTGTCGTGCATCTACAGATGCATCACAACCAGGTCCAGGGAGGTGATCCTTTCTCTCTGTGCAACATTGGTCAGGCCACAGTACTGCATCCAGTTCTGGGCACCACACTTCAAGAGGGATGAGAGGGTCCAGAGGAGGGCCTCTCCTACAAAGAGAAGCTAAAGGTCCTGAACCTATTCAGGCTCCACAAGAGAAGGCTGAGAGGGGATCTGGTGGCTGTTTACAAATTCATCAGGGGAACCAGCAGGAATTGGGGGAAGCTCTGTTCCTCCAGGCACCACCCGGGGTTACTAGGAATAACGGCCACAAATTGTTAGACAGAAGGTTCAGGCTGGACATCAGAAGACATTACTTTATAGTTAGGGCTGCCAGGCTCTGGAACAGGCTCCCAAATGAAGTGGTACTCTCTCCTACCTTAGTGGTCTTCTAGAGTAGTCTGGACAGATATTTAGCTGGGGTTATATGTTCGCAGCACCCGTTCCTGCCTGGGGTCAGACCTGATCTGTTTAGGTCCCTTCCAACCCTAAGTACTATGATACTATGATCTACACACGCCCTTAAAACAGTAATTTTCTCCTCTGCTCCATACCCACCTCCCAAGATATAATGCTAATAACATGCCAGAATGGGAATTAGCATCCAGGACTAGAACTGTTGGGGAGAGGGAGGATGGCAGAGAATGGAGAGCTCCCCACCCAAACCACCCAAGCATGGGCATCTCTTTCCAATTTTCTCCAAGGTCTTTGGCTCAGGTCACAATCGCTCAAGAGGGCTGGTGCAGTGGGGCTGCTTCAGCGGTGGCCATGGTTAGTTTGAGCACTCAGTAACTTGTGCTTAGTTTCTAGAGTTGGTTGGGAATTTTCTGCTGACTTGTAGCATTGTTGGATTTTGGGAGGGGTTGGAGTGGCGATGAAAATAGCTTTTCTGCCAAGCTTAAATTGTTCATAAGAAAATGATTATTTTGCTGAATGTATTTAGTATTCTGTCAGGAAAATCCAAATGTTGGGGTTGGCTTTACATTACAATCAACATCCCCCTAAACTGCTACATATGGTGGGAATTTAGCTCAGGTGCTTCTTGACCTTAGTTTCCCCTGGGCCTAAGCAACTTGGCTAAACTGTATTGCCATTGATATATGGTTATCAAGAGCTCCCCTGATGCACTGTTGTTGCTCAGCCAGAAGGAGAGGCTGTAGTGTACCCTTGAATATACAACCTGGCCAGGGAGCCTGGCCAACTTCCAGGAAGAGTGCTTCTAGTAACAAGGACACTGAAATATGGTGATGGACTGTGAGGAAATGCTGTGGCCCTTCCCACCACTGGGATCTGACAGAAGCTTTAGGTGCTCTGCATTTCTGAAACCCAGAAATTAGCAGCATCAGCTTCTGTACTAGACAACTGGAGCAACCCAGATGCAAGGTCACTTCTAAGTACATTCACTGGGCCTTATTCTCTGAGCCTCAGCTTCCCCTTCCATAAAATGGGGCTATTGGTGCTTCTCTGCTGGGTTTTGCTGGGCACATCTGCATGAGAGGTTTTACTGTGCAGTAGACTGTTCTATTGAACAGCAAAGGATCACTATGTAACTGTGCACTGAGCTACTGCACAGAAAAATAAGCTAATGCACAGTACATCTACTACCTGTATATACAGGTAGTAGATGTACTGTGCAGTAGTGCATGTGTAGATGCTGACCAGCAGCAAATTTGCTCCCAGTCAGCCAGACCAGCAGGGGACAGCTTCAGAGTACAGGCATACCTCAGAGATATTGCGGGTTCGGTTCCA
>NW_017729002.1:17956993-17959203 GCF_001723915.1 Gavialis gangeticus
AATAAAGCGAAGCGCAATAAAACGAGGTATGCCTGTAATTGTATAAGCACCCAAAGATTGTTGACTAGAAACTGTCCAAAGTGTAAATGGTCTTGGGGGTGTGCTGTGGGCTTGGGGTTTGCGAGCAGCCATCTAGGCACCCTACTGCAGGGGTGGGGGAGTACCAGTCAGCAAGCATCTTCTGGACATGGTGCTCTATCCACTGCTATTGGGGAGAAGGTGAGGAGTGTCCATGGCGCACACACCACATGTGCCCAGGACACCATCCCTGGCCAGGCTGAGCGTTTCCCCCTCTCCAGAGACCCCTGCCAGGCTGAACCTGTCCCCTCTGAATACCTCTGGCACCCAGTCAGCTGCATCTGGAACCTACAGCTCTCCCAGACTGCTACAGGAGGTCAGAGCAGGGCAGGAGCAGTCCCAGATCTGCTTAATCCTATAAGGAGTAAATCTGCTCCCAACAGGGTGCACGTGAAGATGCTTTTCCAGGGCTGTACTGAAATTACTGTGCAGTAATCCAAAAACCATTAATTGCACGTGTAGATACACCTACCGTGGGCTACAATGAATGCATTTCCAGCAGCCAGGCATCCTATGCTTCTACAGCTATAACACTTCATGGAGTTTACTTCTCCTCCTCCTCTGGCTATAGAACAGAGGTGGGCAAAATATGACCCTTGGGCCAGATCCAGCCCCATGGCAGCTCCCTTGGTTGTGCCTGACCAAGGCACGGTCCGGCTTGTGGCACGTCCTGCTACCCCTGGGCTTACAGTGGGGCTGGTGTGGCTCTGCAGCTGGACTGCATTTCTAGGCAGCCAAGGTGGCAGTGGTTCTTTCCAGCTGCCACTGCCACTGGCCCCAGCCCCATGGTACTGGTGGGGACCCATGCACACCGCTTCAACCCCAGCCCGCTCCATGGCTGCTCTGGACCTCCTGCCCATGCTGAGCAACAGTGGGGGCCAGGCAGAAGCTGCTGTTAGGCACAGGGGAAAAGCAGCCCTCCCCCTCACTGCTGCAAGCCCTTCTTGCTGCAGCCACCTGGAGCCCATGCCTGGTCTGCCCTGCAGCTTCTCTCCACTGCCACCTCTGCCCCACTGCAATGACAACGGCGGAGAGGAGCTGCAGGGCAGCTGGGATGCAGCATCCAGTTGACTGCAGCAAGAAAAGCCCAGCAGCAGCAAAGGGGAAGGGCCACTTTTCTCCCATGCTGAGTAGCAGCTTCTGCCCTGCCACTGCTGCTGCTCAGCATGGATGAGTGGACCAGAGCAGGTGAGGAATGGGCCAGAGTCAGGGATGCATGCGTGGGTTCCAGCTGATCCTCTCCAGCTGGGGTGAGTCCGGAGCAGGTGTGGGGTGGGCCAGGGTCAGGGCTGGGGCTGTGTGCACAGCTGCTGCTGGGTGCTGGTGGCAGGGAGAAGCCACAAGGCATGCAAGCTCCAGGCTCTTGGAGGGGGCATGAGTGCTGACCAGGCCATGACAGTTCCCCAGAACTGCCTATGTAGCCCATGGACCCAAATAATTGCCTGCCCCTGCTGTAGAAGAATGCTGTCTATGGCAGTGACACTCTAAATAGGCCTTCTGTCCTTGGCACTATACAGACCCTAAAACCAGACCAAGTAACCCTGCCAAATATGTATTTGTTTCTAATTCCAATAGCACTAAGGCTGCCAGGGAATTTTTCCTTCAATTTGGAGCTACAGGCTGAAAATGTTGAGGACGAAGGAGGGTCTGGTCCTCTATACAACAGACTGCAACAGGTGGCTGGGCTAAAGAGACACCCCACCAACAGAAATAGAAGCATAGAGCATAGGGTAGGGGACACACAGCAGAGAAGCAGCAGGAACGGACATGCTCTGTTTTACTCTGCAGCAAATACTGTGCCCTCAGTGTGACCAGTGAGATATTCGTCACCAGCAGCTAGTTTAGAGATCAACATGTCTGCAGTATGCTGTCATTGGCACAAAATACAGAAGTAAGGAAAAAAAATGTTACTGAACATTGATAAAGAAGTTTACCAAGGCAACACTTCAGGAACTGATCTGAAACAAAGCATTTGTCTCTACAGCCAAAAAGGCTCTGAGTGGCTAAGCAAACGTGCATCATAGCTTTGCTTTTGCAAAACCTCACTAGGTGGATTGCAGTTTTTCAAAATCCAAACTCATAGTTTCATAGTTGTAGGGTCAGAAGGGATCTGAGCAGATCATCAAGTCCGA
>NW_017729002.1:17959488-17959731 GCF_001723915.1 Gavialis gangeticus
CACCTCTGTAACCTGTCCAGATCCAATTGCAGCCTGTCCCACCCCTCTAGCTTCTCCCCCCATCTTAGTGTCAACCACGAATTTGAACAAGGTGCTTTTCACCCCCCCATCCAAGTCACTAATGAAGATGTTGAACAGTGCGGGCCTGAGGACCGAGCCCTGGGGGACCCCACTGCCCACATCCCTCCAGGTCGAAAGTGACCTGTCCACCACCACTCTCTGGGTGCAGCCCTCCAGCCAATT
>NW_017729002.1:17964731-17975037 GCF_001723915.1 Gavialis gangeticus
CCCACCCCTCTAGCTTCTCCCCCCATCTTAGTGTCAACCACGAATTTGAACAAGGTGCTTTTCACCCCCCCATCCAAGTCACTAATGAAGATGTTGAACAGTGCGGGCCTGAGGACCGAGCCCTGGGGGACCCCACTGCCCACATCCCTCCAGGTCGAAAGTGACCTGTCCACCACCACTCTCTGGGTGCAGCCCTCCAGCCAATTGGCGACCCATCTGACTGTGTAGGCATCGACACCACAATTTCCTAATTTTTTTAACGAAAATAGGGTGAGAGACAGTGTCAAAGGCCTTCCTAAAGTCCAGAAAGACTACATCCACTGCCACACCTGTGTCCAAGGATTTTGTGACCTGGTCGTAGAAGGCCACCAGGTTGGTCTGACAGGACCTGCCTCTAATGAACCCATGTTGGTTGCCCCTAAGCATAATCTACCCTGCTGGTCCCTCGCAGATGTGCACCTGGATAATTTTCTCAAACAGCTTCCCCAGGACCAAGGTAGGACTAAACAGGCCTATAATTTCCTGGGTTCTCCTTCCTTCCTTTTTTGAAAATGGAAACCATATCGGCCCTTTTCCAGTCCTCTGGCGCCTTGCCAGAGCACCATGAGTGCTCGTAAAGCTGCACTCAACTCAAGTTGGTTGAGATCAGAATTCATCTAAAATTGCAGTTCTGGGGAAACTTAGCTTACATTTAGAAAATGGTTCAAGTAGAAAAATTATGGAGGGAGAGAATTTTCCAAAATGATGAAGTATCGCATCTCACCATTAGCAGAACAAAATATTTGACTAAATTTTGAAATGGCATTTTCATTTCCAAACTGACCCTTAAAAATAAAAGGATAAAAAAAGTTTTAGGGAACTCAAAACCCAGATGTTTCATTTTGTTTTGGATGAAGAACAAAACATTTTAGGTTGACCCAAACCAACCTCCACCCCCATTTTATTTAATTTTCAATTTGGCCATTGAATTAAATAATCCATCATTTAGAGAGTTCAGATGTCAATCCAATAGCACCAGAACTCCTAAAGCTGGGGCAGGTGGAGAGATGAACCCAGCTTAGACCTACCTTAGACCTTCCCTTCCTGTTTGTAAAGTGCTCTTTATCCGTCTATTGCTCTCTACAAGAATAGCTAGCAGTTTGAGCTTGTTCCCTTTGTGCTGAGAAATATCCCTTTGCTTACAAAGTATTCCTAGTTTGGATTTTTATGACGACTCATAAAACCAGGACTTGTTTTTCTTCTTTCAAAGCTGTCTGTTCCTCCTGAGTTTTTTATTAAGCAGTTATATTCTAGATATTAACCATTTGATTAGTGATATAAAAAAAAAAACTCCCCCCAACACACTTATCCACCCACCTGTTAACCAAGGATGGTGGAACATAAAAAGCACACTTCTCACCAATCCTGATTTTGATGACCTCCTTTCCACAAGGTAATAAACACAAGACCATGAGGCATTCAAAGAAAATCTTTTAATACAAACAAACTGAGAAAGGAACAGTTTCTACTACCAGAACTTAATTTTGCAAATTAAAAATCTTCCGGTGAATACGTGTGTTTTCTGTCTCTAATTTATAGAGGATGTTGTATCCCTGTGTGTATGTTATATGTGTGGGCAGTGCCTAGGATATGGTGGGAACTACTATATTACAGACATGCTCATGAAATAGTACTAAAGACTGTCAGTGACTCATATGATTGCAATTATCAGTCAGATGGAAAGGCAATGACCTCTCCTGTGACCTTTGACCTCCAAGAGTCTCAGATGCTCTCAAGGCTGACTGCTCAAGGATTTTCTACCTTCATGTCATGAATGTGATGCCAAAATTTGTGTGCTGCTTGATGCATATGCTCTATTTTTTTGTCTCATATACTAAACATATGAAAAACTCTTCAGTCTTGATTTGCCATTGGTCATTGGTCATCCAATATACCATTGGATATTATTCCAGGCTAGAAACTTTTCTGGCCTCACTAAGAAGGTGGCAAGCTCTAGTGAATTTCAGGACCAGTGAGTACTTGAGAAAAGGTCCCATTCACATATGGTCCAATGGAGGGTTTTCTGGATGATTTGACCATATCATCTCTGATGAGGACGATGACAGTAATGTTTTAATGATTTACTGTACGGAACCCTAAATAATTGCTGCCCCCTTGAAACAAGGAACTTGTGACTCAGTCTGAAATTAAGAATTGCAAGGACTCAAGGAACATAGGACCCAATCCCATCTTATTTGCATCATTCTTCATATTTACATCTGGTCCAAATATTATAGTTACAGGAGCAAAAGCCTGGAAGGGACCTCCTGGGGTTTGAAATCTAGCCAACTCCAGTCACAGGCCACCATGCAAACAACATGCACCCAAAGAGGTCCACAATAATGTTCCTTCCACCCCATAGCCTTCGCACCACAACCACGGAGCACCTGGTAACAAGAAAAAGCTTACAGTGTGCCACAGGAAGAAAGCAGGAGAGACACAGGTACTGCCAATGCCTTGCTCACTGCAAAGCAGAGAGATGTTAGGTAAATCAAGACTTTTTTTTTTTTATGGAAATAGCCTTTCAAACTTACAGGAACATTTTCTGTGAAGGAATTTACACTTCTTCTCAAAGCAAAATGAATCACAAATGCATATTTCTTTCCTTATTTAAAGTTGTCTTTTCCTCTTTATGCCCTATTCCCCTGCTGATGAAGACAAAGAAAAAATAATTAATTAAAAAAAGGATTTTTTTTTTTTAAATAGATGAAACATTGTTGATCGCTTTTTGATTCTTTCACGAAAGATACTGATCATTTTTCGATCTTCCTCTTTATTATGATTAGAATCAGGCACAGCCCAGGCTTCCACCCGGGTCACTAACTGGAGTCCTGGTGGGACCTTCCAGGTGTTCTTTCACTAGGATTTAATCAAGATTGCCTCCCTGAATCACTCCATTTCTATTGTATAAATAGTGAAGATCCAGCCCTTCCTTGCTCTTTTAAGGGACAGTGACCTATTGCAGGACCCCTGATCAAAATAGGCATTTGTTACTTTGCACTGGAATGTCTCTTCCTCTCACCTCTGTGTACTCTGAGCCCTGTGGCAACTGGCTTCTCAGTAGTGGGGAGCTGCTGAATGAGCATCACCTACTGGTCTGCCTTATGGCCAACATACTGTAACTTCTCAGCGGATGCATCTACACAAGATGCTGACTACTTAGTAGTCCGATACTACTGCACAGTACTGTTGCTTGGCAAAAACCTTGATGTGACACTACTACACAGTAGTATTGGGCTACTGCACAGTAGAATTACAAAAAAGGCATTTGCCAGCACTACTGTACAGTAACTCAGGTTACTGCACGTTTATTTAATATTTGTTTATGCAAGTACTAAATGACTGCACAGTAATGACTATGCAGTAGCGTCTCATGTAGACACACCCAGCATGAACCAAAGGCCCCTGCATGTGTCCCAGCCATGGAGATGCTAGAGTTGTTATACACCCTAGTTCAACCACTGAGGTTAGTCAAGATGGTGGCCACTCCAGGTCTCTACCTTCCAGCCCTCAGAAAGCCAAGGCCCTCTTCTGTCTCAGGACTAGAGCCATAGCAGTGCTAGAGAGCAGCTGGAGCTAGAAGAGTTCCACACACATGATCAGAGGCCTTGTAAGGAGAGGCTGAGAGACTCTTCAGCCTGGAGAAGCGTAGGCTGAGGGGACTTGGTGGCAGCCTATAAGTATATCAGGGGCATGCATCAGGATCTGGGAGAACATCTGTTCACCAGGGCACCCCAAAGGAAGACAAGGTCAAACGATCACAAACTGCTGGAAGACCATTTAGACTGGAGACAAGAAAAAAGTTCTTTACCAACCACATCTCCAGAGTCTGGAATAGACTCCCCCCCCACCCAGAAGTGGTGCAAGCACCTACACTGGACACATTCAAGAAGTGTTTGATTATCTTGCTGGGGTCATATGACGCCAGCTGACTTCATGCCCTTTGGGCAGGGGGCTGGTCCTGATGATCTTGCGAGGTACCTTCCAGCCCTAATGTCTAGGAGTGTGGTTTCCTTGTAGCAGGAGAGCCTGGTAGATGCATCTGGTCATAGAACAGAGGAACAGTTGGGTGTCTGCAAGTAAATGGCCATACATTCTCCATTTCCTCCCCTTTTATTGACTAAGTTTATAGGACACTCAAGCAGTTATATACAACAAGCAAAGTAGCTGAAAGCCTCCAATCTGGTGTTCCCAGCACCAGATGTTTCACATGCTGAGTAAAATGAGGTTTACTGATTGCTGGCCTGTGAATTAAAGCCCAAGGGTTTGGTAAAATCTAGCCTTTCTTAAAGCTGAACGCCGCAGTGCCTGGTTTAGTCTGGCCCTGGGTTATCCTGGTATTGGGAATGAATTTAGTAGGTCTCCTCCCCTTGGGGTTAGCCTGAGAGTGATGACTATGTTCTAACCAAGCTTCCCAAGATTTGCCTCTGGTGTGGCTTGAACATCTGTGGCATGGCACATGCATGCATGTCATTGATTCCATTGTATTGCATGCAGCTTATCATAATCCATGTTGCTGCCAATCAACAATCTAGCTGTGGAAAAGGTCAGTCATGGAGGATTAGCCTTATGATTGTGACCTTTCAGGAATATTACAACTGTTTCCAGCTAAGTCCCTAGTGAGTGGGATTCATGGGATGTAAAGATAGAGGGTGGGGGTGGGGAGAGGACAGAAAGGGGAATGGAGACATGCTGATCAGACAGACGCATATTCGTGAGCTACTGTGTGTGTTAACATCCCTGTGCCACTCAGAGTAGTATGACTTCATGCTGGGAACGTCATCCAGCCAAATCCCAAACCCTCTCCATAGTCACTGAGCAAATAATAGGGGAAGAGACACAAGCAAGGTTTGGAGAGTCCATGAGGAAGGGCAACAAAGAAAGAGGAGAAGGCTCCTACTCCATGAGTGGTAAGATGGAGCATGCAGAAAGGCAAGGAGCAGCGAGCGGGACCTGAACTTATAGCAAAGGCTGGAGCCAGTTTAGGAAGGACATGGAGAGAAATTTTGAACTGGCTCCTGCAATGAACAGGGAGCTGGCAAAGCTGTTTGAAGGCTTGCAGAGAACCACTGACACTGACTGTGGAGAGTGGGGGACTTCCCTCTACATTTGGCCTACCCCAAACCCCAAGGTGGATAAATGAGGCTCAAGGAGAGGACAGACAGTTAGGACTGGGGGACAGGGCAGGGATGCTCCATAGAACAGGGAAGGAATTTGCATATTTAAAGGTGAAATCTTGCCCCATTGAAGGCAATAGAGGTTTTATCATGTCTATCACTTACTATCGGTTCTGTCAGTGACTCCAGAGGTGCCAAGATCACATCCACAGTTCCAGGTGGGACACCATGTTTCTTTCCATTATTCTGATAAATGACAGCTCCAGAGGCTTTTACTACCTAAAATGATAGTGCCAGTGTGACAATGAATGAAGACACCCCAGCCACTGGATAGTTTGGGGATATACGTGTGACCCTGTTCTAAGGATGTTCCTCAAGTCGGAGCCAGGCAGTGTGTGGGGAGAAGTGGGGCAGAGGAAGTGGGACCCCATTTCCTGGGACAGAGGCCAGAGCACTGATCCTGCCTTTGCTCCAAACAAAGTCACAGATCAACTAACAGAGTAAGGAAAGAATCCCTTCAGTGACCTTTCTAATGCTGGCAAGAATATCTGCAGCAGTTACAGCTGGACATTGTGTTTCAGTACCAGTAACACCCCCATCCCAGTGCATGGGTCCTGACAAGTGATATAAACCAAGCAATCCATCTCACTGTGACCAACTGTGCTCACTGCAGAAGCCAAGACTGGGGGGAGGTGCAATGTGGAGTGAATAATCCAGAGCTTTCAGACATTTGTACTGGATAAAGTGCTCTGATGCAACATTAGCCATCAATATTATGATTATGACCCCAGCTGACTTCCTGCCCTTTGGGCGGGGGGCTGGACTCAATGATCTTCCAAGGTCCCTTCCAGTCCTAATGTCTATGAAATCTATGAAATATTCATCAGGGCTCCATTTGCCTTGGAACAGAGACATGGCAGTGCTGAGAGAGAAGCATAGAGTCACTGGTCTCATTTCCCTCAGGGTTTCTGTAAGCACCTCTCTGTCCTGCTGAGAAGCTGGTTGATCATTTCTTACAGTATCCCAGCCCTTTGTAAATCAGTTGACATCACTCTGCCTCTGACAGAAGTTGCCCATTACAGGGGGAATATTCACAACACAAAGAGAAAGCCTAGGAAGGAAGCAGCACCTTCTCACTGAGGAAGGCTAGTGTCCAGTCCCAAAGGAAGGAGGAGCCATGGCCTTTAGAAAAGGGCTGAGATTCAGACAAACTGGCAGAACAAAGCAGGAGAAGCTACCACAGTCTTCTTGTCACTCCGCTAGCAGCCCCTTTGCTGTGCCTCAGTTTACCATTTGAACTAGTGAGGCCATCATGGTCAGTTCTTTACAAGACACTTGGCAGAGACACCATGCTGTCTGAACAGGACAGAGCCAGAAAAAATATCTTCCACTGGGAACCCAGGGGAGGGGAGGGCAGGGCAGGGCTTGTATTTAAAAGTGTTTATCAGTGTTTGATTAACCTGATAGAAATGAACAACTCATTCTCGGAGGGCTCAGCAGAGAAGCAACCCTGGAGAAGGGATGGAGAGTGACACAGGACAGCACCTTAGCAGATCAGAAGTAGGACAGCATTCCAGACTGGGAATCAGGAAGCCCAGGGGTGAGAGGCTGGATTCATGAAAGTCTGCAAAGCATGTTGAGGTCCTAGTGGAAAAGGCACTAGAGAACGGCAGAACACCATAGGGCAGCTTATAAAGAGCCTATATGTGGTTTGTTGTTACAGCCTGCACTGAACAGCAGTGCAGTTCACCAAGCACAGGCTATGGGAATTCACCCTGCCATCCACCCAGGGCTGTGGCTGGGGCTGAGTCAAGTTGGCCCATGGGCACTGCCACAGGCAGGCACAGAGGGCCCAGCCTGAGCTGGGCAGTGGGGGCCAAGCCCTTCTCAGTGGGTTGCGGCTCAGGCTGGGGCCCCAGGAACTGTGCAGCAGGATTGTTCCAAGCTCCCCTCGCCCAGGCTGGGTGGCGCTGCCATGGAGCCGCAGCCAGCTGGAAAGAGCTCAGCAGGGCTGGCCCAAGCCAGACCACGGGGCCAGGGTCTTTTCCAACTGGCTGTGGCTCCATGACAGCCCAGCCCAGCATGGGCAGTGGCTGGCTGAGCAGCAGCATGGAGGCAATGCAGCTGCAGGCAGGCACCTCAGCAGGTGGTCCGACTGTGTGGGACATGTTAATCATTCCCACAGCTGCCTGAGTTGACTCAAAGGCACTAGTGGATCCATAACCCAGCAGCCGCCTACTACAGAGGCCTGTGTGCCTCCAGCCACTGCCACCACCGCACCCTCTGCCAGGAACAATCCTGCCACACAGCTGCCATATCCCCAGCCTGCTGGGAAGGGCCCGGCCCCCACTGCCCAGCCCTGGCTGGCTCCCCCACACCCATGCTCAGCAGTGCCTGTGGGCCAACCTGGCTCAGCCCCACAACCCCAGCCTCAGCCACGAGCAAGGCAGGCAGATGGTGAGGCCATGCTGGCTGGCCGGCTCTAGCCCTGCCCCCGTCCCTGCCACTGTACAGTGAGGGAGGGGTACCTATATGGGCTGTTCTGCCCTGGCCAGACAGACCCCAGCTACAGTCCCTGGGGGGTGAAGGGGGAAATAAACCCACTCTCTGCCTGCTTAGCCTTAGGTGGAAGAGGGGTGTGGCCAATCCTGCTGTCTAAAACAGACAGCCCAGCCCAGCCCAGGGTAGAAAAGCATGCTGGGGGACTCCAGTTTAACTTAAACCAGGCAGGGGTCTGGGACAAAAGTTGTATAAACTAGTTTGACCCTATTCAGTTAAGTCTGATACTATGTTCAACCAGGTTTATCTTAAATCAGTTTCAGCCATTTTGAAACTGGTTTGTGACCTTAACTTATGTTCTGTTACAGGTTTAAACAAGTTTCTGGTTACTTGAACTGGTTTGTGTGTAACTTCTGTCCCTAGCCCAAATGCATTCATTGGTTCCCCTGCTCAGCAGACAAACTATAGGGGGACAGGTGAAAGGAACATGCTAGTTAGTGCAGGAGAGTTTTTGTACTTCAGTGCAGTGGGAAGTTGGCTGTAATACATATGGGAGAGTGGCATAGGGATGGCAGATTTCAAGAGGGAAGGAGACAGTCATGGGATGCTGTACTGCAAGAGGTAACTTCCCACAGCTCCTGCTGACAACAGGCTTCAAGCTTTCCCCCATGTGCATCTCTCTCCCATCTCACCGCAGGGGGATACCAGAATTGTTTGCCTTGCCAAGCAGACCTTTGGGCTCTACCAAATAGATTCCTTCTCTTTATGCTCCCTTCACAAGAATGAAGAGGCATTTCCCCATCCCCTTCCCTCTCCTCCACTACTGGCAAGTACAATAAGCTAACAATGTCTTCTCCATGGATGCCCTGGCTGTTGCTGGCCAGTTTGGCAGCTCTCTGGCCTGGGGCAGTCAAACCCCAGGACAACTTGAAATGGTGGTAAATTAGAAGTCACTGCATTAGAGACAATGGAGCTGCAGTAGCATAAAAGCTCTGCCAGTTTCTCCCATTTGAGCATGTTGTTACAGAGCCCATGGGTTATAAGAGCAGCACCTTGACCTTGTACTCCCGCAGCATTTTGAATAACAGCAAGAGAGAAGTCCAACATCTTGAGTCTGCTCTTGGGAGATGAATGGCATAATAGACATCTGGGAACAAGGACTGAGGATACAGGGCTGTAAATAAAGACCCTTCATCAGAAAGGGAGGCAAAGGAAGGTGTGATTTAAGTCCAAAAGTATAAGTCATCCTAGGTCTTACTTCTGCAGTCTCCAGAAGTAGGGGTTCATGTGCAATACATTTCACACCCATTTATTAGTTTAAATAGCTCAGGAATTGTCAGAATAATGCAGAAAAGACAGAAATTAAAAATACCATATTTTCCTCACATGCAGTACACTTGGTATATAATATGCACCTTGTTTTTGAAATGCAAAATGAAGAAAGAGGATTTTTCCAGAGTTACGGCTACACAGAGCAGGGCCAGATCCTAATTTTCATCTGACTCACCCTCTTCCCTGCTTAACTAAAAAGCAGAAACTCTAGCTGCTGCTAAAAAGACTGATCTCCATGGATGGATCTATGATTTTTGAAAAGAGCCAACTAGTTTCCAGGGCTGTAAAATAGGAGAAGAGATGCTAGAAACAGCTAGCAGACAGAAAAATTGCCCTAAGGAAGGTTAACTTGATCAGTGGCATATCAAGATCATTAAAAAGGAGACAATCATTAATACCTGTGGAAGGGAAAACAGTGCACCATTAAATCAATTGACTCTTTCAGCTGCCTGAATAGGAATGCTACAGCTGCTCTACTGTGGAGCAGAAATCAGAACAGGGTGCTTCTACCCTACACAGAAGAGTCAGCATCACTGCCTAATACACGTGCCCAAATTTTGGGGGCAAAGGAGTGTGTGCGCGAGAGAAAACACAGACCTTATTGAATATTCTGGATTTCAGAAAAGGCCAAAAAATAGTCATCTCATATGATGAGGAAAAAACACTGTCCACACTGTGAAAAAAATTAGTTATCAACTGTCAAAACTAAACATCTTTAAATCATCTGCTCTGAATATTTTTTATCCAAGAATTTGTAAAGAGCTGACTGAAGAGCTCTTTTACCCACCAGTGTTTGTAATAAATCCTTGAACACTTGAAAAGTTCCAAAGGACTGAAAACAAGATAAAGTTATAAGAAAGGAACATAAAACAATCCAAGTTATAGGCCTGCCAATCTAACTTTCATCTCAGGCAAAATAATGGAACAGGTGATGAGGAACTCAACTGATAAAGAATTAAAACAGGGTAGTATAATTAATGCTACTTTCACAGTTCTATGGAGAACAGGTGTTTTCAAACTAAGTTGATATAATTTTTGTAAGATAGTGGTTGAGGAAAATATAGTCCTCCTCCAAGGCATTTGAGTTAGTACTAAAAGGCATTGTGATTAATAAGCTGTTCAATCAACACCACTCATATTACATGGATTAAAAACTTGCTAACTGATAGGGTTGTGCAAAGCTTTGCATCACAATTTGGATTCAGAATCGAATCGCTAGAACCTTTAAGATTTCTGAATCGATTCGGAAATGATTTGGCAATTTAGCCTTAGGGTATAGTTGGGGTGGTGGCGGCACGTTACCCCCAGACTAGCGAGTG
>NW_017729002.1:17980037-17986181 GCF_001723915.1 Gavialis gangeticus
TCTGGCTGATTTGGATGAAACTTGCACAATTGGTAGCCAATGCTGTGGGCATGAAGCCTGCCAAGTTTCAAGGAGATAGGTGCAGGGGGTTCTGGAAAACTGCACCTCAAGCTGCTGACAAACAAGACTCATGACATAGGTGACATTGTGTGTGTGTTAAGGCACGGGGGGTGAAAACTGCAGGGGTTGTGGCTTCAGCAGGGGCTACCAAGCCTGCCAGTTGTCAAGGAGATAGGTACAGGGGCAGTCTAGGTTCTGGGGCCCGGCACCTCTGACCACAGGCAGGCAAAGCTTGTGACGTGCATGTGTGCACTCTTCCTGGTGCTGGGGGCTCTGCACAACATGCCAGTGTGCCCCCATGAGGCCGCCTCCTCCTCCCCTACAGCCTCAGTCTGGTCCACCACTGTAAATGACGGCCGGTCAAAACAACTTAGCTAGCTCAGCACCAGCAGCAGCAAAGGTATCCAGGCACACAGCAGTGGTTACCACCTGTGCAAGTTTCATCCAAATCAGTCAAAAAACAACAAAGTTACAGGTATTTCATTGATTCCTCATTATACTCTATGGCCAAATCGAATCAGAAAAGCAATTCGGATCTCCGAATCAAATTGGATGAATCGGAGTCAAGTAGTTGCCTATTCACACAGGCCTACTAAGTGATGAACCTCAAATGTAGCTATAAATGAGAATCAGAAGTGAATGGGTTTTGAGGAAGGGGGTGGGGAGTTCTGTTAATAGGCTCTATAGGATTCGTTCCAGGCCCTACACCATTTAACATTTTTATCAAGGACATGAAAGAAAACATAAAAATCAGTCAGTTTGCAGATGGCCTGAAGAGTCAGAAAATAGTAAATAATCAAAAATAATGTGATGCTATCACAGAGCAATCCAGATTAGGAACATGCGAACTAGGAACAAGCAAATAGTATTTATTTTAATGTGGCCAAATGTAAGGTCAAGCATCTGGGAACAAAGAATGCAGGCTATGTTTGCCAGGAGACTATTCTGAGAAGTAGAGGCTCTTAAGAAGATTTGGGTCATGGTACACAAATCTGCAGTACATGAGCACAGAGCAGGAGGTGGTGGCTAAATAGGCCAAGGTGCTCCTCCACTGTAGAGGAAGGGGAATATTAAGTTGGAGCAGAGAGTTGGAGTCTTATGCATTGGCACAGATGCAATCATTTCCAAAACATGGTGTCTAGTTCTGGTGTTCCTGCTTTAAGAAGGATGTTGAAAAAAAGTGAGAACCTGAGAAGAGCCCCGGGAATGATGAAAGGGCTGGAGAATGTGACTTGGAGAGAGATACTCCAGGTGCTCCAGCTATTTAGCCTACTGAAGAGGAGGTCATACATCTCATCCTATAAGTCCCTTCATGGAGTGGACCAGAGGGCTCTTTAGTACCAGCAGAACAAAGAATAACAAGAGCCAATAGCTAGAAGTTGAAGCTAGATACTTTTGCACGAGTAGTTTTGTTTTTGTTTTTTTAAACAGTGTGAGAAGAATCAACTCACCAAGGGCTGTGATGACACCACTGTCATTAGACTTTGATTGTCCGAGTTCTCGGCTGCACAGGAAAATCTGTGGGACCAGGAAGAAGCAAGCAAGCCAGAGGGTGCATGGCTTAGCCAACGGCTTAGTGCAGAGTTAGTCCTGAATTGCAGCTTGGAGCACTGTTCCAGTGAGGCAGCAGCGTTCCACTCCACAGGCCTTCATCCGTTTTTTATGTCACTGTATTCAAAACTCAAAGGGGCAGTGGCTGTGCTTCAGAAAGAGTGCCAGAGAGCAGCCTGGATAGTACCCAACTTGTGATGCAGTGGTTTGAACACTATGATGAGAAGTCAAGAGAGATGCAGATTCAAGGCCTCTCTGGATAGGAAGCCCAGGTAAGTGCCCTGCCCAGTCAGCTATTCAAGTTAAGATATGGGAGGCCCTACTCCTTCCCATTTTGTTGTGCACTGTGGGTCCCAGAGGGCTTTGTGTGCAGCATGTGTCCTAGGGCTAGCACCATGTGCAGAGCCTAGGATGTGAGCTACACATGGGGCAATCCAGCATATGCTGCATGTGGGTCAATTTGAGATCCAGAGGCAGCACCAGGAGCCAGATAATGGGACTCTCTGGGCCCAATCCAGCCTGTGAGCCATCCCCACACCATTCATCTGACCCATGGACCAGTCCCACATCACTCATCCAGACTGTGGGGCCAGATGCATTTGACACCCCTGTGCTGAACCAACAGAGTTAATTTTAAGGCAACAAATGCGTTTACACAGGGGCTTGAACTAAAACTTGCGTGTAGCTAGGCTCAAGGCAGAAGTATAGCAAGTCTCTCAAGCACTTGGGGCAAAGATGGAGGGGTAGGAGGGAGGGAAGAGGGAAAGGAATCTTACCTGCCAGGGCTCTCCTCACTTGGGTGGCAGTTTTTACTGCTACTGTTGTAGCAGCATGGGCTCAGGCTGCTGCCACGGAGGACCAGGCTGTAGTGTGGGCTCCCTGGGGGCTGCTCCTCATGCCCCATTCATCCCCCACCCCTAGGGCAGGGCTATGCTTCCCAGAGGCAGGGGGCATAATTCCACAAATCATTCCACTACTGGGCATGGGTGCCAGCCCCTCTGGTTAGGCTGAGCCTGCTTTGTCAAAGACTCTGGGGGGGAAGGAGTCATACTGGGGCCCCTCCTAGTTGGATGCTGAGGCTGGTGCCTTCCGCCCCCAACCCCTAGTTACACTACTGGTTCAAGGCACTGATCCTGACCATCTCTTCTTCCAGCCACCAGTTCCCCTTTCTGTGTTTTCAGTCATTAACAAATAGATGGCTTCCTCCTGCTTGTTTGACCCTAAAGCAAGCCTTGTGAGTGCAAGCTTTTCCATGTGTGGCAAGGCAGCAACAGGAAAAGCAGTTTGGACTCCTCTGTTCACTGGGATCAGATACTGTATTCACCCCTAAGGAATCCCAGGGCCCAGTAAATTCCTCCTTGAGATGTCTGCACTTGGGCTGGAGTCTGAGTGTCTGTGCATGCAGTAGTGCAAAGTTACACCTTTTACTGTTACATGACTCTGGAAACTCTTGTAGTACCCACTTTAACTTCCAGCTGAAGTTCTCAAAGTGTGAAAATATCCCTATAGCACTCCACCAGTATTAATCCCTATTTACATATGGGGAAACTGAGGTATACAGAGATGTTTTGTATCAGAGAGAAAGTCATAGGTGGAGCCCAATCTATTACCTCCCAAGCCTGTTGTAAGTGCTCAGCACATGTCTTTCTCCTCTTAAATTAAAAGAAAAATGGATATGCTGTGCAGTTGCAAATCCCTGTGCCCTTGTGACTGGGACAGTGCATCCTTCACTGTCCCTTCCAACATAGCCATTGTGTTTCCAGACCCCCAATGCTCTGGGAACGGACTCCCAGCATGTCTCCAGAAATGGTTATGGATTATAGATCTGGCTACCCCTAGTCCATTGGCTTTTCTGAATTCTGACATTTAGGAAGGTTTACTTCCCCCCCTCCTTTAAATATTATGCCACAATTCTAAATTTGGTTTGAGTCCCAGAAACAGCCCCTTGGAACAAAGACCCCCAAAGCAGCCAGATGCTGGAACATAAATAAAAGAGAACCCAAATCCTCTTTCAGAGTGGTACCAATTCCAGATGCAGTCAGTCAGTCTGCCCATCTGTATATAGCGTTCCCCAATAGACTGAGGGGTTCAGAGCTGTTCCACTAGCAGCTCAGAGGAGCTGCTTCTTTAGCTCAAATGCCAGGGTATATACATTCAAAGCACGAGGGTCCGAGTCCTACCACAGTCCCGGCAAGAAGCTGCACAGAGACACATGTGAGTTTAGTACTCAGTAGTTGTGACAATGCCAAAGGAATCCAGGGCCATTGGGCTTGACAAGGAGGAACAGCCCCTGCTCCTAGATCCTTCCTCAAATGCTCCTCATCCTAGGTTTACAGCACTGGCAGGTGGAAGCAACAAGAGAGGAAAGCATGTATAGGCAGAAGAACAGGAGGGAGTGACAGTCAGCAGAAAGTTGGAAGGCCACAGTGTGGCATAGCAGCTTTGCCACAGGCACTGAGTCAGGTTGGTGGGCCCCCTGGCAATTCCCACCCAGAGTCTGCGAGGGAGGCAATGGGACAGCCTGCTTACAAGTGTCAGGGAAGCATCTTATAAGCCCACTGCAAAGGTGCTGTGAACCATTTGAGCACCATTAGACATACTGCATGGCCAGGAGCTGGTTACTAATGTTGGAGGAACAGGACAGGGATATGGACAGCCCCTCAAGGTACAGAAGGCTCAAGAAAGCAGGCAGAGGGAGTTGCAGTATTGGATCCAGGGTGCTGCTGAATGGGAAGTGAGGCATTTCATAGACTCTGCATGTGATTTCCTGTACCTGGATATGTCCCCATGAAAGAAGCTGTATTACTGCTACTGTGCCCCAGGATGTCTCACAGAGACTAATGGAAAGATTTGAGAGTCCCTCCAAGGTGGGCTCAGTGCAGCACTGGCGGTTCATTCTGGTGCCTTCTGGATTATTGCTAGCTTGCTGCAGAGGCAGAAAGCAGGAGTCATAAGCTACCTGTGCTGCAGTATGTAGCCAAGACCCTGGCTGTACTCAGGCTCCATTGAAACCTTGCTGTGTCACCTCAGGAAATCACACAAGGCTTGTTGTAAAAGTGACCATTGATTTAGGGACACAGACATTCAGATACTGAAGTCAGTGCCCTCAGGGCCAATTTGCTGAGCTCCATCTGCCATCGACTCCAGATGGACATTTAGCCCCTCTGAACAATCAAGCCCAATACATCTCAAGCTGGGAGTACAAAAACTAATCTTGGAGGCCATCTTGCAACTGGAAGCCTTGACCTCCCTGTGTCTCAGCTTCTGTTGTGTCCAAGGGGTGATGACCCCTCCCAAGGGGCTGAGAGGCTCCATCGATTCACCTTGGATGGGGCAAGCACAAAGTGGTAGAGAAGTGCAAAGCATGTTGGTGAGCAATGTCACCATGGGAACAACCCAATCTTCAACAGAGAGGCTGTGGTGCAAGTAGCAAGAACTCTTAAAAGGGGGAAGCTCTCACCATCTGTGTCAGTGAATAGGCAGGTATATCTACACCCACTCATACCACTCTGGGGAAGGGGTCTACCCCACCTACTCAATTCCTTCTCACCCATGCCAGCCTGGAAATGCAGTAGAGAAGCCACTCCAGGGTCAGTCATTGCAGCCAACTTCAAGCACCAGAGACCAGTCTCAAGAGCAGCCTCCTCACTGCATTGCTAGGTTTACCTTGTGAGAACAGGAGCAGGAAGGTGGGGTGCAGTTGAGTATGTGCCTGAGAGCACTGGATCCAACTGATCTGTCCCCCCAGAGAGACGCCACTCTTGGGGAGCACTCCTTCCAGGGGTCCCCATGAGCCTCAAGTAACCCATGCAGAGCGCCCTCAGTATCACATACAAAGCCCGCATATGTGCACTCATCTCCCAACCCCAGTACCCTCCATGACACGCATCTCCTCCAGTGCCTCAGTGACATGCACACCATTTCTCCAGAGACCTTCAGTGACACATGCTCAGCTGCCCATCAGCTCCATATAGTGACCTGCACAGAGCTCTCCTCTGGGGATCATTAAGTGATGCAGTCTTGGCTCCCCTCAACCCTGGGTCACTTAGTGACATGTACACAGCCCCCACTGCCAACAGACACTCTCTGCTCCCCCCACCAAGTTACTCAGCGACACCTACCTGGATGCCCCCCTGCCTTCAGTGCTCCACTATCAGATCTACCCACAGGGCTCTCAGATAGAAGCATGCAGCTCTTTTAGCTTTTTCATGACAAAGAGGTTCCCCCCCTCCCTTCCTACCATCTACCCCTACATGCACTGACTGCCCTGGCACCTCTGCTGTACTTGGTTAAGGTCACAGGCTGGGCTAACATGGTCTTCATTCTCTCTTTTATTAACCAAACTTACTTGTTCTCCAGAGCTCCATTTCCCCAGCACCATGGATGCCGCGTGCCCCCGGAGGCCGGGGGGGGTGGGGGGCAGGGGTGGCACACAGTGAGCTCCCACAGACTGCAGTGGCACTGGTGGTGGCAAGAACATGGCAGAAGCAAGCGGTGAGCTCCTGCAGGCTGCCACAGCAATGTTGGGGGGGG
>NW_017729002.1:17986387-17988313 GCF_001723915.1 Gavialis gangeticus
CTTGGAGAAGTCTTCAGTATCCAGAGGGGTTGTAGTGGTTAAACCATGGCTTGTGTTGATGTTTTGCCTACATTTATGCTATGTCCATTAGTTGTCTGAAAAATCCTGCCTCATCCAAAAGGAACTCTCCCAACTCCAGCTTCCTCTGAATTCTTGCGGTCTCTCACATACAATCTCTCTCATCACAGGTTGCTTGCTATTGCTAGGACCCTTTGATATCATGTGACATTCTTTAAATAGGAAGTGGGTTATGTGAAAAGAAGGGTTGTGTAGGCACCAAGAAGGGAGAACAGAGACTGTACAAACCATAGATCAGTGGCCACATCTACATGAGACGCTGACTGCACAGAAGCCAGTGTTATTGCTCAGTAGCATCCCCGACCAGCATTTTGATGATTTAGGTCGGAGACTCAGATTTGATTCCCAGCAACCCTAGGCAAGCCACCTTTCTTCACTGTGCCCATTTGCCCAGTCTATTTAGACTATAAGCTCTTTGGGACAGGGACTCTTTCATGGGGCAGGGACCATCTCTCCCCATGGGTTTGTTCAGGTCCTTGTGCAATGGCAACTGGATCTTGCAACAACTTGGGGCTGCAGAATGTCACTTGTAATATGCTTTAAAGAGGGTAGCTACACCTGCAGTTTCACCAGCTAAAACCAACCCCAACCATTCCAACTGGCCTCTCGGGCCCTGACCCCACAGCACTAACACCTACAGGGGTATTAGTCGCTCAGGATCTCTTGGAACAAACAGACTATCAGTTACAAAGGGAAGTGTCCTTCTGTCTTGAAATACTCCTGCAAAGCCATGCCAAGCCAGGCAGTCACGTTACTATTTTATGTAGACCTGAAGAACATAGTTTTAAGAGCACTGGTGTCATGAGAGGACCCAGTCTGTGCCCAGACAGGCAGTGCTGATGCACAGGGGATGCACATGCACCCCCTGACAGGATGCGCTTCCCACTCAGGCAACAGGCAGGCAGGAGCGCCGGTGCCATCCCCCCACAAGCCAGCGGAGTGCAAGCACCACAGCCACTTCCGGGAGCACTGCAGCCACTCTCCAGTCAGCAGATTTGCTGACTGGGGGGAGGGGTCAACTGCAGCCAGACTGGCTGCAGGGGACTGCATCCCCTGGTCACTGACTGCTGCTGGGGGGGCATATGCCCCCCCTGACTAAGGTGTCACCAATTGCCCATAGAGACAGAGATGCAATTACCTCTCAGTAGCAGAGACCTGAGACTCCCCATTTCCTTGCCTTCCATCAATCAGTTAGGTGCCTGCCATGGCACCTAACTGTGATCGTTAAGTTGTCCAAAATGCTTATATTCTTCTCCCCATTGTTTTATCAGATTCTTATTGATAAGATGATGTCCCTTGGCAGTTCCCCATTACACCAGGTAGGGAACCTTAAACCCTAGTACTGAGGAACTGAAGGTAACTCAGCAGCACTCACTCCTCCCAGCAACTCAAGTCTTACACCTTAACCTCTATCCCCAATGCTTTTTTTCCCCTCTCCCACCCCCCTTTACACTAAAATAGATGCCATCATGGGCAATCAAAAGAATCTCCTTACCCCAAGCACCAGGTGGGCACCATTTAGATATGCTACAACCATTTGGGCTGGACAAAAGAGAATAGTCTTGCCTGGATCAGGCCCAGTGTGGAGGGATCCAAACAGCACATTTCTAGTTACAGTCCTACTCAGCCATGGCAGTCCCTGAACTGCAGGTCTTCTGTGCTTTTTCAGTTGTGGGCCCCCAAATCCAAGTCACATAGGGCCCAGGGGGTACACAGTAGCATGGGGAGGCAGTGTGGGGCAGCAGCACAGAGTGATGAATGGCAGCAGTGGCCACTGTGTGTGAGCTTTCCAACCCCCCCCCCCCCCCCCCCCCTGTTTTATAATTTGGTTCCATTTGGCAAGGGGGT
>NW_017729002.1:17988362-17993747 GCF_001723915.1 Gavialis gangeticus
CCCCCCCCCACAGCCATTGTTTCATAATTGGTTCCAGTTAGGCAAGAGGCTGCCCATTCTTGCCCCAATGCCAGGGGGCACCCTCTGCTGCTCCAATCCTCCCCTACACCACAGCCCAAACCTCACAGATGGCATCCAGGTGACAATACTCCTGGTCTACAGCCAGACCAGGCTTAGCCCTCATTGTCCAACCTCATTCATACACACATTCATACTACCCTCCTCACACATCAACAACTTGCTCCCTCTCAGAGCATCCCACTTAGGCCATAAGCTTTATCTAGCACACACCTTGGGTGGCAGACATACCATTTTCTGGGCATCTCCCACAATCCTCACCAGGGTAGTAGCCAGCCAATTACCTAACCTGGGCCAAGCTTGCCCTAGCCCCTCCCAGGGCAGCTCTACACAAATCCACATACACAAACATGTACACTGAGCTCCCAGCCCTCTGGTTCCCCCTCCCCTCACTGGGGCTCCACATCTCTGCCTCCTCACTAGGACTACAGGAATCCCCTCCTCTGTGGCAGCTCAGGTGGCCATTGCCATGCCTGGCCCCAACTTCTACCCACAGTGAAGTGTGGGCTAGGGGTTATTGAGATACCAGCCTGGTGGAAGGTGGGTTGGGGTAACTGGCCTGGTATTTCCTGGGGGCCCCATGACACTGGGAGCCCCACCAGACAACCCACACCCAGCAGGGTGCAATTTTAAGTCATGCCCAGGACCAAGAGCCTCTACACCTACCTGAAAATGCTCTAACCATCAATTCAACCAGACAATACTTCTACCCCTCTTCTATGGACCATCTGCTCTATTTAAATAGGCCGCCAGTGCTTCAAAATGGCTGGCACAATCAAGCACCTGCTGGCTGTTTGGCTCAGCCCTTAAAGTGGCAGGCACTAACAGTGCCCTGCCACACCCATCAATTCCATATTGATTCCATATTCTTTCCCCTACCCATCAGTTTCCACATCAAGGTCTACCATGGGCTCCCAGTGAAAAGCAGTTGTCTCTGGGGTGAAAAACTGAATGCTAAACTCCTGCCTCAAAGGGTAGTGCAGGCATAGTAGACTCTATAACTTAGTGCAAGATTTTCCTCGGGTTAAACATGCAACTAAAGTGGAGGAGGGGAGCACACAATGTGTCAACTGGATTGTGACATCAGAGCCCTGGTTTCCAGTGGCCAGAAACATTAGACTTGCAGGTAAGATGCAATGTGTACTGGTCTTGGAGGTGTCAGACAACATAAAGCCACCACTTCACATGACTTTGACCTAGCTCTGCATAGTGAAAAACCATAAAAAATGTGATCTGCAAGCTAGTGATAATGTGCATGGGCTGGACTAGCAGAGAGAGGTACCAACCAGATCTGGAGTGGGCTCAAGTGAGCAAAAAGTAGGACAGGGTATGGACAGGAGTTGTGGATCCTTTAATTCAATGAATAGGCTCCTACCACGGCAGGATGCTACAGGCACAGAACAATTTGGAATGGACAGGTCAGAGTTATCAGAGGAAGGAGCTGAGCAGGTGGAAACTGAATCTCATGGTGAAAGGAGCAGGGAAAAACAAAACCAAATCAGGAGTCCACAGACACTTTTGCTTCTGTTGTCAGCATTGCTTTGGGGCTGGGGGGGACAGGCCACTATCCCATGTGACCAGTGCAAGGGCATGAAAATCAGAGTCCCTTCTTCCTATATGTCATCGTGTGCTTAGCCATGACATTGGGGTGGTCAGTGAACTACAACATCATAGGGGAGGTGCTCTGTCTCCTACTGCTACCTCCTATGTTGGACCAGGACACTGATGCTCCTTCCTTTATAATCCATTTCTGTAGAGCAGCAATATTTGTAATGGTCCTGTTGCCATAGTTTCATGGTAAGCCCATGTTGTAGCCCTTCCTACAGAGGAGAAGCCAATGCATGAGACTGAAGGCAGTGAGTGCGAAGCTCCATATCACAGGAGGTGCCATAAGGACCATCCACCTTAAACAAACCACCTGCTTCCCTGATGCCTGAGTAGCAGAGAAACCACCTCCCCCAGGAGAAGAGCAACAAACAACTCCTCAGCGCAATCAGTCTACAAAATATCCACTCTTCACCCCAACCCCTTCCCTCAAACTCTCACCAGACTTTAGAGAACAACAGCTGGATGTATGGGATCTGAGGGGCTTCAGCTCATGGATGTACCAGTGATTCAGATGAGGCTAAAATCCAGCCCATGCTCTCCCTGAAACAGCTATCAGTGGAAAGTGCTCATTCACAGTATCTGTGCAGAGATTACACAGGGAGGGGGCTCTCCTGGGCTTCAGTACCCACACCACACCAAATGGGGAGCCGTTCCCTTGGGCTGTAGGTAGTGGCATCTGTGCTGGAGTCAAACAGGGAGAGGTGTCCTGAGGGCTGGGGTAATGGCTTATCCTAGCCCAGCTGAGTGAGAGCTGTCAGTTTGTTAATACCGCATGAATTTGCTGAGATGAAGTGCGTATGGTTCCTGGGCTTCCCTGTGCACTCTCTTGCCCATGCTCCAGTTTGGAGGCAGATTGAGTGTTCAGAATTAGTGCCTCCCATTGAAATCTGTGATGCTATCTCCGGTTACTAAAAGTTGTTCCGCTTAATCCTTTTTGACTGAAGGTGCTGAATGAGCCATCCAACCAGGACTTGCCATCCAACCAGTCAAGTCCCAGCCTCACATTCTGGCACTCAAGGTCTGCAGTGGCTGGAAACGACCCACCCACACACTCCAGCAGCAAATAAGAGAAGAAAAAGCAAAAAGCCCGTATACAGAGGCTCCATTATTGTCACCTTCTGCTCTCCCTGGTACAAGCAGCCAACAAATTTGGATACGTGAAGTACTGAGTGCTGGCCCCATCTGAGAATAGCCTCTGGGCAGGCAGGGTCTCTGGAAAGTAACAGCTCTTTTTCCTCGGCCTGCTCAAGCCAAATGCCTCCCCTCTCCATGCACAAAATGTGGACCCCATCTGACAACAGGAGCTTTTTACCTGGACCTGGGGGATACCATGGATAGAGCCAAGTCACACAGCTCAAACCCACCCATCCCCCTCTTTAGCAACTGCCAGAGCACTTCATCCTGTGGGATGATCAGCAGTGACCAGGTGCTTTCTCTTGGTGGGATCCATCCTATGTTTCTAGGGTCAGAGCTTAGGGTAAAGATCAAACTGTTCTTCAAGGCACAGTGACCTTGGTGGTGGGGTTGCTTAGTGGGCATGAAGGACACAGGCCTCCACCCTCAGCTTGGCCACAGGAAGGAGCTGGTAGAAAGTGCATGGTGAAGACTAGCAACCTGCTGCAGATGGTACCATACACGTGTGTGGCCGTGAGCCTGCTGACAGGGCAGGACTAACACATGTGTTACAGCTCTGTGGGGAGCCTGAGGAGCCCAAGCATCAAGAAAAAGTGAGGGCAGGTGGGAACTCATCCCTTGAAGGCAAAGAGAAGCTGAGGGCAGATTGCAAGGGTGGAGCCACTTTAAGAGAGCCCACTGGGTTTGGGGGGTGATGAGTGTCTCACACCTGGACACCCTGGGAGTGACAGCCACCCAGTAGGTGTCCATGGCCTGCCCTGAACCCAGGACAACTCTAGTACAGACACCTTCCTCTGGAGGGAGTGTTTCCCGTCTTTGCCTACTATGAAACCTGAATGCAAAATGCCTACTATACTTAGGCATTCAAACTCCCCTGGCACTTGTGGGAGTCAGAGCCCAGGCCAAGAGCACCCCCAGCTTCCTGTGTGGTCCCTGGCTGCTAGCCATCCACCCCAGAGGTGGCTGAATTTCTAGGCTGCTGTATGGATATGGTTTGGATAGACACCAGGACACCTGGGTAGAGGCTGCTATGGGGATGAACATCACAGCAGCAAGCAAGAATGAACTGCTGCCCATTGCAGCACATCTGGTTTCCTCTTCCTCTAGCATGAAGTCTGCTGCTGTTTAACTACAAAGGAGTGAAGTTGCTCCCAAGAACTGGCTCAGTGAATTACTAAGCCCAGCCAGTGCTCATGAGGTTAATGAGACAAGATTTGTAATACTTGTTGAAGGGCTGAAGAGCTACTCTGTTTTCCTGAAAAGTTTGTGGGGAAATGATGTCTGGAAACTAGCTCTGACCATGCCTCTCACTTTAAACTCAAAGGAGCTAGAGAAATCACTGCTGCAGGTTACCATTGGAAGGACCTTGCACTGCTGCTGCTGAAAACCCTGTCACTCATGTGCACCATATGTGCCTCCTGAGTGATCTAGCTTGGGCAAGATCCAGCAGGGGGACTCATGGGGAAATCCCAGGAGATGCCAGTCAAACACTTTAATTGATCCCTGCTGGTCTCTAGTGGCAAAACAGTAGCTGTTGCTTTGTTCCAAAATCTGTTTCACCTGCTGGAACTATTAGGAATTGGCTGAAATTATTTAGCTGGAATATCCACTAAGAGAAGGTGACTTGTCCAGGGACACAGGGAAATGTCTGGGAAGGTAGAACACACCAGTGGTAAACACTCAGCATGGGACTGCCTGTCGGAGGGAAGACAACTTTTGGGTGAGGGAGATGGCAGGATCCTGAGGGGCAGTTGGGTGAGGGTAGGGGCTTGAGAAAGGAGTGCTGGGGTGGAGGGGATGAAGGCTCACTAGCTGGGGGGAGCCCATGGTTTTGCAGTTCTGCAGCATAATCTAAACAGTCCTTGAGTTGAAGGGCAGCAAGTTTGGGAAACAGAAACACTCAGACAAGCAGAAGTGGCTGATCTGTGAATGCTGTAGCTGAACTGACACTCGGGCTAGGGACAGACATGCAAAAAGCCAGAGCCTGAATTGATTCAATCTTTGCAGGTTAGTTTAACCTGCAGAGCTTGAACTGATTTCCCTTTTCATTCCAGAAATGTAGCCACATGCCTGCAGTGGCTCAAGCTAGAAGCCAGGGGGGCATTAGAGCAGCCCTCTCTTCCCTTTCATAGTGCTGAGCTGCAGGGGGAGGTGTGGCCAGGACCAGGAAGGATGCTCTGATTAGGGAGGGATGTAAACCCCCACACTGTCCCAGACTTTTCCCTGCTTGCTGCTCAAAGGGTGGGGAGTATTGCCAGACCCTGCATCTGTTGATGATACTGACTCGTTTCTAACACTTTTCTCTGTCCCCTCTTGAAGACTGACAGATTGCAGCCAGCAGGTTGCTTATCAGAACAAAGTTTATTAGCCCATCAAGCCCTACAAAAGAAAACATCTCTCTCATCAGTTTCAAGCTCTTCCTATCTACAGGGTGCATTTGCAAGCCACTAGCTGTCTGCCTTTATTCCTGTGAAATTGGAGACCCGCACAGACACCTCTCAGCATTAGCTAGCATGGGGCGGGGTGGGGGTGGGCATAGCCTGAAGCTGGGGTCCCTGCTGTGGG
>NW_017729002.1:17998747-17999139 GCF_001723915.1 Gavialis gangeticus
AGTCCCTCAGCCAGCCGAAGCAGTAATAGTGCTCTGGCTAGGAAGGTGAGGGTCAGGGCCAACCCTGCTCCAGGAAGGGGTCTGGAACAGAAGTTTCATAAACTAGTTTGACCCAAGTCAGTGAAGTCTGATACTACATTCAACCAGGTTTCTCTTAAACCAGTTTCAGGCATTTTGAAGCTGGTTTATGTGCACTGAACTTAAGTTCTGTTACAGGTTTAAACCAGTCTCTCATCACTTAAGCTAGTTCATATGTAACTTCTGTCCCTATCCTCAGTCTCAAATATGACAAGAGAACTGAGCCAAGGTAGAGGACCCTCTGCTGGGCTCTTTGACCTGGATGACCTGGGAAACCACTTTACCTTGAGCTCTCCATGGTCGGGGAAGGCTCC
>NW_017729002.1:18004139-18004824 GCF_001723915.1 Gavialis gangeticus
CACTCAGACAAGCAGAAGTGGCTGATCTGTGAATGCTGTAGCTGAACTGACACTCGGGCTAGGGACAGACATGCAAAAAGCCAGAGCCTGAATTGATTCAATCTTTGCAGGTTAGTTTAACCTGCAGAGCTTGAACTGATTTCCCTTTTCATTCCAGAAATGTAGCCACATGCCTGCAGTGGCTCAAGCTAGAAGCCAGGGGGGCATTAGAGCAGCCCTCTCTTCCCTTTCATAGTGCTGAGCTGCAGGGGGAGGTGTGGCCAGGACCAGGAAGGATGCTCTGATTAGGGAGGGATGTAAACCCCCACACTGTCCCAGACTTTTCCCTGCTTGCTGCTCAAAGGGTGGGGAGTATTGCCAGACCCTGCATCTGTTGATGATACTGACTCGTTTCTAACACTTTTCTCTGTCCCCTCTTGAAGACTGACAGATTGCAGCCAGCAGGTTGCTTATCAGAACAAAGTTTATTAGCCCATCAAGCCCTACAAAAGAAAACATCTCTCTCATCAGTTTCAAGCTCTTCCTATCTACAGGGTGCATTTGCAAGCCACTAGCTGTCTGCCTTTATTCCTGTGAAATTGGAGACCCGCACAGACACCTCTCAGCATTAGCTAGCATGGGGCGGGGTGGGGGTGGGCATAGCCTGAAGCTGGGGTCCCTGCTGTGGGAAAGAGGTGGTAGGGGG
>NW_017729002.1:18005335-18016413 GCF_001723915.1 Gavialis gangeticus
GTGGGGGGAGGCAGGGGGAAGCCTGGCAGCTGCTGCAGTCCCTCAGCCAGCCGAAGCAGTAATAGTGCTCTGGCTAGGAAGGTGAGGGTCAGGGCCAACCCTGCTCCAGGAAGGGGTCTGGAACAGAAGTTTCATAAACTAGTTTGACCCAAGTCAGTGAAGTCTGATACTACATTCAACCAGGTTTCTCTTAAACCAGTTTCAGGCATTTTGAAGCTGGTTTATGTGCACTGAACTTAAGTTCTGTTACAGGTTTAAACCAGTCTCTCATCACTTAAGCTAGTTCATATGTAACTTCTGTCCCTATCCTCAGTCTCAAATATGACAAGAGAACTGAGCCAAGGTAGAGGACCCTCTGCTGGGCTCTTTGACCTGGATGACCTGGGAAACCACTTTACCTTGAGCTCTCCATGGTCGGGGAAGGCTCCTGTCCCTCAGGCACATGCTGTACTAATTATTTGCCTTTCAGTTATGTTCTGCCTCTGGAAGGAGGATCAGGGTTTACCAATGGCCTCCCAGGAATCCTAGCCACTCCTTGTATTCCCTCTCACAAGTCAGCATCTTTGCAAGATGTCACCTTTGTTATGCAAGTGAAGCCAAGGGCCAGTTATATTGGTATGAAGAAGTCCCCAGGGCTGGGTGCAAGCTGAGTGTCCAGGAGACCTTCCATATGCCCAGTCTCTGGAATCCAAACCTAGCTTGGGGTCTGAATTTCCCAGCTGGTTTTTATAGCATAATGAACCTCAACATCTCCAGTAGCTTACAGTCCAAATCAGAATTCTGCAGCTTGAGACCTTTCTGCCATCTGTGGGCAGAGCTACAGCCAGGGCCTCTCATGTTCTTCTGTGATATCATTGCACCAATAACTAAACTTCGCTAGAGAAATTTAACAAAATCCAACTCTGCCTTTCCTCTCTCCATGCACATGATACTTCTCTCACTCTGTATGACCCTCATCAGAAGTACCTTCAACCCAAGCCGGAGGAAGTGAATACATATTCATTGCAGCCATTGCCCTTTGACTTGTGTTCATAACAAACAGTGCAAGTGAAATGGAACTGACTTGGCACTGCTTAGATGAAAAGATGAGAGACCTCCAAGAGACACTGGGTTGACAGTGGGAGACCTCCCTGGGCAGGTGGAGAATGGAGGAAGGGTACCAGTGTCTTGAAAGGTGGTGCTCTTTTTTGCTGAGAAGTAGCAGTGATCCAGTGTCCCAGCTGCAGTGTATCCAAACAGGATGTCCCCAAGCATTCCCCACCTCCAGCTCCTACACGTATGTTCCAAACCTAGAAGGACATTGGAAAAGATGCTCTGGGGTGTCCAGGCTGAGAATACTCTCAAGACTTTGGTGTCCAGCACACTTGAGAGCAGTCACTGAGGCCACCCCAGAGCGTCTTTATTGGCATGGTTTCAGATTTGGAGTGGGTGGCAGGGCATGCTCAGGGCTGTCATGGCTGTGCCACACCAGTGCCTTGGTGTAGACATGCCTTGAAACACCCCAGCTGCTATGAGTCATCAGCTGTCACGGCAGCTGCTAAAACTAGTGAAGGTTTTAGCCAAGTCCCAGCCCTGTGTTACCAGGGACACTCCCTCCCCTCCCAGCCTTGCTCTGCAGTGCTGCTGAAGTGGAATGGCAGGCAACTGCATGAGCAACTTGAGATGGTGAATCTTCCTGTGGGTGAGAGGGGCAGTAAAATGTTCTGTGACATTGTTTAATTAACCTCCCCTCTGAGTGGCCTGTTCACTGTTTCTGGGGGAGAGACTGACAATTAGGAAGCTATAGATACAGGAGAGCTTGGGGCCTCTGTCCCCTTAAAGGGCATCAGTAATTTCCATGGAAGCCATATATGGGAGATGGGTCCAATGGTGCCATTAGCCCCAACATAATGTCCCAGGATAACCCACGCCACATCAGGCAGGTCCTTCACAGCCTTGTCTGGTCCCTGTTGGGTCTCCCCTTTGGATACCATGCAACCACTGCTTCAAAAGCGTCAGAGCTTCTTTCTTCCTCCTCTAAAGGGGAAGCTCCTGGCATGAGCAAAGAAGCAGAAGGAAATAGTAGCCGGCATCCCAGCTGATAACAAGCTTCACTGACATTGCACCTGTGAATCCAGCTAGGCTGAAAATAAACCTGGATTAGTCAATGATTGGATAGCACACTCTGTCATGGGCTCTCCATCTGATCCTAGCACTCAGCTGGGGTCTTATATATACACCTTTTTCACAGTAATCTCTAGTGTACTATACTCCTTTACTACAGCACTTCCAGCCCAGTCAACAGGCCTACAAGCCAAGTCCCATATGGAAATGTCTCTCTCAGGCTACTAGAGAACTAGTGTTTTCATTTGAAAGGATCCAGTCCTCACTGATTGTGTCCCACTCTGCTTCTGAGAAAAGCCACTTCTCAGTCTCAGACCCTGATAGGGAGCAATGGTCAGAGCAAAGGGAAGAAAGGTGAGGCGATATGGTGTGTAGTTAACTTATCCTCCCCTTTGCTGCATTAGCGACTTGTCATGCCTACAAGAGAAGGAGAACCTGGGCAACAAAAGTTGTTGGAGGCTCACAGATACTGAGTATTATTTTTACTACCTGCCAGGGAGAGGCAGTGGCTTCTCAGTGCAGCCCTTCCCATCCCATCTGCCATGGGCAAATCTAGGGTTTTGAAAAGGAGGCGGGGGTGCAGATGATGTAGTATATCATCACAAAACATTATTCTCCAGGTAAAAAGAACATAGAAGCTTCATTAATATGCTAGAGACCTAGGGCTATATTATACAGTTCAAGATTATAGCAAAAACATATATAACTTTATTGGAATGTGCACAAATTTGCTGTATGATATTATGTATAACAATACAGCAAATTAGGCACAAATAATAGATATTGTTTCTTTAGCCCTGTTGTCATTAGAATTAAATGTGCATCTCTTTCAGATTCATAAACCATAATTTAGATGTCTTGAGCATCTTGACAGTGCATCCAATGCTCTGCTGAAAGATATTTTCACGCCTGAGTTCATGTTCACCTGAGTTAATGTTTCCATACCTGAATTAATGTTTTTAGCTAGAGTTCAAAACAGTTTGCAGGTCTGTGAAATAGGAGCTACAGTAAGAAGATCAGAATTAAGACATTAAGACAGCAGAATTGCAGAAGAAAGGATAGCTTAATTACTGGAACATCAAGACCATTAAAAAAGGAGACCAAGTCATTAACACCTGTAGAATGAAGAGTTTAGAAAGAATCAGGTACATTATAATGAGCCATAAAGTCAAGTGGCTTCCTTGCTGCTACCTGACTAGAAATGCTGCTGCTACAGTTAAGCAGTTGGTTTTAAACTTTGGGTGGAGCAGGAATCAAAGAGGGGGTGCAACTACAGCACTGCCTTGAAGCAAGCAGGTTTGGAAAGGTGGCTGCTGTATGCCTTGTCCTCATCATCTTTGCCAGTAGGTGGCAGCATAACAGAGACTGCTGCATTAATTAAGACATGGTGCATTCTACTTCTGCTTCAAGGAAAAAGCAACCATACCAGAGAGATGCAAAGGATTTTTGATGATATTTTTTATTGAGCCAAGTATACAGTTGGGAGATGCTAGACAAGCTTTTGGGCACAAATTGCCAGTCCCAAAAGCATCTCTAATATTTTTCCCAATTATATAGTTGGTTTTATGAAAGATATCAACAAACAAACCTTGCTTCTCACTTTATTTCCAGAACCATCATGAGCACAACAATATTGCAACCCTACTATGCACTAGAGAGGTCAGAATTAATGCTGACTGGAAACCATGCAACTCTCCTCTCCTCCAGAGAAGAGCCATTTAAGCTAAATGGCACTGTTTGCCACATGAGCATAAACTGGTTACAGATACATTGACACTGGAAATGCAAAGGTTTCTATCAGAACAGTAAGGCTTTTGAACAGCCTCACCACAAGAGCAGTGGGTGGGAAGAAAACACAATCTCTTTGAGAGGAACCTCACAACCAGCAGTTTTAAGATGGGCTTGACTCATGCTAGAAAGGTATTATACAACATAGTGGCTGCAACAGCAGGGGATGGGACTAAAGAGCTCCATAATGTGTTGTCTAGTCCCATGTCCCTCTGCTCATTGGTAGACAGATAGACCTATTTCTCTGTTCCAGAAACTAAGTGCCAACTGGGACTGCTCAGATCACGTTGAAACACTGCAGCCAGACTTTCCATTAGAGCCTTGGTGTGCACCTGTTCCCTGCTCCCATGTCATGCTACCCTTTCCATGGACTGACGGCAGTGACACTGCTTTGCCATTAGACAGGTGCACCAATCTGAAGGTGCCATCCCTCCCAACCAGCTTTGAAGGGAATGACAACCCCTTCAGAGAGGGCTTCTGGTGAGATGGAGATGAGTGCATTGGGCTCTGGGCTCTGCATGTCCCTGCTTTAGGTTTTGATTAGGTTTTACTTTTGCTGACACAAGGAATTGTTTGGGGAGAGTCTTAGATGTTTTTCTGAGAGAAATTTCATGCCTGTTGACATCTACCATGATCAGAATATCACCCACCCTGGATAGTCCCCAGGGACGCATCCCCATGAGCAGGAACGCGCATTCCCTGGGGACAACTAGAAGCAGCACAAATTTGTGCTGCTGCTAGTTATCCCCAGGGAACACCCCTGCATGCATGCTCTGGAGCACAGCAAATTGCCCTGGGTGGTGTAAAGACAGGCTGGGGCCAGCACCTGGGCTGGCCCCAGCAGCCTTATCTGGGGTTCTGGGGGCCTCCCAGGGCTCCAGTAGTGGCAATCTGGGTGCACAGAGTTTGGCCAGCAGCCAGCGTGGCTCTGGTCAGGCAGGCTACAGTTTTATGCGGTGCATACTGCAGCCATGTGTGCCACACTGCTTTTTTCTGAGATGCTTTTTTTTTTTTTTACACTGGATCTCCCAGTGTCAAAAAACCCACTGCACTGCTAATTAGCAACGTGAGGCTATCCTGCGTGGGCAGCACACGCAGTTTGCAGCACTGCAGATGGTGTGCTCATCTGGACACACTGCAGCAATGCAACCCTTTCCCATCTAGGCTGCCCATCTGTCCATATGCTTTTTAGGCCCTCCCTTCCTAGGGTCAACCACACATGCCCTAAGCACATGAGCCACAAGACAGCCTCCGAAAGGTGAGAGCCTGCAGAAGTGAATGGAGCCAGGCTGACAACCAGGCTAGTCCCAGCCCAATAGCTTTTGTGATCACAGCAAAAGATTTTCTTGCCCTGTCCATATGTTGCAATGTGACACCCTGTGGTATATCCCCAGCAGCTAAAAATGCAGCTGCACTGTAATAAATACTTGACTAGAACACGTGACTTGCAGAACTTCTGTTGAAGAGAGTCAGGTTTCTTTTTTCTTTTCTGTGTGTGAATTGCCTACAAACTCCTTATTTTGCAGAACTCATTTACTCTGTGGAATTTTCATCACCCCCACAGCATGAATAATTCCTGATCTATTGGTTATGAGCAGTTATTTGCTAGCCACTGATCTCTAGCATTGCAAGTTTGCATTCATTTTGCTCTGATACCTAGGCCATGTTGGGTGCATCTACACGAGACGCTGCTGTGCATTGGTTACTGCGCATTTATTTAGTACTTATATAAGCAAGTACTAAATAAATGTGCAGTAACTGCAGTTACTGCACAGTAGTGCCAGCAAACGTCTTTTAAGTGACACTACTCTGCAGTAGCCTAATGCTACTGTGCAGTAGCATATTAGTACTGTCTGTGTTGTGATGCACTACCGCACAGTAGTAATCTGCTACTGTGCAGTCAGCATATCATGTAGACGCACCCCCTATGTTCTTTTTATACCATGACTGAATAAGTATACTCTTTCCAGTCAGGGCCCTCGAACAAATAATCTTATTTAAAGTTGATCCCTGTGAGTGCTCTTGTTAAGTTGTTCTTGCCATATGAAATACTGCCAGTGAACCAGTTCACTGGGATTTCCAAGAAAATAGAGCACAATTGAGGTGCAAAATGGATCCAACTTCACACTGTGGCATTGCCTCAACTGTAGTCCAGTGATTCTCAACCAAGGTACCACAGCACTGTAATAAATTAATTTTTTGAAATGGGATTCTGTTCAATTCACAAAAATTATGGAGGGGTGTCTTAAATATAATGGATGTGCCTTAAGCCTAGAAAGGTTGAGAACCACTGCTCCAGTTGCTACCTGTCAAGCATTGTGTCCCTGGTTTTGATCCTCCAAAAGCAGGAGTGTCAAACACGCAACCCACAGTCCAGATTCAGCCTGCAGAGCCATGTCATCCAGTCTGCAGAGCTCTTGGAAAGGCCAGGAAAATGGTGGCAGGACAGTGTTAATCCAGGGGGGTCCCTGAGCCATGACAGCAGTTCAGATACCCATGGGGTTAATGCAGCCACTGCCTGCCCCACCAGAGCTGGGTGCAGATCTGGCACACAAGGAGCTTTGCAGCCTGGATCCAGCCCAGGTTGACACCCCTGTCCTAAAGTAACATATGCCCCCATAGCATGGCTCTGCCTGCTACTAATGGTAAGACCATATATTGAAATCTATGAGTTAGCTACTGCCCACAAAAGTACTGAGATGTTAAACTCAAGTTGAAATGAGAGATAGATAGGCATCTAAATCAGTTAGGCACTTCAGTGCCTTTTTGGATCTGGACTCTGACCTTTAGATAAAGCAAGAAATGCTTAGACTTTAGGTCCATTCAGTCACCACGACAACCATTCAGGGGACTTACTAGTTTCATATTAGGTTTGCCATGGGGACCCAGTCCAGACTTTAGCAGTAGCTGTAATCCATGTGATATGGTCCGCAAGCACCTCCCTTCTGAATCACTGTCACAGTAACAGGGTACATTATTTTAGCTTCACAGGAAATAGGAAAAGACCCTTTGCTGACACCTACATTGACCACGTTCTCCCCCGCCCCATCTCCTGTTCATGTAAGACCAACCCTACTGTTAGTCACCTCTCTGGAATGAGGTCTTGACCGCTCCTCCTTAAGAGCAAGTTGAAAAGATCAGAGGTCCAGCCAAAACTAGGAGCTCATTAGGCACATCAATTTTGGTACCCAACAGCACAGGAGGATGTGACGTGTCCAGCTTAGCATCAAACTGCCTTCACTTTGCCAGTCAGAACAACCAAGTGCCCATTTAGAGCTGGGTCGATTGGAGGCAGCCTTTGGCATGAATCCAGAGGCACAGCAAATGAACTGAGCATTCTGCTACTCTTCCTAGCCAAAACAAAAATAAAAGAACAAGAGGAATTTGCTGCAAAAATGATGGGAAGTGTACAGTTTTTTCCAATTTACATGATTCAAATAGGGCTTTTCCCCCCTGAAAGTCTTTGCAAAATATTTTAAACTGAAATTTGTAGTGAAAAAAAAGTATTAAAAAAAAATCAACATTCCCATTTCTTGAAATGTCAGGTTCTGGCCATAAAAAAACCTTTCCATATCATGTTGATAAAATTGCAATGAAAAATGCTGTCAAAAATTTTGTGAACAAATGAAAATTGTTGAAAGTCAGCTGGTTTTTAAAATAAATAAAAAAGGATTGTAAAATGTTCAACAGCTCTATTTGCTGCTCAGCTCCAACTATTAAAAAGCCATGATCTCAGCTCCACTTTAAGAGAACCCTTCCTGAGGGTCATCTTCATAATCCTGATCTTTCATTGATATTGTTACCCTGATAGCACTTACTTTTAATTTCAAATTTAGGTTGTTTTTTAACGTAAACCCTATGGGAGGCAATAGAACCATGCTTGCAGACTGAACCACAGAAATATCATGTAGTCAACAAACTGACAATATAAAGGAAAATATTTTTTCTATAATAGCCCATCAAATATCTCTAAAAAGAGACAAAATTCCCATAAATTAAGGCCAAAAAAAGAAAAGGAAAGAGGGAAAAGGTCAGTTGAGAAAGAACCTGGGAATACAGAATGAGGAGAGATTCAGACACCTCAGTGATGACCAAAATATTATGAAGACACTCAAGGACCCACTCCGCTTCTAGGCCCATGGTGAAGTCTTGAGCGGAAGGCAGGCTAATTCTACTTTTGCTTACTGTGGTGTTAGGTGGCAGGAAAGGCTTAGCATTCAATGGGTTATACTTGCCCCATGCCATGGAAGATTCACCCCATGCCCTGGGCTGGATCCAAACTATGGGGATCCTTGAAGGCTAGATTTAGGTGTGGTGGTAGTGGGATGAATGGTGGGAGATGGCAGCATTAATTCTTACATTGTCCAGCATTGGAAAAGAACTTGCAGGTATTTTTATAGACTGTAATTAGGTCTCCCCTGCTTCCAAAGCTCCTCTTTTCCAGATTGTGTTAAATTAACTGCCTTCCTCTCTCTTCCTTACATGTCCCATCTCCCGATCCCTCAGGACACCAGCTTTAGAAATGATTACAAACAAGTGACTTGTTAAAGGTTCAGTCCATATCCTTTCAGCTACCAAACTCCTCTGAGCCCCATTGGTCTGGAGGTCAGGCTAAAGGCCTTGAGCAAACAAGCTTTCTCGTAAGATTACACCACTTCTTTCTCTGTCTCCCTAGCTTCTCTTTCTTTATATTCATAGCAGGGATCTGGCCAGGAAGGTGGCTCAGAGCAGCTGAAACAGAGGATCTGCAATTAATCAGCTTGAAGCAGACAGTCTCTAGGGGTAGCCCCAGGCCATGTGTTCTCATAGAGTTCCTTGTTCTGCACCAGAAGGAAGTGACTGTCTCTGTATCATCCCATTGCCAGACCCAAACAGCAGCATGTACAACTCATCCTAATCCTCAGCTGGAGCTTTTGATCCTGACTGAAGTTAGCTTGGTTTTATTTGCACCTCCCATGAGCCTCTAACAAGAGACACTGCATAGGTCTAACCCCTGGGCCATAATTGCTCAGTTCCGTCTATGCCTGGGACTCCCACAAAGAATGTACAGCTATAGGATACCAGGAACATTACCACCAGCACTTCTTGATGGAAATGATTATCACTGAAGGCACAAGTACAACCTATATCTCCTACCATGTTGCAAATATGATGATGAGATCCAAAATCTACAGCAACAGAAATGTGCAAGAGGCATTGATCTGACGATTTGCTGGGATTTTCAGGTGACAAGATGCATTTAATGCAGCTCCTCTGAATTTCTTTTGATATTTCCAACTCTCTCTCTCTCTCACACATGCACACACACACAAGCGGTGCAATGAGATGTATAGACAACAAAGAGGACAGGCAACAGAAAGCTATGGGATGTGCTGCAGGCCCAAGTGAGCACGTGTATAGGTTATTTTGTGGCAAGAAAGGAGCAATTATTTGAGACCCCTGAGAAGCTTTGGAGAAGCCAGTTCCTACCTCACAAAGCTACTAGCCCTGGGGGCGGATTAATTTCTCATGCTACAATCCCCAGCCCCTGAAGCAGAGTATGAAGGGCAGCTCCCTGCCCTGCAAAAGGAATTATGAGCCACATCACTAAATGGAGAAGAGTAACCCCATGGGAGGCATCTCTTTCTAGATACCAATGTGGTTCCCAACTGTAGAGCATCCAAGTTTTTCCTAAATATAGGAACACTAATCTCTCTCATCTCCTTCCCAGCCCACAGGAGAACTTCCCTGGATCTGCTGCTGACAGAAGAAAAGGTGAAAATCACACGTCCCTGACTTGAAGTCTCACTTGGTGCCAAGGATTTTCCTTCTCTACTTAAAGGCTGTAGTCCAAAGGCAGAAGGACAAACTTCTCATGAATGACATTCTGAGCCAGCCATACAATATAAGCGTGACATCAGATGGGTGAAGCCAATAGGCTTGCAGTATGCAAATTGCCCAGAGTTGACTGTACATACCCCATTAAGTTGCACATTAGCGTGGGTGGGAATCTGCAAGGTGTGAAGGGGCAGTGGCTCTTTCAGGTAGTCAGCAAAGAGTCTGTTTGGGAAGGGAGTGGGAAATGAGGTGAGCACACTTGCAGAGTGGGAAGTGGGGGTAAGATAGATGGGCAGCCACAGAGAGCTGTGCAGGAGAGAAGAGCAAGTCTATGTCATGCATTAGGGGCTGGGGTTTCTAGCGAGCACAGAGGAGACCATGGTTGTGTGCAAGGAGGTCCCTGAGCAGGCAGGTGTTGGGGGAAGGCATTAGAAGAATATCTTCTTCTGCAAGCAATCAGAGCCTACACTGATAAGCATGTGACTAAACTGACCAGCAGTCAGATTGCACAAAGAGACAGATGCAGACTGTGATTAGAGGTAACAGGTCAGGGATGAGAAGAAACCCAGGATGCATCTCTGACACCTCCCACTCAGTCAGAGCAGAGAGCCCCCTCTGCCAGCAATATGGGGTGCAGCTTAGGGCCTCCCCACAAGCAATGAGAAGTGGAGTGCAGAGGTCTATGCAGTCCCACCATAATGCTGTGGTGGGACTGTATATCGCTCTGCAGCCCACTATTCATTGCCCAGTTCATCTCCCACTGCACCTGCTCTCACAATACATGTGCCCCCCCCACAACACATTGCTGCCATGCCAGTAGGCTCAGCTAGTACCAGCCTGCCCTATGTGCTGGGCCTGTCAAAGTAGGTCTCAATGATACAGTGTCTCTCTGCGCTAGCACTAGCATGGGCAGAGCTGCACCATATCCTCCCATTCTAATATTATAAAAGCCTAAGTCTGTCTGTCTGTTTGTCTGCCCCTAAACTTTATTCACATTCTGATTGACTGACAGAAACAGCCAATCAGAGTGCTCCAAGTGTGGGGGAGCACCACCATGATGCCGAAGCCGCGCCAAGGACCCAACAGAAGGTGGGGGAGCCGAGGCCAGCAGCTCTGGCCTCAGCTCCCCCACCCTGCTCCCTGCAAGAGGGAGAACAGCAGCAGCATGGGGTGTAAGGGGGTGGCACAACGTGGCAGCCGCCTCTGCCCCCATCATCCTTGATGGGCAATTGGCTAGTATTCTTCATATCAATAGCTGGGGTTATTGCGGGGCCCCTGGCACGGCTCTATGAGCGATCGTGGTGCTTGGGCCAGGTGCCAGATGATTGGAAGGTAGCAAATGTGGTCCCCATCTTCAAGAAGGGGAAGAG
>NW_017729002.1:18016956-18017180 GCF_001723915.1 Gavialis gangeticus
ATCTACTAGGTCCCTTCCGACCCTTAATCTATGTATCTATGAAACAAAGCCTCTCCAAGGTCCTTGACTGGCCAAATAATGCCCTCCTCTCCAGTGCTGAAAGCAGCAGGCCCAATATGCTTCTGCAGCACAGGGCAGAATATGTAGGGTTACCATTTGTCTGGGTTTTCCCAGACTTGTCCTCTTTTTTGGGCCCCTGTGCTGCATCGGGGGGGGGGGGGGGG
>NW_017729002.1:18017201-18017998 GCF_001723915.1 Gavialis gangeticus
GGTGTTTTCAAATAAGAGCAAATGTCTGGGTTTTCTGCTCTCCCAGGCTGGTTGATTGGGGCTGCAAGCAGTGAGCAAGGTGATTGGCTGTTTGAGGGTCATGTGCTCCCCATATCAGCTAAAGAGACAGAGAGACAGCGAAAGAGACAGAGTGTTTGTGTGTGAGAGCAAGCAAGCAAGTGGGCGGGTGCGCGTGCAATGTGGGAGCTGCTTGGGCAGCAGGGCTGGGGGAGGCAGAGGTCTGTGGGTCAGGAGTGAGGGGTATCAGTAGGGCTGGGGTGGCAGAGACTGCAGGTCCAGAATGCAGGACACTGGCAGGGCTGGGGGAGCAGGGGCTGTGGGTCCAGAGTTCAGGACACTGGCAGAGTGGGAGGGGCAGGGCAGGGGGCTGCAGGTTGGGAGTGAGGGGCACCAGCAGGGCTGGGGGGCAGAGGGCTGCAGGTCTGAAGTGAGGGGCACCATCAGGGGGGCAGGGGCTTTGGGTAGGGAGTGAGGGGCACTGCCAGAGCTGGGTGGGGGGCAGGGAGCTGCAGATCAGGAGTGAGGGGCATGGGGGACAGGACGGGTGACTGTGGGTTGGGTGTGCAGGGCACTGGCAGTGCCAGGGGGGCTGCGGGTCAGGAGTGAGGGGAACCAGCAAAGGGTGGGGAGCAGGGTACTGCTGTTTGGGAGTGGGGGCACTTGGGAAGCAGTGGCACGAGGGGTGGGGTCGCCACTGTCATCCATCACTCCTCATTGCTGCTGTGCAGCACTTCTCATGTCCAAGTACCCCCACTTCTCCCTGCTTCTGGCTTTGA